>NC_135816.1:100185757-100485757 GCF_964213995.1 Mustelus asterias
ATATGGGGGGGGGGGATGGGGATATGGGGGGGGGATGGGGATATGGGGGGGGGGATGGGGATATGGGGGGGGATGGGGATATGGGGGGGGATGGGGATATGGGGGGGGATGGGGGGGGATATGGGGGGATGGGGATATGGGGGGGGATGGGGCAATCCTGACACATCACCCCACCCAAATCCACACTTTCAACTCCAGTTTACAAATTATAAAAACCCCGGGGAATAAACAACAGGAAATTAGCAGGAAAGCACCAACAGCAGGAAAGGAGGCCATTTGGCCCATCCTGTGCTGTACTGTTCGGACATAGACAAGTTGGTGGAGTGAATAGGAGGTGGCAGATGACATTTAGTGCGGAGAAGTATGAGGCAGTTCACTTTGGTCGGAAGGACATGGAGAGACAATGAGGGGTAGAATACTAAAGGGGTGCAGGAGCAGAGGGAGCTGGGTATAAATGTGTATCGATCATTGAAGGTGGCAGGACAGCTGGAGAGAGCAGTTATTAAAGCAGATAGTATTCTGGAGTTTCTTAAGGATGGAGAGTAAAAGAAGGTTATGCTGAACATATCTAAGACACTAGTTAGACCTTAGCTGGAGTATTGTACACAGTTCTGTGCTCCACACTGTAGGAAGGATGTGAACACATTAGAATCATAGAAACCCTACAGTGCAGAAGGAGGCCATTCGGCCCATCGAGTCTGCACCGACCACGATCCCACCCAGGCCCTACCCCCATATCCCTACATATTTACCCGCTAATCCCGCTAACCTACACATCTCAGCACACTAAGGGGCAATTTTAGCATAGCCAATCAACCTAACCCGCACATTTTTGGACTGTGGGAGGAAACCGGAGCACCCGGAGGAAACCCACGCAGACACGAGGAGAATGTGCAAACTCCACACAGACAGTGACCCAAGCCGGGAATCGAACCCAGGTCCCTGGAGCTGTGAAGCAGCAGTGCTAACCACCGTGCTACCGTGCCGCCCATTGGAGAGAGAGGTTTACAAGAATGGTTCCAGGTTTGAGAAACTTCAGCCTTGAGGATAGACTGGAGAGGTCGGGACTGTTCTCCTTGGAGAGGCAAAGGCTGAGAGGAGATTTGATAGAGATGTTCAAAATCACGAGGGGGCTGGACAGAGTAGACCGGGAGAGACTGTTCCCACTCGCAAAAGGATCGGGAACGAGAGGGCACAGATTTGAAGTGATTTACAAAATAATTAAATGTGATGTGAGAAAAACCTTTTCCACTCAATGAGTGGTTGGGAGTCTGGAATGCACTGCCTGGAAATGAGGTGGAAGCAGGTTCAATCGAGGCATTCAAGCGGGCAACAGTGTGCAGGGGTACAGGGAAAAGGCAGGGGAACGGCACTAAGTCTTGAGGCTTGTCTAGAGAACCAGTACAGACATGATGGGCCAGATGGCCAACTGCTCCATAACAATACTGTGACGATGATGGCTGATCTGTTTGTGTTTTAAATTCCACATTGCCAATCTATCCAGGGTAATCAGTGATCCCCTTGCCTAACAAGAATCTACCGACCTCCGCTTAAAAATATTCAATGAATCACCTCCACCACCTCTGAGGCAGAGTGTTCCAAAGTTATGCAACACTAAGAAAACAAATTATCCTCAGCTCTGCCCAAAGGGCATCCACTAATTTTCAAAACCATGTCCCCTGGTTCTGGACTCATCCTTTCCACAGCCACCTTGTCAATCCCATTCAGGATCTCAAATACTTCAATCAAGTCACCCCTCACTCTTCTGACAAGACCAGTCTGTCCAACCATTCCTCATAAGACAACCCGCTCATTCCACTTATCAAATCTCATAACCTCCTCCCCGGCACCTATAAGATTAATCAGAATTTCTGGTTTGTTGACCCGATTTCTTTTTCTTCTATCCCCTGCCTTGCTCATTGAGTTTCTGCTCTCTCTCTCTCCTGCGCGCTCAACTCTGCCCTCCTGACTTGCCAAAGTTTTGCACCATGGCTGATTCACCTCGCCTCCATGCATGCACGTAATTTGAGAACACCTCTCTCACACATTTTCGATTGCCTGAGCTATTTCTATGGCTTAAGCTAAAAAAAAGTCTTATCCTCTGCCAATAGTTTTATTTGTATGTTTATTATTTACGCCGCCGACTAATCTGTCTCACAGCATGTCGCTTAGTGAAGGTTCAAATTCGCATGGCTCGCAACTTTTCTTAGTTTTGCCATAAATGTCACAGTCATCTCCCCTGGGTCCCTTAGAGCAGAGTTAAACTCAAAACACTGCATGAGGATAGACAGTCTATCAGGTAAAGGATAATGATCCTTTACCAAAGTTACAGGCCGTCAAAAGGGATTTTCTGGCCTTGCTCACCCCGAAACTGGAAAATCCTACTCGAGCTCAACCGACCTTTCCATGGCCCACCCCTCGCCCGTTCCGATTCCCGTGGCGGGCAGGACGGTAACATTTCCTCCTTAGTATCCAAAGTTTCTGGGGGTGTTACATTTCTAATAAGGTAATAACTGTAAGGTCCACACATCGTAACAGAATTACTTTTTGTTTACCTTCTGTCATTTCATTAGCAGCCAAGAAATAGCAGAGTCTTTCAATATATTGAGCCCAGCGTTCAGTCTTTGGGTCAAAAGGATCAATTTTCCCCAAAAAAGGCATTTTTTTAACTTACTGTTGCTGCAGAGATTTATTTTTATAGCAGGCAGACATTTGCCACCCCCTCCCCCTTCCCCCTTCAATTCCAGGAGCTGGTGGCTGTAGTCCCAATTTACCTCGTTGCCAATGTAATAATCGGCAGATAAAAGTAATTGGATTATTTATTCAAAGTAAGGGAGGTTAACAAAGACTTCCAACCCATAATACTCAAGAAGTATTATGATTCTGCAACAGGATGTAGATTGGGTGACTGGGAAAAAAAACCTGGCAAATGGAGCTGAATGCGGGGAAGGGTGAGGTCATGCACTTCGACAGGAGGAATCGAAAGACAGATGATCTAAATGGAGACTGCAGGTGAGTGATGTACAGAGGGATCTAGGTGTTCTAGTGCATGAATGACAAAACCCTAGTGAGCAGGTCCAACAAGTAGTTAAGAAGCCAAGCAGCATTTTGGCCTTTATTACAAAGAAGTTGGAGTTTTGTTGCAATTGTACAGTTGGTGAGGCCTCACCTGGACTTTTACGTACAGTTTTGGTGCCCTTACCTTAAAAAGGATATAGTAATATTGGAGGCAGTCCAAAGGAGATTCACCAGGCTAATTCCTGGGATGAGAGGGTTGTCCTATCAAGAAAGACTAAATAGTCTGGGTCTGTATTCCCTGGAGTTTAAAAGAGTGAGGGGTGACCTTATTCAAACAAATAAGGTCCTGAGGGGGCTTGACAGGGTGGATGGTCAGATGTTTTCACCAGTGGGAGAGTCTCGAACAAGGAGACATCGCAACAAGATAAAGAGTCGGCCATTTAAAGCTGAGGTGCATAGAGGATGGTGAATAGCTGGAATTATCTGCCCCAAAGGATAGTGGAGGCTGGATCACTAGAAATATTGAAAGTGGAGGTGGATAAATATTTGATAGATAAACTCTGCGACTGGATCCTGAACTTCCTAACTCAGACCACAATCTGTAAGGATAGGCACCTCCTCCACGATCATCCTCAACACCGGTGCCCCACAAACCCTACTATACCCCTTATACATCTATGACTGTGTGGTCAAATTCCCCTGCAATTCGATTTTCAAGTTTGCTGACAACACCACCGTAGTGGGTCGGATCTCAAACAATGGCAAGACAGAGTACAGGAATGAGATAGAGAATCTGGTGAACTGGTGTGGCAACAATAATCTCTCCCTCAATGTCAACAAAACAAAGGAGATTGTCATCGACCTCAGGAAGCGTAAAGGAGAACATGCCCCTGTCTACATAAAATGGGACGAAGTAGAAAGGGTCGAGAGCTTTAAGTTTTTAGGTGTCCAGATCACCAACAATCTGTCCCGGTTCCCCCATGCCGACACTATAGTTAAGAAAGCCCACCAACGCCTCTACTTTTTCAGAAAACTAAGAAATTTGACATGTCAGCTACGACTCTCACCAACTTTTACAGATGCACCACAGAAAGCATTCTTTCTGGATGTATCACAGCTTGGTATGGGCTCCTGCTCTGCCCAAGACCGCAAGGAACTACAAAAGGTCGCGAATGTAGCCCAATCCATCACGCAAACCAGCCTCCCATCCATTGACTCTGTCTACACTTCCCGCTGCCTCAGGGAAAAGCAGCCAGCATAATTAAGGACCCCTTGCACCCCGGACATTCTCTCTTCCACCTTCTTCCGTCGGGAAAAAGATACAAAAGTCTGAGGTCACGTACCAACCGACTCAGGAGCAGCTTCTTCCCTGCTGCTGTCAGACTTTTGAATGGACCTACCTCGCATTAAGTTGATCTTTCTCTACACCCCTAGCTGTGACTGTAACACTACATTCTGCACTCTCTCCTTTCCTTCTCTATGAACAGTATGCTTTGTATAGCGCACAAGAAACAATACTTCTCACTGTATGTTAATACATGTGACAATAATAAATCAAATCAAATCGAGGGAAATGGCACAGAAAAGGAGTTGAGGCCGGCATAAATCAGTCACGGTGGTATTGAATTACGGGGCAGGCAGAGTCTGGTGGCCTATTGCTTCTATTTCTTGTTTTCAACTACGATCTCTAAGCACTGCAAGGTGAGCTTGGAGCCGCACGCACTCCATTGCCGCTCTGCACTCTCAGACCCATGTTCTACTGTCTCTCCGCGCTCTACAACACACACTCACCTGCCATGTATAGCGCTCTGCCGTGCTACCACATTCCTCTGAACATCCTCCAACACATTTACATCTCTCCTTAAATAAGGAGACCAAAACTATAGACAATATTCGCGATGTGGTCTCACCACTTCATCCCAATCCCTGCCTTTTTCCCAGCATTTGTTGCCCCCATCCCTTGAACTGAGTGCCTCGCTCTACCATTTCACATTGTTGTTCAGCCACATTGGTGAACCAGATGAGTTTTTATGATAATCGCCGATAGCTTCAGGGTCAGCATACTGAGGTTAGCTTTTAATTCTAGATTTTTTTAATTCAACGAATTTAAATTCCACCAGTTGCCATGGTGGGCTTGGAACCCCAGGGCAACTGGTCTGGTGACCTGGTCCCCCAGATCGCCAGACCAGTGACGTTACCACTACCTTACCCGGAAGCTTCCCACTTTCTCGTCCCAACTCACCATTTCTGATTTCATGCTTTCAGATGCCCAAAACCTGTGGCCTCTCCAGCCGCAGCACCTCTTAGCAGCATAGTGGTAATGTCACTGGACTCGTGACTCTGAGAACCAGGCCGACACGCTGGGGACATGAGTTCAAATCCCACCACAGCAGCTAGTGGAATTTAAATTCAATTAATAAAAATCTGGAATTGAAAAGCTGGCCCCAGTAGGATGACCATGGAGCTATCATCGATAGTTGTAAAACAAAACCCATCAGATTCACTATTGTCCCTTTGGGGAAGGAAATCTGCCACCCTTACACGGTCTGGCCTACATGTGACTCCAGAGCCACAGCAATGTGGTTGACTCTTCACAGTCCACTAAACTTGCCCATCGAGCCACTCAAGGCATAGGCAGTTAGGGATGGGCAATAAACGATGGCCTGGCCAGCACTACCCACATCTCATGAAAGAATAAAGGAATTGCTTAGTAGTGTTGAACTCCGTCAGTTGATCAAACCCTTGAATCCTCCAACTCAAACATGGGATGAATACAGAAAGGTGCTGAATGGGCTTACAGGCTGCATTGCACATCGTGTGGAGACTGTGGAGAGCTGGAATCAGCGGTTCAGCATCATCTGGCACAAGTGGCCTGCAGTCAGACCAGGGGAAAAAGGAGGGTGGGTTGGACAGGTCCTCGGGGGACGAGCTTGCAGGCGGGTTCTGCTGTAGAAGATTCAGATGACAATCTGAAGGGGATAAGTACAGAAGGGGGCTGAATGAGCATGCACTGCCAAAGTACTGGGTGCATCAGCTGTCGCGCCAGCTTCCTGTTCCTGTCAAGACGCATGGACTAGCCACGCCAAATGATAATTTGTCTGCTGACTCAACAACTCAGCTGGCTAAGGACATCTGTCAGACGTTCCCTGCTCCATTGCCTCTGTTCTATCTCCCAGTCGGTCTTCCATGGACTGACTCCCAGTGTGATCCAGAGACCGGAACTGTGCACAGTGACTCCCAGTGTGATACGGAGACCGGAACTGTGCACAGTGACTCCCAGTGTGATACGGAAACTGGAACTGTGCACAGTGACTCCCAGTGTGATACGGAGACCAGAACTGTGCACAGTGACTCCCAGTGTGATACAGAGACCGGAACTGTGCACAGTGACTCCCAGTGTGATACAGAGACTGGAACTGTGCACAGTGACTCCCAGTGTGATACAGAGACCGGAACTGTGCACAGTGACTCCCAGTGTGATACAGAGACCGGAACTGTGCACAGTGACTCCCAGTGTGATACAGAGACTGGAACTGTGCACAGTGACTCCCAGTGTGATACAGAGACCGGAACTGTGCACAGTGACTCCCAGTGTGATACAGAGACTGGAACTGTGCACAGTGACTCCCAGTGTGATACAGAGACCGGAACTGTGCACAGTGACTCCCAGTGTGATACAGAGACCGGAACTGTGCACAGTGACTCCCAGTGTGATACGGAGACCGGAACTGTGCACAGTGACTCCCAGTGTGATACGGAGACCGGAAATGTGCACAGTGACTCCCAGTGTGATACAGAGACTGGAACTGTGCACAGTGACTCCCAGTGTGATACAGAGACTGGAACTGTGCACAGTGACTCCCAGTGTGATACAGAGACCGGAACTGTGCACAGTGACTCCCAGTGTGATACGGAGACCGGAACTGTGCACAGTGACTCCCAGTGTGATACGGAGACCGGAACTGTGCACAGTGACTCCCAGTGTGATACGGAGACCGGAACTGTGCACAGTGACTCCCAGTGTGATACAGAGACCGGAACTGTGCACAGTGACTCCCAGTGTGATACAGAGACCGGAACTGTGCACAGTGACTCCCAGTGTGATACAGAGACCGGAACTGTGCACAGTGACTCCCAGTGTGATATGGAGACCGGAACTGTGCACAGTGACTCCCAGTGTGATACGGAGACCGGAACTGTGCACACTGACTCCCAGTATGATACAGAGACCGGAACTGTGCACGGTGACTCCCAGTGTGATACAGAGACCGGAACTGTGCACGGTGACTCCCAGTGTGATACAGTGACTGGAACTGTGCACAATGACTCCCAGTGTGATACGGAGACCGGAACAAATGGAATTCTGGCCTCTCATGCACGGGAGAGGGAGAGGGGGAGGGGAGATGGAATATAAGAGTAGGGCAGTTTAGTTCCAACTTTACACGGGACCAGACTAAAGAGCACTGTGAACAGTTATGGTCTCCTTACTTAAGGAAGAATATACTTGAATTGGATACAGTTCAAAGAAGGTTCATTGGCTGATACCCATGTTGAAGGGATTGCCTTACGGGAAAGGTTGAGCAGATTGGGTCGATATTTAGTGGAGTTTAAAAGAATGAGAGGTGTGCTTATTGCACCGTATAAAGTTCTGAGGAGGTTTTGACGGTGGATCCTGAATAGGATATTACCCCTTGTGTGGGGAATCCAGAAATAGGGAGCACATTATTAAAATCAGGGGTCTACCTTTTAGGACAGAGATGAGGAGAAATTTCTTTTGACAATCATTAAGCTCTGGAATCCTCTACCCCAGAGCTATGGAGGTTGGGTCATTGACTATATTCAAGGATGCGTTAAACAGAATTTTGATTGACAAGGGAAACAACAGTTATGGGAGAACTGCAGAAAGCGGGAGATATTGTGCGCAGTTCCGGTCTCCGTATCACACTGGGAGTCACTGTGCGCAGTTCCAGTCTCTGGATCACACTGGGAGTCACTGTGCGCAGTTCCAGTCTCTGTATCACACTGGGAGTCACTGTGCGCAGTTCCAGTCTCCGTATCACACTGGGAGTCACTGTGCACAGTTCCAGTCTCAGTATCACACTGGGAGTCACTGTGCACAGTTCCGGTCTCTGTATCACACTGGGAGTCACTGTGCACAGTTCCAGTCTCTGTATCACACTGGGAGTCACTGTGCACAGTTCCGGTCTCTGTATCACACTGGGAGTCACTGTGCACAGTTCCGGTCTCTGTATCACACTGGGAGTCACTGTGCACAGTTCCGGTCTCCGTATCACACTGGGAGTCACTGTGCGCAGTTCCAGTCTCCGTATCACACTGGGAGTCACTGTGCGCAGTTCCAGTCTCTGGATCACACTGGGAGTCACTGTACACAGTTCCGGTCTCCGTATCACACTGGGAGTCACTGTGCGCAGTTCCAGTCTCTGGATCACACTGGGAGTCACTGTGCACAGTTCCGGTCTCCGTATCGCACTGGGAGTCACTGTACACAGTTCCGGTCTCCGTATCACACTGGGAGTCACTGTGCACAGTTCCGGTCTCCGGATCACACTGGGAGTCACTGTGCACAGTTCCGGTCTCCGGATCACACTGGGTGTCACTGTGCACAGTTCCGGTCTCCGGATCACACTGGGTGTCACTGTGCACAGTTCCGGTCTCCATATCCAACTGGGAGTCACTGTGCACAGTTCCAGTCTCCGTATCACACTGGGAGTCACTGTGCACAGTTCCGGTCTCCGTATCACACTGGGAGTCACTGTGCACAGTTCCAGTCTCTGTATCACACTGGGAGTCACTGTGCACAGTTCCGGTCTCTGTATCACACTGGGAGTCACTGTGCACAGTTCCAGTCTCCGTATCACACTGGGAGTCACTGTGCACAGTTCCGGTCTCCGTATCACACTGGGAGTCACTGTGCACAGTTCCGGTCTCCGTATCACACTGGGAGTCACTGTGCACAGTTCCGGTCTCCATATCCAACTGGGAGTCACTGTGCACAGTTCCGGTCTCCGTATCACACTGGGAGTCACTGTGCACAGTTCCGGTCTCCGTATCACACTGGGAATCACTGTGCACAGTTCCGGTCTCCGTATCACACTGGGAGTCACTGTGCACAGTTCCGGTCTCCGTATCACACTGGGAATCACTGTGCACAGTTCCGGTCTCCGTATCACACTGGGAGTCACTGTGCACAGTTCCGGTCTCCGTATCACACTGGGAGTCACTGTGCACAGTTCCGGTCTCTGTATCCCACTGGGAGTCACTGTGCACAGTTCCAGTCACTGTATCACACTGGGAGTCACTGTGCACAGTTCCTGTCTCCGTATCACACTGGGAGTCACTGTGCACAGTTCCAGTCACTGTATCACACTGGGAGTCACTGTGCACAGTTCCTGTCTCCGTATCACACTGGGAGTCAGTGTGCACAGTTCCGGTCTCCGTATCACACTGGGAGTCACTGTATACAGTTCCGGTCTCTGTATCACACTGGGAGTCACTGTGCACAGTTCCGGTCTCCATATCACACTGGGAGTCACTGTGCACAGTTCCTGTCTCCGTATCACACTGGGAGTCAGTGTGCACAGTTCCGGTCTCCGTATCACACTGGGAGTCACTGTATACAGTTCTGGTCTCTGTATCACACTGGGAGTCACTGTGCACAGTTCCAGTCTCTGTATCACACTGGGAATCACTGTGCACAGTTCCGGTCTCTGTATCACACTGGGAGTCACTGTGCACAGTTCCGGTCTCTGTATCGCACTGGGAGTCACTGTGCACAGTTCCGGTCTCTGTATCGCACTGGGAGTCACTGTGCACAGTTCCGGTCTCTGTATCACACTGGGAGTCACTGTGCACAGTTCCAGTCACTGTATCACACTGGGAGTTACTTTGTTGGTGCTTTTCGGTGTTGAATTTGTTGTTTGATTTGTGGGTGTTTGTCGATGTTTTGATTGTTGGTGCTTTTCAATGTTTTTGGATCTGTTATTGTTTCTGGATGTTACGTTTGTTGTTGGTGTTGTTGGTGTTTTGAAATGATGGGGTTGTTGTTGAATTTGTTTGTGTTTTTCAATATTGAGCTTGTTGTTGTGTTACACTGCTCAGCCTTTGGGAAATGTATTTTCATTCTATTTGCCTTCCTAATTACTTGCTGTACATGCCTGCTAATTTTTTGAGATTCATG
Organism: Mustelus asterias; assembly: GCF_964213995.1. NCBI lineage: Eukaryota > Metazoa > Chordata > Chondrichthyes > Carcharhiniformes > Triakidae > Mustelus > Mustelus asterias. The sequence continues at coordinate 100,195,974 of NC_135816.1, forward strand.
CACCAGGACTCCTTCTACATCGAGCATTCCCGCTCCATTTAAGTGACATTCAGCTCCTTTATTCTCCCTGCCAAAGTGGACAAAGTCACATTTCCCACATTTTACTCCATCTGTCAAATTTTTGCCCCCTCACTTCATCAATCGATACCCTTTTCTTAGACTCTCTGTATCCTCTTCACCTCTTACCTACATTCGTATCGTAGGCCAATGTTACTAAAACACAGCCAGCCTCGTCATCCAAGTCATTCGTATAGATGCTAAATGCCCAGGTTTACAGGAATAAGGCAGAGAGGGGGCCTGGGTAAAGATGCTCTTTCAGAGAGACTGTTTCCTGTTGGTTAGCCAGCCCTCTGTCCACACTAATATATCATCCCAAAACCAAGCTCTGCTCTCGGTGTGGTAACGTGTCCATGACATCTCAGCAAATGTCCTTTGGAAATTCAAACACACCACATCTACGAGTTGTCCTTTGTCCAACCTGCTTGTTACATCCTCAAAGAACTCCAACAAGTTTGTCGAACAATTCTCCTTGCACAGAACCATGTTGACTCTGTGTGATTGCAATACGTTTTTCTAAAGGTCCTGCTACAACCTCTTTAATAAAGGATCCTCACATTTTCACCAATGACAGATGTTAGACTAACTGGCCTGTAGTTTCCTGCTTTCTATCTCCCTCCATTCTTGAACAGAGGGGTTATATTTACTGTTTTACAATCCGCTGGGATCTTTCCTGCATGTAGAATTTTTTTGGGAGATTATCACCACTAGTTCTGTAGTCACTTCTTTTAATACCTTCAGGTGCAGGGGACCTGTCAGCCTTTAGTCCCATATATTTCCTCGGTACTTTTTCTCCAGTGATAGTAAATAATTTCAGTTTTGCTTCTCTATTCTGCCTGTTGATTTTCTGCTTTTTTTTGAATGCTTTTTGTGTCTCTTCTGTGAAGAGAGAAACTAAATATCCATTCAAAGTCTCTGCTATTTTCCCTGTTTCCCATTATTACATAGAACCATCAAAACTAGAAGCAGGAGGAGGCCATTCAGCCCTTCGAGCCTGCACCACCATTCATTCTGATCATGGCTGATCATCAAATTCAATATCCTGTTTTCTATGTTTCTATTTTAAGAGACTCCTGGATGAGTACATGGGATTTAATAGGATAGGCAGGCCTAGAAGGTAGGGATATGTTCGGCCTTATAGGTAGGCCTAGAAGGTAGGGATATGTTCGGCACAACTTGTGGGGCCGAAGGACCTGTTTTGTGCTGTAGTTTGTCTATGTTTCTATCCTGATTCTCTCCACCCCCCCCCTCCACTTCCCCCATATCTCTTGATCCCTTTAGCCCCAAGAGCTATCTCTAATTTCTTGAAATCACACAATGTTTTAGCCTCCACTATTCTGTGGTAGTGAATTCCACACACTCACCACCCTCTGGGTGAAGAAATTTCTCCTCACCTCAGTTCTAAAAGGTTTACCCTCATCTTAAAACCATTAACCCCTAGTTCTGGATACCCCACCATCGGGAACATTCTTTCTGAATTATTAATTTCCCAGTCTTATACTCTTAGGGTTCAAACCTCACTTCAGCTCCTCTTTCTGTACTTGTGCAAGTTTTTACTGTCTGTTATATCTATTGTTAGCTTTCTCCTATATTCTAATGCAACCCTCTTTATTATTTATTTTGAAACTATCCTTTGCTGGTTTCCAAATGTTTCCCAATTTTCAGCCCTATACAAATCTTCACAGCATCGTACACATTTTCTTTCAACTTGATACCATCCTAAACTTCCTCAGCGAGCCACAGATGACGTCTCCTTCTTGTGCAGTCTTTTTTCCCCCCAGTGGAGTATATCTTGTTGGGAGTTAAGACCATAAGACACAGGAGCAGAATGAGGCCACTCGGCCCATCGAGTCTGCTCCGCCATTCAATCATGGCTGATATTTTTCTCATCCCCATTCTCCTGCCTTTTCCCCATAACCCCTGATCCCTTAAGAAAAATGTCTGTAAATCTCGGCCACTGCTTCTTGCCTGTTAATCTGATTTCACGAACGTTTCAGCAACTCTGTCTTCAAACCCTTGTCATTATTTAAGTTTATGACAGAATTGAAGAGCCACATTTCTCACCCACAGACAGATGAAGTCACGGCTGTCAATGCTGGAGCCATGGAAATCGGATTTGGGTGCGGGGGTGGTCAAAGATGCCAGAATTAGATTCCGGAGCAGGGAGCTTGAAGGATTGTTGGGGCTGGAGGTTGTTACAAAGATAGGAAAGGTTGAAAGAGGCGACATAGTTAGTGAGGGGTGCAGGGAATGGGGGAGGTTTAAGGCACTGAGTTGCCTCTTCCTGTGTTCCAAGCTCAAGGGACTGGATAACCTCCTACTGTTCCTCGGTAACAGACCTGAAGGGCTGAATGGTCTCCTATTCCTATGTAACAGGCTCAAGAAGAGGCTGAATAGCCTCCTCCTGTTCATGTGTAACAGGTTCGAGGAGCTGAATGGCCTCCTACTTATTTCCCTGGGAACAGGCTCAAGGTTTACGAATGGCCTGCTCCTGGGTAATCAGCTCGAGAAGGGGCAGAATGAGGCCTCTTCCTGTTCCTGTGCAATAGTCTTGAGGAGGGGGTTGAATGGCCTCCTGTGACTGTGCAAAGGCCCGAGGGCCTGAATGGTCTTCACCAGTTCCTGGGTAACAGGGCTCCAGAGGCAAAATGATTTACAGGCTTAGAAAATTGCCTGCATGCTCTTGAATTGCTTTTGCAGGAGGGAATAGCTGAGGGAGGCAACGGGTTGTATTTTTAAAAATCACAAACAATGTTTTGAGTCAGAAAAAAGGCTGAATGAAGTGGGGGGAAAGTATAAGCATTCCCGAGAACAATCAAACCTTTTAAAATCAGGACATGTTTGTGTGTCCTGTGTTTAGATTTGGCAGCTGGTGAGGGCTGAGCATAGGCCTGAAGCAGGGGCCTAAATTAGAACAAAACCAGCAGGCAGAGTGCTCCACCCCTGGGGATGTCAGCTGGAGGTTTTGGATTGGACAGAGATGTCCAAACAGAGTTTCAAACTGAATTCAAATTCAATTGAAACAGCTTTTAATAACACTGCAATGTACTATTTGTGCACAATATACCTAATATAGTACAGAGAGAGAGAGAGACTGTTCAAATTCACACTGAGACACGCACACCATTTAAAGACCCCTGCACATTACCACAGCAGCTTCTGGAAACATGATTGTAAACCTAAAGGACAGCAGAGAGGACAAACATACCTTCCCAAGACAATTCCGTCCTGTTTCTCTGTCTTCCCTCTTGTCAGCTGCAGTTTAGACAGAATCCAGACTCCATAGCACCACATAGTGGGCAAGAGTTTAAAACTGAACAGGAAGCAATTCACGACGACAACACTTCTTCATTTTCACTTAACCGCTTCAGGGTCACAGAAACTGAGGGAGTGACAGTGACAGAAACTGGAAATTTGGCAGAATACACCCAGGACAGGATGCGAGTCCATCACAGGGCACACACACTCACAGTCACACTGAGGGGCAATTTACCATGGCCAATCCACCAAACCTACACACCTTCGAACGCTAAGGGGCAATTTAGCACATCTTCCGGACTGTGGGAGGAAACCGGAGCACCCGGAGGAAACCCACGCAGACACAAGGAGAACGTGCAGACTCCGCACAGACAGTGACCCGAGGGAATCGAACCGACACATCTTCAAACGCTAAGGGGCAATTTAGCATGGCCAATCCACCTAACCTGCACAACTTTGCACACCTCAGGTGACTGTGTGGAGTTTGCACATTCTCCCCGTGTCTGCGTGGGTTTCCTCCGGGTGCTCCGGTTTCCTCCCACACTCCAAAGATGTGCGTGTTAGATTGATTGGCCGTGCTAAATTGAATTCTAATGTCGGGGGGGTTAGCAGGGTGGTTCAGGGTTGCGAAAAATAAGCCCTGGGTGGGATTATGGTTGATACAGAGTTGATGGGTCTCCCTCTGTACTGAGGGACTCTATGATCTTTTGGGTGTTGCAGAAGCTGGAGCGCCTGCAGGAAACCCACGCAGACACAGGGAGAACGTGCAAACTCCACAGAGTCAGTCACCCAAGGCTGGAATTGAACCAGGGTCCCTGGCGCTGAGGCAGCAGTGCCACCAACAACGACAGCAACAACATCGAGTATTTACAGAGCATCTTCAGCACAGAGGAAATGTCCCATAGTGGGGGTATTTCAGACAATGAGACTGTGACACATGAGGACATGAGAGAAATGGTGGCCCAAAGATGAGTCCAAGATTGAAAGTTTTGAGGAGAGACCGAAAGGAGTGGTTTCGATGGGAAATTCCAGAAAGTAACATGCTGACAGATAAAGACACGGCGTCACTGGTAGAAAGTTCAAATTGGGATTGGAGAAGAGGTCGGAATTGACATCTGACAGTTCAGCACTCCCTCAGGACTGACCCTCTGACAGTGCGGCACTCCCTCAGGACTGACCCTCTGACAGTGCGGCACTCCCTCAGGACTGACCCTCTGACAGTGCGGCACTCCCTCAGCACTGACCCTCTGACAGTGCGGCACTCCCTCAGTACTGACCCTCTGACAGTGCAGCACTCCCTCAGCACTGACCCTCTGACAGTGCAGCGCTCCCTCAGTACTGACCCTCTGACAGTGCGGCACTCCCTCAGTACTGACCCTCTGACAGTGCAGCACTCCCTCAGTACTGACCCTCTGACAGTGCAGCACTCCCTCAGTGCTGACCCTGTGACAGTGCGGCACTCCCTCAGTACTGACCCTCTGACAGTGCATCACTCCCTCAGCACTGACCCTCTGACAATGCGGCACTCCCTCAGTACTGACCCTCTGACAGTGCGGCACTCCCTCAGTACTGACCCTCTGACAATGCAGCACTCCCTCAGCACTAACCCTCTGACAATGCAGCACTCCCTCAGTACCGACCCTCTGACAGTGCAGCACTTTCTCAGTACCGACCCTCTGACAGTGCAGCACTCCCTCAGCACTGACCCTCTGACAGTGCAGCACTCCCTCAGTGCTGACCCTGTGACAGTGCGGCACTCCCTCAGTACTGACCCTCTGACAGTGCATCACTCCCTCAGCACTGACCCTCTGACAGTGCGGCACTCCCTCAGTACTGACCCTCTGACAGTGCGGCACTCCCTCAGTACTGACCCTCTGACAATGCAGCACTCCCTCAGCACTAACCCTCTGACAATGCAGCACTCCCTCAGTACCGACCCTCTGACAGTGCAGCACTTTCTCAGTACCGACCCTCTGACAGTGCAGCACTCCCTCAGCACTGACCCTCTGACAGTGCAGCACTCCCTCAGTACTGACCCTCTGACGGTGCAGCACTCCCTCAGTACTGACCCTCTGACAGTGCAGCACTCCCTCAGTACTAACCCTCTGACAGTGCAGCACTCCATCAGTACTGACCATCTGACAGTGCAGCACTCCCTCAGTACTGACCCTCTGACAGTGCGGCACTTCATCATTACTGACACTCTGACAGTGCAGCACTCCCTCAGCACTGACCCTCTGACAGTGCAGCACTCCCTCAGTACTGACCCTCTGACAGTGCAGCACTCCCTCAGCACTGACCCTCTGACAGTGCAGCACTCCCTCAGCACTGACCCACTGACAGTGCGGCACTTCATCATTACTGACACTCTGACAGTGCAGCACTCCCTCAGCACTGACCCACTGACAGTGCAGCACTCTCTCAGTACTGACCCTCTGACAATGCAGCGCTCCCTCAGCACTGACCCACTGACAGTGCAGCACTCCCTCAGTACTGACCCTCTGACAGTGCAGCACTCCCTCAGCACTGACCCTCTGACAATGCAGCGCTCCCTCAGCACTGACCCACTGACAGTGCAGCACTCTCTCAGTACTGACCCTCTGACAGTGCAGCAGTCCCTCAGTACTGACCCTCTGACAGTGCAGCACTCCATCAATACTGACCCGCTGACATTGCTGCACTCCCTCAGCACTGACCCTCTGACAGTGCAGCACACCCTCAGCATTGACCCTCTGACAGTGCAGCACTCCCTCAGTACTGACCCTCTGACAGTGCAGCACTCCCTCAGCACTGACCCTCTGACAGTGCGGCAATCCCTCAGCACTGACCCTCTGACAGTGCAGCACTCCCTCAGTACTGACCCTCTGACAGTGCAGCACTCCCTCAGCCCTGGACCTCTGACAGTGCGGCACTCCCTCCGTAGAGACCCTCTGACAGTGCAGCACTCCCTCAGCACTGACACTCTGACAGTGCAGCACTCCCTCGGCACTGACCCTCTGACAGTGCAGCACTCTCTCAGTACAGACTCTCTGACAGTGCAGCACTCCCTCGGCACTGACCCTCTGACAGTGCAGCACTCTCTCAGTACAGACTCTCTGACAGTGCAGCACTCCCTCAGTACTGACACTCTGACAGTGCAGCATTCCCTCAGTACAGAACCTCTGACAGTGCGGCACTCCGTCAGTACCGACCCTCTGACAGTGCGGAACTCCCTCTGCACTGACCCTCTGACAGTGCAGCACTCCCTCAGTACTGACCCTCTGACAGTGCAGCACTCTCTCAGTACTGACCCTCTGACAGTGCAGCACTCCCTCAGTACTGACCCCCTGACAGTGCAGCACTCCCTCAGTACCGACCCTCTGACAGAGCAGCACTCCCTCAGTACTGACTCTCTGACAGTGCAGCACTCCCTCAGTACTGACCCTCTGACAGTGCAGCACTCCCTCAGTACTGACTCTCTGACAGTGCAGCATTCCCTCAGTACCGACCCTCTGACAGAGCAGCACTCCCTCAGTACTGACTCTCTGACAGTGCAGCACTCCCTCAGCACTGACCCTCTGACAGTGCGGCACTCCCTCAGTACCGACCCTCTGACAGTGCGGCACTCCCTCAGTGCTGACCCTCTGACAGTGCAGCACTCCCTCAGTACTGACTCTCTGACAGTGCAGCATTCCCTCAGTACCGACCCTCTGACAGAGCAGCACTCCCTCAGTACTGACTCTCTGACAGTGCAGCACTCCCTCAGTACTGACTCTCTGACAGTGCAGCATTCCCTCAGTACCGACCCTCTGACAGTGCAGAACTCCCTCAGTACTGACTCTCTGACAGTGCAGCACTCCCTCAGTACTGACCCTCTGACAGTGCAGCACTCTCTCAGTACTGACCCTCTGACAGTGCAGCACTCCCTCAGTACTGACCCCCTGACAGTGCAGCACTCCCTCAGTACCGACCCTCTGACAGAGCAGCACTCCCTCAGTACTGACTCTCTGACAGTGCAGCACTCCCTCAGTACTGACCCTCTGACAGTGCAGCACTCCCTCAGTACTGACTCTCTGACAGTGCAGCATTCCCTCAGTACCGACCCTCTGACAGAGCAGCACTCCCTCAGTACTGACTCTCTGACAGTGCAGCACTCCCTCAGCACTGACCCTCTGACAGTGCGGCACTCCCTCAGTACCGACCCTCTGACAGAGCAGCACTCCCTCAGTACTGACTCTCTGACAGTGCAGCACTCCCTCAGTACTGACTCTCTGACAGTGCAGCATTCCCTCAGTACCGACCCTCTGACAGTGCAGAACTCCCTCAGTACTGACCCTCTGACAGTGCAGCACTCCCTCAGTACTGACCCTCTGACAGTGCAGCACTCTCTCAGTACTGACCCTCTGACAGTGCAGCACTCCCTCAGTACTGACCCCCTGACAGTGCAGCACTCCCTCAGTACCGACCCTCTGACAGAGCAGCACTCCCTCAGTACTGACTCTCTGACAGTGCAGCACTCCCTCAGTACTGACCCTCTGACAGTGCAGCACTCCCTCAGTACTGACTCTCTGACAGTGCAGCATTCCCTCAGTACCGACCCTCTGACAGAGCAGCACTCCCTCAGTACTGACTCTCTGACAGTGCAGCACTCCCTCAGCACTGACCCTCTGACAGCGCGGCACTCCCTCAGTACCGACCCTCTGACAGTGCGGCACTCCCTCAGCACTGACCCTCTGACAGTGCAGCACTCCCTCAGTACTGACTCTCTGACAGTGCAGCATTCCCTCAGTACCGACCCTCTGACAGAGCAGCACTCCCTCAGTACTGACTCTCTGACAGTGCAGCACTCCCTCAGTACTGACTCTCTGACAGTGCAGCATTCCCTCAGTACCGACCCTCTGACAGTGCAGCACTCCCTCAGTACTGACCCTCTGACAGTGCAGCACTCCCTCAGTACTGACTCTCTGACAGTGCAGCAATCCCTCAGTACCGACCCTCTGACAGAGCAGCACTCCCTCAGTACTGACTGTCTGACAGTGCAGCACTCCCTCAGTACTGACCCTCTGACAGTGCAGCACTCCCTCAGTACCGACCCTCTGACAGTGCAGCACTCCCTCAGCACTGACCCTCTGACAGTGCAGTACTCCCTCAGTACTGACACTCTGACAGTGCAGCATTCCCTCAGTACTGACACTCTGACAGTGCAGCATTCCCTCAGTACTGACCCTCTGACAGTGCGGCACTCTGTCAGTACCGACCCTCTGACAGTGCGGCACTCCCTCAGCACTGACCCTCTGACAGTGCAGCACTCCCTCAGCACTGACCCTCTGACAGTGCGGCACTTCATCGTTACTGACACTCTGACAGTGCAGCACTCCCTCAGCACTGACCCTCTGACTGTGCAGCACTCCCTCAGTACTGACCCTCTGACTGTGCAGCACTCCCTCAGTACTGACCCTCTGACAGTGCTGCACTCCCTCGGTACTGAACCTCTGACAGCCGCACTATCAGAGGGTCAGTACCAACGGAGTGCTGCACTATCAGAGCTTCAGTGCTGAGGGAGCGCCGCACTGTCAGAGGGTCACTATGGGGGGAGTGCCGCACTGTCAGAGGGTCAGTACTGAGGGAGTGCTGCACTGTCGGAGGGTCAGTGCTGAGGGATTGCTGCACTGTCAGAGGGTCAGGGCTGAGGGAGTGCTGCACTGTCAGAGGGTCAGTACTGAGGGAGTGCTGCACTGCCAGAGGGTCAGTGCTGAGGGAGTGCTGCACTGCCAGAGGGTCAGTGCTGAGGGAGTGCTGCACTGCCAGAGGATCAGTACTGAGGGAGTGCTGCACTGTCAGAGGGTCAGTACTGAGGGAGTGCTGCACTGACAGAGGGTCAGTGCTGAGGGAATGCTGCACTGTCAGAGGGTCAGTGCTGAGGGAGTGCTGCACTGTCAGAGGTTCAGTACTGAGGGAGTGCTGCACTGTCAGAGGGTCAGTGCTGAGGGAGTGCTGCACTGTCAGAGGGTCAGTGCTGAGGGAGTGCTGCACTGTCAGAGGGTCAGTACTGAGGGAGTGCTGCACTGTCAGAGGGTCAGTGCTGAGGGAGTGCTGCACTGTCAGAGGGTCAGTACTGAGGGAGTGCTGCACTGTCAGAGGGTCAGTGCTGAGGGAGTGCTGCACTGTCAGAGGGTCAGTACTGAGGGAGTGCTGCACTGTCAGAGGGTCAGTACTGAGGGAGTGCTGCACTGTCAGAGGGTCAGTGCTGAGGGAGTGCTGCACTGTCAGAGGGTCAGTACTGAGGGAGTGCTGCACTGCCAGAGGGTCAGTGCTGAGGGAGTGCTGCACTGCCAGAGGGTCAGTGCTGAGGGAGTGCTGCACTGCCAGAGGATCAGTACTGAGGGAGTGCTGCACTGTCAGAGGGTCAGTACTGAGGGAGTGCTGCACTGACAGAGGGTCAGTGCTGAGGGAATGCTGCACTGTCAGAGGGTCAGTGCTGAGGGAGTGCTGCACTGTCAGAGGTTCAGTACTGAGGGAGTGCTGCACTGTCAGAGGGTCAGTGCTGAGGGAGTGCTGCACTGTCAGAGGGTCAGTGCTGAGGGAGTGCTGCACTGTCAGAGGGTCAGTGCTGAGGGAGTGCTGCACTGTCAGAGGGTCAGTGCTGAGGGAGTGCTGCACTGTCAGAGGGTCAGTACTGAGGGAGTGCTGCACTGTCAGAGGGTCAGTGCTGAGGGAGTGCTGCACTGTCAGAGGGTCAGTGCTGAGGGAGTGCTGCACTGTCAGAGGGTCAGTACTGAGGGAGTGCTGCACTGTCAGAGGGTCAGTACTGAGGGAGTGCTGCACTGTCAGAGGGTCAGTGCTGAGGGAGTGCTGCACTGTCAGAGGGTCAGTACTGAGGGAGTGCTGCACTGTCAGAGGGTCAGTGCTGAGGGAGTGCTGCACTGTCAGAGGGTCAGTACTGAGGGAGTGCTGCACTGTCAGAGGGTCAGTACTGAGGGAGTGCTGCACTGTCAGAGGGTCAGTACTGAGGGAGTGCTGCACTGTCAGAGGGTCAGTACTGAGGGAGTGCTGCACTGTCAGAGGGTCAGTGCTGAGGGGTTTGATGAGCGGGTGGGGGAAAGGGTTTGCCTGTGAGGACCTGATTGGCTGAATAACTCCCATTGTATTGCGCGCGATGCGGCGGTTGGCAATTTGAAAAGGGGCGCGCGTGGCGCACATGCTCTGATTGGCCACCAGTCGCGGCCTCGCGCTGCGCGGTCCAGGGGGATGCGCTGAGGGCGGCGAGGGGGCGTTTCGTCAGCTCTGCTCGCTCCTCTGATTGGCGGAGGCAGTTATGGCAGCCCCGCCCACTCGGTGTCTGAACGCGTTGATTGGCCGAGGCAGCGGAGCTGGCCGACACCTCATAGCCAGGCCGCCATCTTGTTGTTGGTTCTTTGGTCTCAGCTTCCCCATAATGGCGCGCAGTCACTCCAACATTCACCTTCATTCACTCCCCTCGGCATCTCCCATCTTTCTCACGTCACCCTGAAGGGCAGCTGCTTTGCTGCAACTGTTAAATCTTTCATGAAACCCTGAGTTTTTACCACAAGGTTAGTTTTAGGTTCAGGAGCCCCAGATATTGTGTCAAAATTCACCTTCAAGTTTTGAATGGGCCAGAAGTTTCGAGGAAGTGCCTTTGAAACGTATCAAATTCTTCGGGGACGTGACATCGCAACGAACCAAACACAATGTCAAGAACAACGTCTTTATGCAGCAAAGTGGAGTTGCCATCCCTCCAGTATTGGTCTGGAGGCTCCAAGGATTGGAGATCCATCTCCAGGACATTGCTGTTTGCAAGCCTGGAGAATAAACTCATCGGGCGTGGTCAGCATGGACGTGTCGGGCTGAAGGGCCTGTTTCCATGCTGTGTATCTTCTTGACTCGATGACACGACTCTCCCTGTCTTTGACTTTGTTGGCTTCACCTGATGTCAAAAGTGCTAAAAATTTGGAAAAGAAGGCATGTGGCTGAGAGTTCAAACATCATCCAATTGGATAAAATGAGTCTCTGTGATTTCCAGTTGGCATAGGAAGGCAGAATGTCACGTGGATGGGCTTGTTGGCCGACCAAAGCCTGGGTGATGAAAATTCCAGGAATACACGTCTTCATCACAGTTGGCAATCCTCAGCGAACAATGGCGGCAAATTGGTGTCCTTTCTGTCAAAGCGGAATTTGACAAACACCTGAAGGCAAAACAATCCTACCCTCTTCTGATTGAGGTATACAAAATTATGAGAGGCACAAATATTATAGAGCCATAGAGGTTTACAGCATGGAAACAGGCCCTTCGGCCCAACTTGTCCATGCGCCCTTTTTTTTTAAAACCCCTAAACTAATCCCAATTGCCCACATTTGGCCCATATCCCTCTATACCCATCGTACCCATGTAACTATCTAAATGCTTTTTAAAAGATAAAATTGTACCCGCCTCTACTACTACCTCTGGCAGCTTGTTCCAGACACTCACCACCCTCTGTGTGAAAAAATTGCCCCTCTGGACACTTTTGTATCTCTCCCCTCTCACCTTAAACCTGTGCCCTCTAGTTTTAGACTCCCCTCCCTTTGGGAAAAGATATTGACTATCTACCTTGTCTATGCCCCTCATTATTTTATAGACCTCTATAAGATCACCCCTCAGTCTCCTACGCTCCAGAGAAAAAAGTCCCAGTCTGTTCAGCCTCTCCTTATAACTCAATCCATCAAGTCCCGGTAGCATCCTAGTAAATCTTTTCTGCACTCTTTCCCGTTTAATAATATCCTTTCTATAATAGGGTGACCAGAATTGCACACAGTATTCCAAATGTGGCCTTACCAATGTCTTGTACAACTTTAACAAGACGTCCCAACTCCTGTATTCAATGTTCTGACTGATGAAACCAAGCATGCCGAATGCGTTCTTCACCACTCTGTCCACCTGTGACTCCACTTTCAAGGAGCTATGAACATGTACCCTTGATCTCTTTGTTCTGTAACTCTCCCCAATGCCCTACCAATAACTGAGTAAGTTCTCCCCTGGTTCAATCTACCAAAATGCATCACCTCGCACTTGTCTAAATTAAACTCCATCTGCCATTCGTCATCCCACTGGTTATATATTATTATATATTATTATAGATTGTAAGAAATTTTTCCCCACGGCAGAGGTGCCTTTAGACAACAAGGAAAAGGTTTAAGGTGAGGAGTAAGTGGTTTTGAGGGAATCTGAGGAAAGACTTTTTCCCCCAAAAGGTCGTGGAAATATGGAACATGCTGCCTGAGAGTGTGGTGGAGAAGATACTCTCGCAATGTTTGTCAAGCATCTGTATGGAGTGGACGTGGAGAGGATGTTTCGACTAGTAGGACAAAATAGAACCAGAGGGCACAACCTCAGACTAAAGGGGTGATTCTTTAAAACTGAGATGAGGAGGAGTTTCTTCAGCCAGAGAGTGGTGAATCTGTGGAACTTTTTGCCGCAGAAGGCTGTGGAGGCCGGGTCATTGAGTGTCTTTAAGACCAAGATATATAGTTTCTTGATTAATAAGGGGATCAGGGGTTATGGGGAAAAGGCAGGAGAATGGGGATGAGAAAAAAACTCAACCATGATTGAATGGCGGAACAGACTCGATGGGCCGAATGGCCTGTTTCTGCTCCTATGTCTTATGGTCTTATGGATGAGCAGTTAAATTGCCAGCATAGTAAGCTATGCTCCAAGTGCTGGTGAATGGGATTAGTATAGGTTGGTATTTGATGGTCAGCAGAGACACATTGGGCCGTAGGGCCTGTTTCTGTGCCGTATGACCATGTTGGTGGGATTTTACGGTCTCGCTCATCCCAAAACGGTAAAACCCTGCCCGAGGTCAAGGGGTCTTTCCAAGGTCGGTCCCTGGCTCACTCCGCTTCCCGTGACGGGAAGGACGGTAAAATTCCAGCCTATGATTCTAATGCTTGAATAAATTAAGTCAACTCCCTGAAGTTTTAGAAGCAGTTGAATGTTGGTAGGAGGGTGTCTGTGGTGAGGGGGGCGGAGGGTGGTGTTTGCGGGGAAGTTGGAAGGGGTTTTGTGGGGTGGTTGGGTCAGGTTTGAGGGGGTTAAGGATGGTTGAAAGGGGGTTTTTGGGAGATGGTTTGAGAGCGAGTTGTGGGGGATGAGATTGGAGGGAGAGTTGGGGTTAGAGGGTAAAGAATGGTTGGGGGAGTTTGAAGGGTGGATGGGGACATCGTGGAGGACATTAGTGGTGAGAAGGTTGGAGATAGCCTGTGGGACATTTGAAAGGTGATTTTGGGGAGCTTGGAGGAGGGTTTGGGAATGGAGGAAAGTTGGTTGAGGGTAGTTGAAGGGTGGGTTCAGGAGGTTCGAGGAGTGTTTGGAGGGGGTTGGTGATCTATTAAAGGGTGAAGATTGGAATGTGGGTGTTGAAGGAAGTTGGAAAGGATTTGGGGGGAGTTAAGAGGGTTGCATTGAGATTAGCTGCAGAGTTAAATTGTTTTCTAAATGCAGTGAAATCTTTCTTAACATCAGTTGATTGCTCTGTGATTAATTATCCTTTGTGAATCAGGATTGGGCTTCCAATTCACCATTTTTTTTGTTTATATCCAATTCAATCCAATCAAAGTCCAGTTCAAAGTCTCAGCAAGTGAGACATTCCAGATCCACGCTGACAAGACAGGCTCACCACTTCCTGTCTTGGGCTTGATCTACAAGATCCAAGCTGATTGGAGCAGGCATTGCACCTCCTCCAAGGCTTGATCTCATTTGCATCTTAGCCAAAAGGCCCAGATGCCACTTTAAAAAATTCCTTCAAATGAAGCCTCAGTGTAACCTCAGGACTTCAACCAAGTGCAGGATGCCAAAACCACCCTTGATCTTAGCCAATTGCATACAGGTGTAATGAGAGAAAGACAAAATGTTCTCTGGCTTTCAGTCAATGGGTGACAGGCAGGGGTCACAACACCCAGTGAGGTTAGGCCAGGTCATCCTAATTGTACATATGTCCTCTCAGGAAATGGTCGATAGCAGGGAGTCTGGCTGAAACTGGGAATACACAATCATAACGTGTTTCTCAATTCTGTCCGAGTACCTCCTGATGTGTTTCGGGCCATAACAACCCTTCCCACTGTTAAGTTTGAGCCTCTCTGTTTAATATGTAAGAGATCTGGGTTCTGGTTTTGGCTTATAATGATTTCCCCATTGTTAAAGTGAAGTACCCCCTGTTAGATATGCGAGACAGCTCTGGTTTGTGTTGGCTTTGGACCTGTGGTAACTTCGTAGAAGCAGTTTTAGCTGTATTAATTTAAAGTACCCAATTTTCTGTTGGGTCTAATTGCTCATGCCACTGTCCATTTGACTACAGAGGTGAAATGAAAGAAAGACAACGCCTACACTTATACAACACCCTAAAATGCTTTCCAACCAATTCAATACTTTTGAGTTGTTGTCACTGCTGTTATGTAGGCAAATTGTAGCGGGGTGGAGTGACTTCCTCCTGTTACTATGTTCGTACGTCATTCTGGGATAGACAATGTAAACTGTGCTAAATGACCTTTGTCATCTATAATTATCTTGTGAACAGAAAATGGCTGGCATTCAGTTTATTTTCTTGCGAATGAAAGTTTATTGTGAGCAGGCTTTGTCGGGGTAACATTGCCAGGACAGGAGTGCCTAATACGCTCATGGTGAATCAGTAGCTTGTTTTACACTGCACTATTCTCAAGAGTTTTTTCCATCAACTTCAATCTTACCATTTTGTCTACTTACCTATTAACCCACTCTATCTTGATGCTTTTGATGGATTTTTTGAAATATTGTGATAAATATTTTGGTATTGAAATATTGTTATAAAGTTGTGCTGTATGCTAAAGTGCAAAGGGACTTGGGAGTCCTAGTCCAGGATTCTCTAAAGGTAAACTTGCAGGTTGAGTCCGTAATTAAGAAGGCAAATGTAATGTTGTCATTTATCTCAAGAGGCTTGGAATACAAAAGCAGGGATGTACTTCTGAGGCTTTATAAAGCACTGGTTAGGCCCCATTTGGAGTATTGTGAGCAATTTTGGGCCCCACACCTCAGGAAGGACATACTGGCACTGGAGCGGGTCCAGCGGAGATTCACACGGATGATCCCAGGAATGGTAGGCCTGACATACGATGAACGTCTGAGGATCGTGGGATTGTATTCGTTGGAGTTTAGGAGGTTGAGGGGAGATCTGATAGAAACTTACAAGATAATGAACGGCTTAGATAGGATGGACGTAGGGAAGTTGTTTCCATTAACAGGGGAGACTAGGACGCGGGGGCACAGCCTTAGAATAAAAGGGAGTCACTTTAGAACAGAGATGAGGAGAAATTTCTTCAGCCAGAGAGTGGTGGGTCTGTGGAATTCATTGCCACAGAGGGCTGTGGAGGCCGAGACGTTGAGCGTCTTCAAGACAGAAATTGATAAATTCTTGATTTCTCGAGGAATTAAGGGCTATGGGGAGAGAGCGGGTAAATGGAGTTGAAATCAACCATGATTGAATGGTGGAGTGGACTCGATGGGCCGAATGGCCTTACTTCCGCTCCTATGTCTTATGGTCTTATGGTAGATGTGAAAATATATTTTAGTAGGATGCAGCAGTCAGAGTCTTTCTTGCTGATCGAGAAAGCATTTAGTCTCAGTCCTCTGACTTTGTAAAAGATGTGTTGCGCAGAGACACCTGAGGGCTCCAATGCTTCTCACTGCCTGTGAAGACCTTGGCTGTTCAATCATAGATGATCATAGAATCCCCACAGTGCAGAAGGAGGCCATTCGGCCCATCGGGTCTGTACCGACCACTATCCCAACTAGGCCCTATTTCCGTAACCCCACATATTTACCCCGCTGATCCCCTTGATACTAGGGCCAATTTAGTATGGCCAATCAACTGAACCCACACATCTTTGGACTGTGGGAGGAAACTGGAGCACTCGGAGGAAACCCATGCAGACACAGGGAGTGCATGCAAACTCCACACAGACAATGACCCAAGCTGGGAATCGAACCCGGGTCCCTGGCGCTATGAGGCAGCAGTGCTAACCACTGTGCCACCCCACTTTATCATTCCACTTTATTAGTCACTTGATCATTCTACTGTGTATGATTACTAGTGAAACAGAATCCAATTATACCCCTTTTATGAAATCATTATATTGAATATTATACACGCAGGCAGGAGAAAGTCTTCTACTTCCACAGAATTGAAAAGATCGTGTGCAATTTATCTGGTTCCAGGTATTGAATATGAATTTAAATATGAATTTATTGTCACTGTGTCCATGTGGTGCAAGGTTCAGACAGGTCAATGAGGTCTGAGTGAGTCACTAGACATGATGTGGAGATGCCAGCGTTGGACTGGGGTAAGCACAGTAAGAAGTCTCACAACACCAGGTTAACGTCCAACAGGTTCATTTGGCAGCACTAGCCTTTGGAGTCTCAGGCTCCTTCATCAGGTGAGTGAAGAGTTCTGTTCACAAACAGGGTATATACAGACACAAACTCAATTTACAAGATAATGGTTGGAATGCGAGTCTTTACAGGTAATGAAGTCTTAAAGGAATCGCTGAACAGAGACTGATAGCCAAGTTCCGCACACATGAGGATGGCCTCAACCGGGATCTTGGGTTCATGTCACACTATCTGTAACCCCCACGACTTGCCTGGGCTTGTAAAATCTCACTAACTATCCTGGCTGCAGACAATACACATCTCTTTAACCTGTGCTTAAACCCTCTCTCCACTTGCATTGTCTGTACCTTTAAGACTTGATTACCTTAAAAGACTCGCATTCCAACCATTATCTTGTAAATTGAGTTTGTGTCTGTATATACCCTGTTAACACAGCTCTTCACTCACCTGATGAAGGAGTCTGAGACTCTGAAAGCTAGTGCTGCCAAATGAACCTGTTGGACTTTAACCTGGTGTTGTGAGACTTCTTACTGAGTCACTAAAATCAGTGCTATTGTTTGCAGAGTGTTATAAATAACTAAATTAGATATTTTCCTGTCAAATTAACTATGTTGCACGATGCTGTTAAATTAAAGTTTGTACTCTCGGGTTTGTTTAATGGAATCACCCACCTATGGGGCTCACAAAAGCTAACACGTCATTATATTGTCATGCTGTTTATATTAATGAGCCATGCTGCATATATATTGGGGGATATTTGTAAACAGATGCCAAAAATGGGCATTATCATTTAACTAGGATCTTTCTGTGATTGGTAAATTGATTGGTGAATCTTGAAAGAGGAATAAAAAAGTGCATGATTGAGGGGGAGGGTTACAGTGGGGCTGAGGAGATGGGATGAAGCATAAGTTGCCCAGGAACTGGAGAAGCATCGGGGCCATTGATTTCACCCCTTGGCATTGGGGAGCAAGAAGACTATGCCCAGGATTCTCTGATCTCATTCTCCCCGCCTCCGCTGCCAGTAAGAACGGAAAATTTGGCGCTCAACCAAAACTCCATTCACCGCATCGGGGTCGGAGAATCCCAGCTGTGGGTAAGGTCGGAGAATTCTGGCCTACAACTTCCAAAGGACACTGCGGTGGAGGTGTGGGGGGTTGGGGATGGCGGGGAGGAGGGGGTGGGCGGGTGGTGAGTGGGGAGCGACTTGTCAAGTGAAATGCCAGACACTGAGGTTCAGGGTGAGAGTAGCAGCTGGATCCAGCTGTGACAGAGGGTAAGTAGCTGAGCTAAAATTGAGATGTTCTTGTTGCTGATGCTTTCAGTATCTTGCCACCCCTACCCCCCCTTCCCCGTTATCGTGTATCGAAAACAGTAAGAGGAGATGGGGCGGCACGGTAGCACAGGGGCGGCACGGTAGCACAGTGGTTAGCACTGCTGCTTCACAGCTCCAGGGTCCCGGGTTCGATTCCCGGCTCGGGTCACTGTCTGTGTGGAGTTTGCACATTCTCCTCGTGTCTGCGTGGGTTTCCTCTGGGTGCTCCGGTTTCCTCCCACAGTCCAAAGATGTGCGGGTTAGGTTGATTGGCCAGGTTAAAAATTGTCCCTTAGAGTCCTGGGATGTGTAGGTTAGAGGGATTAGCGGGTAAATATGTGGGGGTAGGGCCTGGGTGGGATTGTGGTCGGTGCAGACTCGATGGGCCGAATGGCCTCCTTCTGCACTGTAGGGTTTCTATGGTTTCTATGGTTTCTAGAAATGTTATTTATGTCCTCATAAACCAAGAACCCACTCTTGCCACGTCACTGGGTTCTGTGATGTCAGTTCCTCCGGCGTCTCCTGGAATATGTCTAGTCGGAGTTGGCAACCCTATTCGTGACAGTGGCGAGCCATTCACCGACAGCAAAACAGGCAAAAGCAGCCGATTTCTGTAACCCTGAGTGAGTCATCTTTCACTCTTTTCCACTGGCAATCTTGTTCTTTCTCTCTTCAAGCTGGCTGGGATATCAGGCAGCTCTTTGCCTTCTTCCAAGTGAGGGTAGAACTCTTACCCCTATTAGCACCCATTGATATACCCTGTTTCTAGAAGCTGGACATATCCTACTGAGCAATGGAATACGGACAGGTACCTGAGATGTTCAGGAGATCACCTCTCCAAGTATCCATTGCCCTTGATTTGCCATCAATTCCATTTGTACAAAGTCTCATCAAAAATGAAATCCATACATTTGGGTCCACGATGAATGCAGTTTTTATATGCTCTGCTCATCATGATGTTGCTGTATACATTTCCGTGGCACACATTTTCTGAAATCTAATATAGGAGTCATTAGGGAGTCCAAAGAGTTGTGATGAGACATGTTTCTATTTTTAATATTTTTGGGGTCTGTTGTATTATTTTGCAAAGCAGACATGTGGGCCTGTGAGTGTGTGAAACTAATTTCATTGAACGTAAACAAATTGTGAGGTTTGGAACACTGATGCACGTCAATCGAACTCAAGACACGAAGCTTCGGTAACTGAAGGCTTTTATTGCCTAACAATGGAACTACTAGAACGTAAGTACACCACCCCAGACTGACGAGGTCCCGCCCGAGCAGGGGGTCTTATACCTCTCCCAGGAGGCGGAGCCCGACTGGGATGTGCCACAACAGTAACAACCACAGGTGTATTAATCCCACAGTGTGAACACCCTAGCCCAACAACAACATTAGAACAATCCCACAGTGGGAACCAACGATGGTTCACCACAAACACCAAAGGTGTGTAGGTGCTGAAGGCATCTTACCAAGGCCCACCCCCTCTATGGCCAGTATTATAAAGCGAGCAGGATGTCTTCCTCAGTGTCCTGGACTTATATTTTTTGCCTTAATCAGCATCACTGAAACATAGACTATCTTGTTAACTTCACATTGGTATTTGTGGGAGCTTGCTGTGTACACATTGGCTGACTATTCCCGGATATATTGAATGTGAAGCACTTTGTGAGTGCCTGACATTTTGTAAGATGCTGCAATAAGGCAAGTTCTTTTATTCATTCAAGAAAGTTTTTATTGATAAAATGTTCAAAAGTGTGAACTATCAAAAAACTATCACACTAAAAGTGATAAAGCAAAGCAATGCAGAACAGCACAGAGCTAGATACAGATTCAATCTCCCTCTACACTGTCCCCATCAAACACTCCCAGGGCAGGTACAGCACGGGGTTAGATATAGAGTAAAGCTCCCTCTACACTGTCCCCATCAAACACTCCCAGGACAGGGACAGCACAGGGTTAGATACAGAGTAAAGCTCCCTCTACACTGTCCCCATCAAACACTCCCAGGACAGGTACAGCACGGGGTTAGATACAGAGTAAAGGTCCCTCTACACTGTCCCCATCAAACACTCCCAGGACAGGTACAGCACGGGGCTAGATACAGAGTAAAGATCCCTCTACACTGTCCCCATCAAACCATCCCAGGACAGGTACAGCACGGGGTTAGATACAGAGTAAAGCTCCCTCTACACTGTCCCCATCAAACACTCCCAGGACAGGGACAGCACAGGGTTAGATACAGAGTAAAGCTCCCTCTACACTGTCCCCATCAAACACTCCCAGGACAGGTACAGCACGGGGTTAGATACAGAGTAAAGGTCCCTCTACACTGTCCCCATCAAACACTCCCAGGACAGGTACAGCACGGGGTTAGATACAGAGTAAAGCTCCCTCTACACTGTCCCCCATCAAACACTCCCAGGATAGGTACAGCACGGGGTTAGATACAGAGTAAAGCTCCCTCTACACTGTCCCCATCAAACACTCCCAGGACAGGTACAGCACGGGGTTAGATACAGAGTAAAGCTCCCTCTACATTGTTTGATTCGATTATTGCCACATGTATTAGCATACAGTGAAAAGTATTGTTTCTTGTGTGCTATACAAAGAATACCGTTCATAGAGAAGGAAAAGAGAGAGTGCAGAATATAGTGTTACAGTCATAGCTAGTGTGTAGAGAAAGATCAACTTAATGCAAGATAGGTCCACTGAAAAATCTGACAACAGCAGGGGAGAGGCTGTTCTTGTGTCAGTTGGTACGTGACCTCAGACTTTTGTATCTTCTTCCCGACGGAAGAAGGTGGAAGAGAGAATGTCCGGGGTGCGTGGGGTCCTTAAGTGAAATTGTCCCCGTCAAGCACTTCCAAGATCAGTACAGGACAGGGTTAGATACAGAGTAAAGATCCCTTTCCACTGTTCCTCCCTTCTTAAATGAGACATCAGTTCATGATTATCTGCTCTGTTAATGTTCTTAAAAAAAATAACATTTCAGTTTCTTAATTGCGGTTTCACAATATCTTCAAAGCCATCTGTCGAGAACATACGTGTCGATCAGCTTTTTTTCCCCCTGAATCTGGAGAGATCAGTATTTAAATCTCCATCTCTTGAGAAGGTGGTGAGCTACCTCCTTGAAATACTGCAGTCCATGTGGTGTGTATGGAGCCACAGTGCTGTTAGACAAGGTGCTCCAGATTTTGACCCAGCCACAGCAAAGGAACAGTGATATATTTAAAGTTGGGTTGGTGTATGTTAGTGGAGAAGAACCTGGAGGTGGCAGTGTTCCCACAATATTGCTGTTCTTGTTCTTCGAGGTTGCAGGGGATCGAGACGTTGTCAAAGTAAGTTTCCTTGGCAAGTTTCTGCAGTGCGTCCATTTTGTCCGTGTATTGAGTCTAGCAGTGCAGGGGACAGTGTGATTAAACACACTGCACCTCAGGTGGTGTCAAACCTCTGCGTGTCATGGCTGCCCTTCCAAATAAGTGTAGAATGTTCCATCACATTCTTGCCTCATGATTTGCAGCTGGCGAGCAGGTTTTGATCAATTAGTCAATCAGCCTCCCCGATGGAACACCACAATCTCTACTGTGCTCTTGTTGATGTGGCTAACCCGGTGAAAGTCTCTTCCATGACAACAGCTGAAATATTGATGGGAGGCAACTCAGGGAATGACAGCAGAATCATCGAATCCCTACAGTGCAGAAGGAGGTCATTCAACCCATCGAGCCTGCACCATCAATCCCACCCAGTGAAGATCACTGGGAGAGGGGCTGGGCTTGCGATTGTTGCATGATCACACAGTATGAACTGTTAGTTCCATTGAAATGTTGTACTCTTGCCTCGGTCCTGACGCATGTGAGATGAAAATCTTTTTCAGTCTGCCTTTTTTTTTCAACAATACTCAGAAAGGTTGATCGCGGCTTTCAGTAAATGTGAAGGCGCTGGAGAAGCTGGGATTGTTCTTTGGAGCAGGGAAAGTTAAGGGGAGATTCACTAGAGACATTGAAGTGCTTTGATTAAGTAAGCAAGGAAAAACCATTGGGCAGGAAGATCAGGAAGTAGAAGACATGATAAGTGTCCAATGGGTGGGAAAATGGGAGATTTTCCCGGCCATTCTTTGGGCATACTCAGTCTATTGGATTTCCAGCACTCTGTGCTTCACAGAGTCTGCTGGGGGATTCACGCTGGTGAGGGCGCGGAGGGACTAATCCCACCCGAGAGGCCGGCAACATGGTGCTGAGTGGGTCACTGTCCCCCAGTCACCGGCCTCCCGATCGCTGGCTTCCCCTGATCCACTGCCCCGATGACCAGCTCCCTTGGGCTAACATCAACCCCCCCCCCCGTCCCATGGCCAGCCCAAACCTCCCCCCCCCCCCACTCTGCACAGCCCCGACCCCTCCCACCCCTCTTCATGGCCCAGAATCCCAGAACTGAACGTGCCCCTCCCTCATTTCTCCCCCCATGATCTGTAATGCAGAGTGCGCAGCGAACCCCCCCCCCTCCCCACCACCAACGATCAGCCTGCCCACCCCCTGGCACTGCCCAGTGGGCAATGCCGGTGTGCCAGGCTGGCACTGCCTAAGAAGCACCCCCTGCTACCAGCCCTCCGCGAGGGCCTCAATGGCCTGTGCCCCACCAAAGTGGTCATCATGCCTGGTCCCCATTGATGGGGACCAGCTTTCCCCCGGTGGGAACCTCTCCCTGCGGCGGGGAGCATTAGCAAGCATGGATGATACTATCCCAGGCTTGCTAATAAGATTGAAATCGAGATTTAAATATAGTAATCAGCCTCGTGCTGATTTCCAGTGCGAGGATGAATACGCCAGAAAAAATGGCTCGGGAAAGTCAGGACCAGCCAGACGCCGGTCACAAATCCCGCTTCAGCACCCCCCGCTGACATTTCCTGGCCTGTCATGCGACTGATGTGGAGATGCCGGCGTTGGACTGGGTGGAGTGGAGAGATTTCCACTCCATCTGACGAAGGAGCAGTGCTCCGAAAGCTAATGGTATTTGCTACCAAATAAACCTGTTGGACTTTAACCTGGTGTTGTTAAAACTGTCATGCGACTCACAGTGCAACAGGCTGGGAAAATCGTGCCCATAGATTTAAGGTGATTGATAAATGAAGCAGAATGGAGAATGATTCACAATGATATGGGGAAGGTGCAGGGGAGCGAGATTATTTGGATAATTGTTTCAAGAAGGCTGTTATATAGAGTGGTCTCTTGTCATGTTGTATCATTTGTGAATGTAATTAAAATGAGGACTGCAGTGAAGTTTTTGATAAACCAATTGCACTATCATCTTGATTTTATTTTCATTAAGCTGTTTTGTTTTTGCTTTGGCTGGTTTGTTTGTCCCTCTAAGCTGTCCCCCCCAATAACACTTGGTACATATTTTAAATACCTGGAATTTTGTTACAGTTTTGTCTCCTTTTGTACGTGGCACTTAGTAAAATGCTTTCTTGAAATTTATATAAACAGCATCCACTAATTTTTTTTCATCAACCTTCTCTGTAAAATCATCCAAAATACTCCAGTTTGTATGCTGACTTGCACCCATTACTTAAAAGCCCCCCCTCCCCATGGCCAGAAGCACCTGTCTTTTACAGAGCATGTTGATTCTCCTTAATATAATCAAGCCCCTCCAAGTTGATTTCTATTTTACTGATTATTATTTCTAAAACCTTACCCACTGCTGATGTTAAACTGACTGGCCTGTAATTACCAAGAATGTCCTGACACCCTTTCTTGAACAATGGTATCAGATTTGCAACATTCTGATCTCCACCCCTAGTTCCCTTAACAACTTGGGTGGGCTGCAAACTATCTGAACCAGGCAACCTATCCACCCTAACCATAGCCAGCCGTTCAAGTGTATCCTTTGTTTCAATTTTCACCCCATCCATTACCTGTATCTTTGACCAATATTTGGTCGCATTCCCTTCCTTCGTCAACACTAAAGCCAAGTACTCATTGAGTGTTTGAGCGGCACTGTGCACCTCAAATCATATGTCATCTCATTGTCCCCAATACACCTGTCCTGATGGCTTCTTACATGGCTCAGTATCAAAGTTTTATCTGACAAGCATTCCTGTGGAGAGACTTGGGGACTTTTTATGATGTTGAAGGTGCAATACTAATGCAAGTTGTTGTTACTTGTTCCCAGTAAAATTAGAGATGGTAAAGGGCAATGTATTAATTGTAACCCAACAATAGTGTCTTTCAACCGAAGGAGCTGTTTCTAAAAGCAGCTTTACAAATTGTGCATTAAGTTCAGAACACAGGAACAGGAGTACTATTCAACCCATCAAGTCTGCTCCACCATTCCCGCACTACCCCATATTTTTGATGCCCAATCTCAAGATATCTCTTGATTAGCTTTTTATTACAGATTTAATAATTAAATTTCAATTTTCAGATGCTATTGTGGGATTTGAACTCATGTTTTTGCAGTAGCCAGTCCCCTCGCTTCCTAGTTCAGGAACACCATCTTCCCCTTTCATTACAAGGTGGTATGTAGAATCTCTCCATGGACCAAGTGAAGTTAAGGGGTTTTCTGGTACCAGTGCACAAGACTGTGACAGGTTGAGATAAGGTAGACAAAGAAAAGCTGTTAATGAGCTGATACAAGAATTTGGTGACACAGTGGGCAGCACTTGATGCTCGCCTCAAAACCGGAAAATCCCACCCAAGGCCAATGGACCTTTGCATTGTCCGCCCCTTCCCCCGCCGGCGACGATTCCTGTGGCAGGCGGGATGGCCAAATTCCCTCCAATGAGTTTGTGGCATCACAGTGCAGGGGGCATGTGAGGAGTCATAGAGGTTTACAGCATAGAAACAGGCCCTTCGGCCCAACTTGTCCATGCCGCCCCTTTTTTTAAACCCCTAAGCTAATCCCAATTGCCCGCATTTGGCCCATATCCCTCTATACCCATCGTACCCATGTAATTATCTCAATGCTTTTTAAAAGACAAAATTGTATTCGCCTCTACTACTACCTCTGGCAGCTTGTTCCAGACACTCACCACCCTCTGTGTGAAAAAATTGCCCCTCTGGACACTTTTGTATCTCTCACCTTAAACCTATGCCCTCCAGTTTTAGACTCCCCTACCTTTGGGAAAAGATATTGACTATCTACCTTGTCTGTGCCCCTCATTATTTTATCGACCTCTATAAGGTCACCCTTCAGCCTCCTACGCTCCAGAGAAAAAAGTCCCAGTCTGTCCAGCCTCTCCTTATAACTCAATCCATCAAGTCCCGGTAGCATCCTAGTAAATCTTTTCTGCACTCTTTCTAGTTCAATAATATCCTTTCTATAATAGGGTGACCAGAACTGCACACTGCACACAGGAAGAATTTTTTAAAGATCTCACTGCCTATGAGGGTGATGAGAATGGAGGTGACTGATGATTTCAAAAGGAAATTGGATGGGTATTTATAGGGAAACAAACTTAACAGTGCTACAGAGATCAGGAACCCGATTCTCCCATCACGACCACAACTTTTCTGGCGGGTCCGGCCTGGAGAATCGGCAATTTTGCAGGACTCGCGCATGCGTTGGAAATGCATGCATGTCTCCCAGAGCCGGCGAACAGTCGCAGTCGAGACGGCACTGGAAACCGGCGGGAAGAGAGGTAAGTCATTTGAATCTTTTTAACATATATTTTGCATGTGATTATCGGGCCCGGCCTGGAACTTGCCAGGCCCAATAGTATCACCCACCCCGGCAGAGTTTAGAGTAGTTCCCCACGTTCGGGGTGAAGGGGGGGGGGCAATCGGGGCCCCCCAGGATTCGGGTGGCGGGGGTGGTGCCCCCTGGGCATGGGTACCCTGGCAGTGCCAGCTTGTGCCCCTGGCACTGCCCAAGGGGCAAAATGCCCATGTGCAGGGGGCACCTTGGCACTGTCCACTGGGCAGTGCCAAGGGGGCAGGGCCTATTGTGGGCATGGCCTTGGGCGATTGGTGGAGTTGGGGGGTCCCACTGCCACTCTGCATGGGGATTGGTCTGGGCTGGAGGCGATTGGGGCGGGCTGGGGGGTCGGCCGGGCAGGGGGGTCTGCCTTCTGTTGGGTGGGGCCTGCCTCCTGGGGGTGGGGGGTGTCTGCCTCCCGGGGGTGGGGGGTGTCTGCCTCCCGGGGTGGGGGGTGTCTGGCTGGGCGAGGGTGGTGGGGGTCGCCACTCCTGGAGGGGTAGGCTGGACATCAGGGTGCTCTGGGGCGGGGGAGGGTCAGAGCTGGCCTGGGAATTGTCATGGGGGCCGCGATCAGGCTGTGGGGGGTGCTGGAGGGGCAGCACTGCGGGGGTCCCGGGCTGGCCAGCGATCGAACTGGTCAGCAAACGGGGAGACTGACAGATCGAGGCTACTGCGCTTGCGCAGAGTTCCAGAACTGTCAACTCTGGCACAAATAGCACCCCCCCCTTCCCCGGCTTTTTAATGATATTCACGATTGTGACCTCTGCATTGCATGGAGTGGGGAGATTCAGGTCTGAAGCTGCACTGAAAAAACAATCGTAATCAAGAACAGTTTTCCCTCCGATTCAGCACTTAGGGAGATTTGCCCCCCAATGGGGGATTGGGACAGATTGGACTGCACAGAGCTGGTATGGATTTGATGGGCTGAATAACCGCCTATTGAGCCATTATGACTCTACATGGCCAAGAAACACCTTAAAGGAGGAATGAAATATCATAGAATCGTAAAATCCCTATACTGCAGAAGGAAGCTATTAGGCCTATCGAGTCTGCACTGAGTCAGCAGCTTACCCAGGCCCGTCCGATCCCCGTAACCCACAATCCACCGTACCTACATAACTTGGGACACTAAGGGGCAATTTCGCAAGGCTAATCCTCTTAACCTGCACATCTTTGGACTGTGGGAGGAAACCGGAGCTCCCGGAAGAAACCCACACAGACACGGGGAGAATGTGCAAACTCCACACAGACAGTGACCCGAGCCGGGAATTGAATCCAGGCCCCTGGCGCGACGTTAACCACTGTGCCAACCTAACAGAAAGAAAAAGCGATAGGGAAGAAATTCCTGAACTTACTTTCTGCTGCCTCAATCTTAAATCCCCCAGTGGAGCAATGGAAATTAGAGGCTGTGCACGAGGCCAGAATTCAAGGAATGTAAAAATCTCAAAGGTTGTCGAGTTGGAGGTCGAGACCTATAGAGAGGTTTAAAATCACAGCTGAGAATTTTTAAACTGAATCACGATAGCACTGGAATCTGTCGTGTAGTTCTGTGAGCACAAGGGGGTAATGATGAATGGGGCTTTTAAATAATGGGTGCAAGTCAGCATACAAACTGGAGTATTTTGGGTGATTTTACAGAGAGATGTGGGTGAGGGAGACCAACCAGGGTAATCTTGAAATAACAGAGTATGAAGGCAAGGGTGGGACTGATGCAACAATGATAGGAATTTAAAATCTGCCCTTTTAAAGCTTGATTGCTTGCTTCCATTTACTCGACATCCATTGGAACTTCCTCCTGGTCATTGGATGATACGTTCTGCTTGTCCTGGGTTTCATTCTGATGAGTGAGGAAAAGTGACCTTTCACCTGGATGATGTTTCTCCATGTGAGCCACAATGGATTTAATGGTTGGACCAAATTCAATCACACTGTTCACCCTGGAGCCGATTTTATATTTATATCCTCCAGTGTGCATCCCCACAAGCTGACCAGAGAAATTGAACACTGGGGAACCAGAGGCACCATGGAAGAAACAACTGTTGTAGGTAATCCTGTCTGAATTTTGGATTTCTCTGAAAGTAAACTTATTGAAAAGCTGCACATAGTATCCAATGTTTCGTTGTTCAAAGGGAATGACAATGCAAGTGTCGGTGGATTTGCAAACCCCCTCAGGGTGACCTATAATGTAGACCACTCCATTCCTGGGTGGGGGGATTACAATGGGTGGCAGACCTGGTGGAACTTGTGATCCCTTTAGTCTCAGCACCGCGTAGTCAAGATCTGGGCAGTACACTTTGAACGACCGCATTACTTCATACCAGTCACCGGTAGGATGGTCCTTTTTGTAGGTAAAGTTTATCTTAGTAGACTTCTCTATTATGGCCTCCCACTCATTCTCAGGCACCCCATCTCCTACAATCATCTTCACAACATGATGACAAGTTAGAATGTAGCCATCGCAGAGGTGGAAGCAAGAGGCAGTACCTTCATTCCCATTATTATTCCATTTGATGAATCCAACAGCCTCACTCAATTGGACCAGCATTTCATGGACAGTAATGGGAACTCCATCACTTGTGATCTTCCCAAATTCTTCCTTGAACAAATTCCATTGCTTTCGATGGTACTTAATGCCTTTTCCCTTTCCCAGACTTTGATCAACCTGCTTTTTCAGCTCACGGAGCAGCTCATTCCCTTCTTCTGGCACATTCTCCCCTTCCTGCTTCTCCCTGGGACTGGCATTATCTGCGTTGCTTCCTGCTGTGAACGTTTCTTTGCTCAGCTGAACTTCAAAGTGTTTATTGTGGAGGCCATTCACAGTGTCACTGAACTGTATACATCTCTGCCCTTCGAGCAGGTTCCACATAAACTGCTCAATTATAGGCAGGAACCTCCCATCCTTACACAGAGCTTCTCGGATAGTCTCGCCTGCAAAGGCGTAAATGCACAGGTCATGTCCTCTGCCTCTCAGAGACTGGCTCCTGATGATACATTTTGGTGTTGTGCTAAATTTGCCAGCTAATTTTCCAGTGCTCTTGATATGGAAGAGAACACACTCCTTGCCTGAAGGATTGTCAGTTCGATAATGCAGCCCACTGTTTTCTCGATGGAATATCACTTCAAAATGGGCTTTTTCTGGCAGACATTTGCATGGCATTCCTAGATTAACAGCACCTGTGAATTCCCTTTTCCCGATGAAATGGAATTTCTTCTTATTTTTCCCTTGTGCTTTCTTAAACGCCTCAGAAGCCATCAGAACAGAATATAAATTCTCATCCAGTTTTCCCGTTGCCACGTACTCTGTGCTATTTCTTTGGAAGTTGAATGTGAATTCTTTAACTCTGTCCTCTTCACTGTGCTCTGTAACCTTGCTTGCCGGTGTCTCTGGTGTTTTACCGGTGTCATTTGAGCCATTGCTTTCAGAGAGAGGTGCCCTTCTTTCAGTGCGAGCTTTTTTACCCAAAGCTGGGATGATGGGAGTTTGCTTTTCATCGTTCACCTGTATGGGAGAACAATCGGAAAATTCACTGGAAATACAGAAAATTCACTGGAAACACACAGGCACAGAATGAGGCCATTCAGCCCCTCGAGCCTGTTACACAGGCACAGAATGAGGCCATTCAGCCCCTCGAGCCTGTTACACAGGCACAGAATGAGGCCATTCAGCCGCTCGAGTCTGTCACACAAGAACAGGAGGAGGTCATTCAGCCCCTTCTCCAGTCTGTTACACAGGAACAGGAGGAGGCCATTCAGCCCCTTCTCCAGCCTGTTACACAGGAACAGGAGGAGGCCATTCAGCCCCTGCTCCAGCCTGTTACACAGGAAAAGGAGGAGTCCGTTCAGCCCCTCGAGCCTGTTACACATGAGCAGGAGGAGGCCATTCAGCTCCTCAAGGCTGTTACACAGAAAAAGGAGCCCAAAGATGTGCGGGTTAGGTTGATTGGCCATGCTAAAATTGCCCCTTAGTGCCCTGAGATGTGTAGGTTAGAGGGATTAGTGGGTAAATATGTAGGGATATGGGGGTAGGGCCTAGGTGGGATTGTGGTCGGTGCAGACTCGATGGGCCG
This sequence comes from Mustelus asterias, assembly GCF_964213995.1. Taxonomy (NCBI): domain Eukaryota; kingdom Metazoa; phylum Chordata; class Chondrichthyes; order Carcharhiniformes; family Triakidae; genus Mustelus; species Mustelus asterias. The sequence continues at coordinate 100,225,758 of NC_135816.1, forward strand.
AATGGCTTCTTTCTGTGCTGTAGGGTTTCTATGATTCTATGATTGATCTCCTTGATCCTTTGACACAGGAACTGGAGGAGGACGTTCAGTACCTTGAGCCTCTAACGTAAGAACAGTGAGGGCTATTTAGATTTTTCCATTCAATTAAATTAAAGCTCATCTTTATCTTATCTCCATTTAGCCACTCTAGGAGAGAAATAATGAATATGATTTATTACAACTGCTTATCAGGGAAATAACGAGTATGGTTTATTAAGGGATCTTTAAAGAGGTTAAATGAGTCTGTTAAAAAGAATTAGGGGATCTATGTAATTTACCGAAGGGACGTTTTAGATGGATTTGATGACTATATAGTTGTATTGGAAAATGTCTTAAGGGTTGGCTGATAATTTGGTTAAATAGCCTAGGATCAGAAGTGCTTTCTGATATCACTCCTGAACGGCCTAGTTCTAATTTAGTGATTCAGCCTTTGCCCTTCTCTTACGATCTGTCTACTATCTATATGCCAATAGAAGGCCTTATCCTTGCTCCTTATACTGATACCTCAAGCCTTATGATATGATGTTCCCAAAATGTATCCCTGCTGACACTAGTGTAATGACCTCAACAAGGCCCATGAGATGGGCCCGTTGCAGTATGAACTCCCTGATTGAGGTAATGATTGCTGCCCAAAGAGTCTCACTTGTGTATATAATGAGGAGTGCCAGGTCTACTGACACTCTGGATTCTGACTTTGTACCTGAGGCACTCTTAGGAACGGAGATAAGTTTGTAAATAAAGGAAATCTGTTGAAGGGACACCGAGCTGTGGGGAGTTAGTTCAATGGCGACGAGGAAAAAGAGCGACCCTACGGAACTGCTCGCTGGCAGCCAGCTTCGCTTCAGGTAGGCCATTTTCAGGAATCATGCCTTTGTTCGGGAAACTGGATTATTTTGACCCTGCAGTGGAGGACGGTGCTCAGTGTGTGGAACGCATGCGTTACGTTTTTAGGTCTAATGACATTATGCAGATGAAAAGCAACGGGTCATTCTTCTGACCGCTTGTGGACCGTCGGTATTTGCTGTTATTCACACCTTAATTTTCCCACAGGCACTAGATGTCAAAACCTTCCAGGAATCGGCAGACCTAGTGAAGGAATATTATGACCCTAAGATCAAATGTATTTTTCATTGTGGGACCAACCCTCCTTTTCTTCCTTCCCTATCGTTCCTGAACATGTTGTCCAAAGCAGAACTCAGCCTTGAGGAGATTGGGTTTGTACTCGTTGGAGTTTAGAAGGATGAGGGGGGATCTTATGGAGACTTATAAGATAATGCGGGGGCTGGATAGGGTGGAGGCGGAGAGATTCTTTCCACTTAGTAAGGAAGTTAAAACTAGAGGACACAGCCTCAAAATAAAGGGGGGTCGGTTTAAGACAGAGTTGAGGAGGAACTTCTTCTCCCAGAGGGTGGTGAATCTCTGGAATTCTCTGCCCACTGAGGTGGTGGAGGCTACCTCGCTGAATATGTTTAAAGCGCGGATGGATGGATTCCTGAGCGGTAAGGGAATTAAGGGTTATGGGGATCAGGCGGGTAAGTGGTACTGATCCACGTCAGATCAGCCATGATCTTATTGAATGGCGGGGCAGGCTCGAGGGGCTAGATGGCCTACTCCTGCTCCTATTTCTTATGTTCTTATGTTCTTGTCTCTTTTTGAGTCATGTGTCTGTTATTGCCACAACATCATATTCCCATATTGCATCTGCCACTCACTAACCTTCTTTACAAAGGGACACATACTCTCTTTTCCGAGTGGTTTCAAATGTGCTCTGGATTTCCTGCGTTGTTTCAAAGGCATGATTCTTTTTCAAAGGTGATCACCAGAATAACAACAAACTAATCATCCCTGAAAAACAGTAATTATTGAGCGTGAGTAACATAGTAACATAGTAGGAGGAGCCCAGTCAGCCCCCTCAAGCCTGTTACACAGGAACAGAAAGAGGCCATTCAGTCCCTTGTCCAGCCTATTACACAGGAACAAGAGGAGGCCAGAAGTCAATGCAATAAAACCAAAATATTGCAGACACTGGAAATTTGAAATACAAATGCTGGAAAAACTCTGCAGGCCTGGCAGCATCTGTGGTGAGAGAAACAGTTAACAATTTAAGTGCGTATAACTTCTTCAGCTGTCTCTTGAGCCTGTTACACGGGAATAGGAGGAGGCCATTCAGCCCCCTCGAGCCTATTTCACAGGAACTTGGGTCTGAAACAACTGTGTTTAACTTAAGTAAAGGGAATTGCAATAAAATGAGAGTAGAGTTAGCTAAAGTGAACTGGGCAGATAAAAATGAGCAGGAAAGATAATAAGCCAGCAGTGGCAGATATTTAATGAGATAATTCATGACTCTTAACAAAAATAAACAAAAGAACAAAGAACAGTACAGCACAGGAAACAGGCCCTTCGGCCCTCCAAGCCTGTGCCGCTCCTTGGTCCAACTAGACCAATCGTTTGTATCCCTCCATTCCCAGGCTGCTCATGTGACTATCCAGGTAAGTCTTAAACGATGTCAGCGTGCCTGCCTCCACCACCCTACTTGGCAGCGCATTCCAGGCCCCCACCACCCTCTGTGTAAAAAACGTCCCTCTGATGTCTGAGTTACACTTCGCCCCTCTCAGCTTGAGCCCGTGACCCCTCGTGATCGTCACCTCCGACCTGGGAAAAAGCTTCCCACTGTTCACCCTATCTATACCCTTCATAATCTTGTACACCTCTATTAGATCTCCCCTCATTCTCCGTCTTTCCAAGGAGAACAACCCCAGTCTACCCAATCTCTCCTCATAGCTAAGACCCTCCATACCAGGCAACATCCTGGTAAACCTTCTCTGCACTCTCTCCAATGCCTCCACGTCCTTCTGGTAGTGCGGCGACCAGAACTGGACGCAGTACTCCAAATGTGGCCTAACCAACGTTCTATACAGCTGCATCATCAGACTCCAGCTTTTATACTCTATACCCCGTCCTATAAAGGCAAGCATACCATATGCCTTCTTCACCACCTTCTCCACCTGTGTTGCCACCTTCAAGGATTTGTGGACTTGCACACCTAGGTCCCTCTGTGTTTCTATACTCCTGATGACTCTGCCATTTATTGTATAACTCCTCCCTACATTATTTCTTCCAAAATGCATCACTTCGCATTTATCCGGATTAAATTCCATCTGCCACCTCTCCGCCCAATTTTCCAGCCTATCTATATCCTGCTGTATTGCCCGACAATGCTCTTCGCTATCCGCAATTCCAGCCATCTTCGTGTCATCCGCAAACTTGCTGATTACACCAGTTACACCTTCTTCCAAATCATTTATATATATCACAAATAGCAGAGGTCCCAGTACAGAGCCCTGCGGAACACCACTGGTCACAGACCTCCAGCCGGAAAAAGACCCTTCGACCACTACCCTCTGTCTCCTATGGCCAAGCCAGTTCTCCACCCATCTAGCCACTTCTCCTTGTATCACATGAGCCTTAACCTTCTTAACCAACCTGCCATGTGGGACTTTGTCAAATGCCTTACTGAAATCCATATAGACGACATCCACGGCCCTTCCTTCATCAACCGTTTTTGTCACTTCCTCAAAAAACTCCACCAAATTTGTAAGGCACGACCTCCCTCTTACAAAACCATGCTGTCTGTCACTAATGAGATTGTTCCATTCTAAATGCACATACATCCTGTCTCTAAGAATCCTCTCCAAAAACTTCCCTACCACGGACGTCAAGCTCACCGGCCTATAATTTCCTGGGTTATCCCTGCTACCCTTCTTAAACAACGGGACCACATTCGCTATCCTCCAATCCTCAGGGACCTCACCCGTGTCCAAAGAAGCGACAAAGATTTCCGTCAGAGGCCCAGCAATTTCACCTCTCGTCTCCCTGAGCAGTCGAGGATAGATGCCATCAGGCCCTGGGGCTTTGTCAGTTTTAATGTTCCCTAAAAAACCTAACACTTCCTCTCTTGTAATGGAGATTTTCTCTAACGGGTCAACACCTCCCTCCGAGACACTCCCGGTTAACACGCCCCTCTCCTTCGTGAATACCGATGCAAAGTATTCATTTAGGATCTCCCCTATTCCCTTGGGTTCTAAGCATAATTCCCCTCCTTTGTCCCTGAGAGGTCCAATTTTCTCCCTGACAACTCTTTTGTTCCTAACGTATGAATAGAATGCCTTAGGATTCTCCTTAATCCTGCCTGCCAAGAACATCTCGTGACCTCTTTTTGCCCTTCTAACTCCCCGTTTGAGTTCTTTCCTACTCTCTCTGTATTCCTCCAGAGCTCCATCTGTTTTCAGTTGCCTGGACTTAACGTACGCCTCCCTTTTCATTTTAATCAGATCCTCAATTTCCCTGGTTATCCACGGCTCTCGAATCCTACCTTTCCTATCTTTCCTTTTTACAGGCACATGCCTATCCTGCAGCCTTATCAATAGTTCCTTAAAAGACTCCCACATGCCAGACGCGGACTTACCCTCGAACATCCTCACCCAATCAACATCCACCAATTCCTGCCTAATCCGGCTATAGTCAGCCTTCCCCCAATTTAGCACACTGCCTGTAGGACAGCACTCATCCTTGTCCATTACTATCCTAAAGTTGTCATGATGTGGAGATGCCGGCGTTGGACTGGGGTAAACACAGTAAGAAGTTTAACAACACCAGGTTAAAGTCCAACAGGTTTATTTGGTAGCAAAAGCCACACAAGCTTTCGAGGCTCTGAGCCCCTTCTTCAGGTGAGTGGGAATTCCCACTCACCTGAAGAAGGGGCTCAGAGCCTCGAAAGCTTGTGTGGCTTTTGCTACCAAATAAACCTGTTGGACTTTAACCTGGTGTTGTTAAACTTCTTACTATCCTAAAGTTAACAGAGTTGTGGTCACTATTTGCCACATGTTCCCCTACCGAAACTTTGACGACCTGACCGGGCTCATTTCCCAGAACTAGGTCCAGTATAGCCCCCTCTCTAGTCGGGCTATCTACATACTGTTCCAAAGAACCTTCCAGTACGCATTTTACAAATTCCTCCCCGTCCAGTCCCCCAGCTCTAAGCACTTTCCAGTCTGTGCCAGGGAAATTAAAGTCCCCCACTACAACAACCCTATGTTTTCTGCACCTATCCAGAATCTCCTGACATATCCTTTCCTCCACTTCCCGTGGGCTGTTGGGTGGTCTGTAGTACACCCCCAGCATAGTGACTGCACCCTTCCTGTTTCTGAGTTCCACCCACAGCGACTCAGTACATGACCCCTCTAAGTTGTCTACCCTCTGCACCGCGGTAATATGCTCCTTAACTAATATCGCTACTCCCCCACCTTTTTTAGCCCCTCCTCTGTCTCGCCTAAAACACTTATACCCCGGAATATTCAGCTGCCAGTCCTGTCCTTCTTTTAACCATGTTTCCGTCACCGCAACCACATCCAAATTCCGCACAAGCATTAAGGCCCTAAGTTCGTCTGTTTTACCCGTTACACTCCTCGCATTGAAGCAGATGCACTCCAGACTTCCAGGCCCAGTCAGGTCCTCCTCCTCCAGAGTGCTCCTCTTCTTAGCTAGCCTTGCCCTGGCCCCCAGCTCGACCCCAGCCTCAGTATTTACTGACCTCCTGTTTTGTTCCCCACCCCCCTGCCACACTAGTTTAAATCCTGCCGAAACACTCTCGCAAAACTCCCAGCCAGGATATTTGCTCCCTTCCAGTTAAGGTGTAACCCATCCTTTCTGTACAGTTGCCATCCTGACTTGAAGATTTCCCAGTTATCTATGAATTTAAAACCCTCCCTCTTGCACCAGTCCTTTAGCCACGCGTTCAACTGTAGAATCTCCCTGTTCCTCGCCTCACTTGCACTAGACACCGGGAGCAGTCCAGAGATTGCTACCCTGGAGGTCTTACTTTTTAGCCTCGCACCCAACTCCCTGAATTTCTCTCGTATGACCCCCCTGCTCTTCCTACCTACATCATTTCCACCAATGTGTACAATCACATCCGTTTGACTACCTTCCTTTTTAAATATGCTTCCTACCCTCTCGGAGACATCCAGTACCCCGGCACCAGGGAGGCAGACTAGCATCCTGGATTCTCGTTCAGTCCCACAGAAGCGCCTGTCCGTGCCTCTAACCATTGCGTCCCCCACAACTATCACTCTCCTAAACTCCTTCTTTCCCTTCCGGACCCCTGAGCCTGTCTCCGTGGAGGCAATCTGGTCCTCGTGGCTTACCCCTGGAGGGTCATCCCCCTCCACAGAATCCAAAATAATATACCTATTTTGGAGGGGGACAACCACAGGGGATCCCTCCACAGACTGCTCACTCCCTTCCCTTCTCCCATCTGTTGCCCATTCCTTTCTTTTATGGGAGACTGCCACTGGGGTATTTTCTGGCACATCACCCTTCTGACTATTACCCCTCCTAACTGTGACCCACGTGTCTTCCTTCCGAGACCCTGGTGTCACTACCTGACTATAACTTTTATCTATTACTCTCTCATTTTCCCTAACTAAACTGAGTTCATCGAGCCTCAGCTCCAGCTCCCTTACACGATCCTTCAGGAGATGCAGTTCCACACATCTGGCACAGATATGGACTTCCGGGATATCCTAATAAGGAGGAAAGATTCTAAGAGAGGGATAAACCAATCATGGCTAACCAAGGAAGTTTAGGAAAGTATTAAATTGAAAGAAAAAGCATATAAGGATGTAAAAGTCAGTGATAGCCCTGAAGACTGGGATAAATTCAGAATCCAGAAGGTAATAAAGAGGGAGAAAATAAACTACGAGGGCAAACTAGCAAGGATATAAAAAACTGACAATAAGGTCTTCTTTAAAAGCAGGAGACAGATCAAAGGGATCATAAGCCCCTCAGAAAATGGGGAGATAGTTATGGGGAACAAGGAAATGGCTGAGGATTTATACATATATTTACATCAGTCGATACTAAAGAATACAGGGGAAAAATTAAGTACCATCACTAGAGAAGTAATATTAGACAAACTAATGGGGCTGAAGGCAAATAAGTTCCCAGGCCCTGATGGTTTGCACCCCAGGATCCTAAAAGAGGTAGCTATAGTGATAATGGATGCATTGGTTGTAATTTTCCAAATGGATTCTGTGGAAGTACCAGAGGATTGGAAAACTGCGAATGTGACAACCCTATTCAAAAAGGGAGGGAGGCAAAAAGCAGGTAACTATAGGCTGATTAGCCTAACATCTATTGTTTGAAAAATGTTGGAATCAATTACTAAGGATGTAATCACAGCACATCTGTAAAATTATAATCTAATCAAACAGTGTCAGCACGGCTTCATGAAAGGGAAATCATGTTTGACTAATTTATTAGAGTTTTTCAAGGAAGTTTCAACTAGAATGGATAGAGGGGAACCAGCAGATGTGTTTTATTTGGATTTCCAGAAGGCATTTGACAAGGTACCTCACAAAAGGTTAAGTCATAAATTAAGCGCCCATTTTGTTGGAGGTAATATATTGGCTTGGATAGAGAATTGGCTCATGGACAGAAAACAACGAGTGGGGATAATGAGTTGTTTTTCAAATTGGCGACCTATAACCAGTGGGGTTCCACATGGATCAGTGCTGGGACTGCAACTGTTTACAATATATATTAATGACCTGGAGGAATGTATAGTAGCCAAATCTGCAGATGACTCAAAAATATGTGGGAAGGTAAGTTATGAGAGGGGTAGAAACAGTTTACAAAGAGATATCGATAGGTTCAGTCAGTGAGCAAAAAGTTGGAGAATGGAGTATAATGTAGGAAAAATGTGAAGTTGTTCATTTTGGAAGGGAGAACAAAAGAACAAAGTCTTAGGTACAGCAGGGAATCAGGAATGCTAATGGAATGTTGGCTCTTATTTCAAGGGAGTTGGAAAATAAGAGTAGGGGAGTCTTGCTGCAACTGTACAAGATACTGGTGAGACCACATATGGAATGTTGTGATTGGTTTTGGTCCCCTTATTTAAGCAAACATGTTATTTAATTGGAGGCAATCAGTGAGGGTTCATCGGTAGATTTCTTGTTTGGAGGGATTGTCATATGAGGACGTTGAACAGGTTGGGACTCTTTGGAATTTAGAAGAATGAGAGGTGATCTCACTGAAACATGAAGGATAATTATGATAAATGCTGAGAGGATGTTTCCCCTCATGGGAGAGTCTAGGACCAGGGGGCAGAGTCTCAGAACAAAGGGGCGCCACGCTAAGGCTGAGATGAGGAGGAACAACTTCTCTCAGAGTGTTGAGAGTCTTTGGAACTCTTCACCACGGAGAGCTGTGGGGGGCAGAGAGCCCTTGTGTATATTTAAGGCTGAGATAGAGTTTTGATCAGTGAGGGAATCAAAAGTTACGAGGAAAGGGCAGGAAAGTGGATGTGAGAAATGTTGAATCAGCCCTGATTCGATTGAATGGCGGGGCAGGCTTGAAGGGCTGAATGGCCTACTCCTGTTCCTATTTCTGATAGTCTTTAACAAGAGGAGGCCATTCAGCCCCTCGAGGCTGTTACGCAGGAACAGGAGGAGGCCATTCAGAGATGTTTCCTAACATCACCCCTGATTGCCCTAGCTCTCATTTTAAGGTTTGTTTCCCCTTGTTCTGGATTCCCCGTACCCCTGACCACAGGAAATAGTTTCATTCTTTTGACTTCTTAAATGATCTTCAATTCCCTCAATCAGGCCAAGCCTTTTGGAGGGGGCGGGGGGGGGGGGGGGGGGGGGGCGTTCGATCTTACCAGCTCATCATGTTGGCTGATTGGCGTGGTCAGGGGGTAAGATTGAGAGAGAGAGAAAAAATCGGGTACACGACAGGTTTCTCGCCTCTCGTGATTACACTGGCACTGAATTGCCGGTGTAACCAGCCTCATGCCTGGGAAGAGAATGAGGCCGATTTAAATATTTGCTTTCTAATTTAAATATTATAAGGGCACACTTGCCTTAATGGCCTCACTGGTGGAGGACCTCACTAGTGAGGATCACGTGTGGATATCAGCAACGAGAACCTGATGTGATGGCCTTGCCGGTGGGACTGGAGGCCATTGAGGCCCCCTCGGGTGCTCGGGGGCAGGGACAAGTAGTACCCTTTGGGCAATAACAGCCTGGGACCCTGGCAGTGCCCACCAGACACCCTGGAATGGGGGTGCAGCAAGAGGAGTGACAATTTCCCAATGCTCTTTTACACAAAGTACTGGGAGATCAGGCGCATGCGGAATAGCACCCTCTTGCAGTCAGAAGCTGGCTTCCTGACTTTGCCCACTCCCCGTCCTGGGAGAATCACACTTTGCCTCACTTTTTTTGTGATAAGATTTGAATTTTCCTCTCGACGAAAAATGGATCTGGAACTCTCCCATTTTCATGCTTGTTTGGCACTTAGAATTTTTTTGCTAAGATTGCCCCCCTTGGTTTTCTATATGGGATAAGCTGGCATAATGGTTACGTTACTGAACTAGGAATTCAGAGGCCTGGACTAACGATCTGGAGACATCAGCCTGGATTTTTATCACCTGGGTTGGAGAAAACCCTTGTAGCAGAGAGCTGAGCAGAGCTTTCCACTCAGCCCGTGCTCCCTCCCGCACCCTTCCTTCACTGCTTTGGGTCTGCCTAAGGAAGAGGCGCACTCAAACCTTTTCCAATCTTGGTGTGCAGGGAACAATTTCAAAGTTTCCGGGTGGTACAAATTTTTAAATCTTTGAAGTATTGTAAACTGGGAGGAGGACAGGACCGAACTTCAAATGGACATGGACAAGTTGGTGAAGTGGGCAGGTGATTGGCAGATGAATTTCAATGTGGAGAAGTGTGAGGTGATGCATTATAGTAAGAAGAACTTATACAAGACACTAGTTAGACCTCAGCGGGATATTTGTGTACAGTTCTGGGAAGGATGTGAACACATTGGAGTAAGCGCAGAAGAGGTTTACAAGAATGGTTCCAGGGATGAGAAACTTCAGGTATAAGGATAGCTTGGAGAGGTTGGGACTGTTCTCCTTGGAGAGAAGAAGGCTAAGAGGAGATTTGATAGAGATGTTCAAAATCATGAGGGAGCTGGACCGAGTAGACAGGGAGAAACTGTTCCCACTCGCAAAAGGATCAAGAACGAGAGGGCACAGATTTAAAGTGATTTGCAAAAGAATCAGATGTGACATGAGTAAACATTTTCATATAGAAAGTCATTCGGGTCTGGAGTGCACTGCCTGGCCTGGAAGTGTGGGGGAGGCAGGTTTAATCAAGGCACTCAAGAAGGCATTGGATTAGATAAAGAATCAGAGAGATTGGAAGAGTCTAAACATCAGTAAGTGGTTTGATTTGTTAATGAACAGACGGAACCAAGAGGAATGTAAGTACGAATTTTCAAAAGGCAATAAAATAAGTAAACATAGAAACATAGGAGCAGGAGGCCATTCAGCCCTTTGAGTCTGCTTTGCCATTCATTATGTTCATCTAACTCCATCGCCTGATCCACCTTCCTCCCATCTCTTTTGATCCCCTTCATCCCAAGAGCTATAACTAACTTTCTTGAAAACATTCAATGTTTTGGCCTCAACTACTTTCTGGGTAACGAATTCTATATGCTGAAGAGTGCAGAAATGGTCGACCATGTATCCTCAGATTGCGACCCCTGGTTCTGGGCACCCCCACCATCAGATACATCCTTCTTGCATCTCGTCCTGTTAGAAATTTATAAGTTTCTATGAGATCCCCCTCATTCTTCTGAACTCCAGCGAATATAATCCTAACCTAGTCAATCTCTCCTCATACATCAGTCCCTCCATCCCAGGAATCAGTCTGGTAAACCTTCTGTGTACTTCCTCTAGAGCAAGGACATCCTTCCTCAGACCAAAACTGCACACAATATTCCAGGTGAGGTCTCAGCAAGGCCCAGTATAATTGCATTGAGACATCCCTGCTCCTGTACTCGAATCCTCTCACTATGAAGGCCAACATACCATTTGACTTTTTTATTGCCTGCTTCACCTGCATCAGTGACTGGTGTACGAGGACACCCAGGTCTTATTGCACAATCTCCTAATTTATGGCTATCCAGCTACTAATTTGCCTTCTTGATTGTGCTACCAAAGTGGATAACCTCACATTTATCCAAATTATACTGCATCTGTCGATCATTTACCCACTCTCTAAACTTGTCCCACTCACACTGAAGGACATCTGCATCGTCCTCACAGCTCACCCAGCTTTGTGTCATCTGCAAATTTGGGAATGTTACATTTAGTTCCCTCATCCAAAACGTTAATATATATTGTGAAAAGCTGGGGAATCCCAGCACTGATCCCTGCGGTACCCCACAGTCACTGCCTGCCATTTGGAAAAAGGCCTGTTTATTCCTGCTGTTTGTTACCTGTCTGCCAACCATTTCTATCCATCACAATACACTACCCCCATTCCCTTGTGCTTCAATTTTATACCCTGGGACTTCTGAAAGGCCAGATAAACCACATCCACTGGCTTCCCCTCATCAACGAGTTACATCCTCAAAGAATTCCACTAAATTTATCAAGCATGATTCCCCTTTGATAAATCCATACTGACTTTGTCCAATCCAGCCATTGTTTTCCAAGTGTTTTGCTATAAAATTTTTGATAATGGATTCTAGATTTTTCCGCACTCCCAACATCTGGTTTACTGGTCTATAATTCCCTGTTTTCTCTCCACCTCCCTTTTTAAATAGTGGGGTTACATTAGCTACCCTCCAATCTGTAAGAACTGTTCCAGATCTATAGAATCTTGGAAGTTGATCACCAATGCATCCACTATTTCTCAGGCCACTTCCTTGTGCGCTCTGGGATGTAAATTATCAGGCCCTGGGGATTTATCGGCCTTTAATCCCATCAGTTTCTCCAACACCATTTCTCAACTAATACTGATCTCCTTCAGTTCCTCCCTCTCAGTAAACCCTGTGTTCCCCAACATTTCTGGTATCTTATTTGTGTCCTCCTTTGTGAAGACAGAACCAAAGTATATATCAATTGGTCAGCCATACACACTCCAGGAATTTCTCCTCTGTGGTTTTGTGACTAATTTGATTTTCCAATCTGTATGCAGCTTAAAATCACCCATAATTACAGATGTTCCTTTATCGCATGCATCTCAAATTTCCTGCTTAACGTCATTCCCAACATCACTACAACAGTTTGGGGGGTCTCGAGACAACCCTTATAGCATCTTATAGAATCTACACTGTCAGAGCTCAGTATGGTGTTAGTTTCTTCTAACCAGCAATACAACTCCACTGCCTTTATCTTTTGTTTGTCCTTCCTAAATACTGAATACCCTTGGATGTCCAGTCTCCATCCATGGACACCTGCAGCCTCTGTAATCCTGACTATATCATACCTGTTTACATCTATTTGCATGATAAGAACATAAGAACATAGGAGCAGGAGTAGGCCATCTAGCCCCTCGAGCCTGCCCTGCCATTCAATAAGATTATGGCTGATCTGAAGTGGATCAGTACCACTTACCCGCCTGATCCCCATAACCCTTAATTCCCTTACCGATCAGGAATCCATCCATCCGCGCTTTAAACATATTCAGCGAGGTAGCCTCCACCACCTCAGTGGGCAGAGAATTCCATAGATTCACCACCCTCTGGGAGAAGAGGTTCCTCCTCAACTCTGTCTTAAACCGACCCCCCTTTATTTTGAGGCTGTGTCCTCTAGTTTTAACTTCCTTTAATTCATCTATTTTGTTGTGAATGCTCCATGTGTTAAGGCACAAAGCCTTTAGTCTCGTCTTTTTAACATTACTGCTCCCATTCCCACTATTTTTCACTGAGACCCTATTTGAATCTGGCCCTTTGTTTCTCTGCCTGTAACTTTTCTTCCCTTTTCTGTCTTTGGAGTTTGAAGTGGATTCCAAAGGGCAATATATACAAGATATAAAAGCTTAAATAAGTGGGGCGGCACGGTGGCACAGTGGTTAGCAGTGTGAGGCAGCTAACCACACTGCAGCCTCACAGGGACCCGGGTTTGATCCCGGCTTGGGTCACAGTCTGTGCAGAGTCTGTCCGTTCTCCCTGTGTCTGCGAGGGTTTCCTCCGGGTGCTCCGGTTTCCTCCCACAATCCGAAAGACGTGCATTGACCCGAGTGTGGCGACTCGGGGAATTTCACAGTAACTTCATTGCAGTGTTAATGTAAGCCTTACTTGTGACTAATAAATAAACTTTACCTTTTCAAAAATATAAGAGTTATGAATCAAAGGAATGAATTTGATCAAAGGAAACTTCTGAGAAACTGAGAGAAAACAATCGAGGGTCGGGAGATCAAAGGGAAATGATGCATTTAGGAAAATACTGAAGCTTCTAAGTGTTGGAAGCTGCTTAGATCTCTCAGAAGACAGCATTATTACCTGGTCAGCTCTCCCAGCAGACAGTGTGGAAGCTGGTAATAATCAAAGGGCAACACAGTATGGACATAAGAACATAAGAAATAGGAGCAGGAGTCGGCCATCTAGCCCCTCGAGCCTGCCCCGCCATTCAATATGATCATGGCTGATCTGAAGTGGATCAGTTCCACTTACCCGCCTGATCCCTATAACCCCTAATTCCCTTACCGATCAGGAATCCATCTATCCGTGATTTAAACATATTCAACGAGGTAGCCTCCACCACTTCAGTGGGCAGAGAATTCCAGAGATTCACCACTCTCTGAGAGAAGAAGTTCCTCCTCAACTCTGTCCTAAACTGACCCCCCTTTATTTTGAGGCTGTGCCCTCTAGTTCTAGTTTCCTTTCTATGTGGAAAGAATCTCTCCACCTCTACCCTATCCAGCCCCTTCACTGTCTTATAAGTCTCTATAAGATCCCCCCTCAGCCTTCTAAATTCCAACGAGTACAAACCCAATCTGCTCAGCCTCTCCTCATAATCAACACCCCTCATCTCTGGTATCAACCTGCTGAACCTTCTCTGCACTCCCTCCAAGGCCAATATATCCTTCCGCAAATAAGGGGACCAATACTGCACACAGTATTCCAGCTGCGGCCTCACCAATGCCCTGTACAGATGCAGCAAGACAGCTCTGCTTTTATATTCTATCCCCCTTGCGATATAGGCCAACATCCCATTTGCCTTCTTGATCACCTGTTGCACCTGCAGACTGGGCTTTTGCGTCTCATGCACAAGGACCCCCAGGTCCCTCTGCACAGCATGGACAAGGCCAGACATGGAGAACTAGTTTGCTGTCAGCCTCGGAGGAGACTCGAAGAACAGGACATTGTGTGGTAAAGTTAACAGCATTCTATAGATTTAAAAAACGATAAGCACTGTTGTCATCAGAAATGGAGGTTAGCTTTTGAGTGTAGTTTGAGCTATAATCTGCTGTGAAATACTGCGGATGCTGGAATCTGAAACAAAAACAGAAAAATGCTGGAAAATCTCACCCCCATTGCCCACAGCACCTTCCCATGCAATCATAGAAGGTGCAATACCTGCCCCTTTACCTCCTCCCTGCCCACTGTCCTAAACACCCCTCATTTTATCGCTCTCCTTGCCACCCCTCTTCCCCCCCTCTCCTTCAGGCCAACTGCCACATTCCTCAGGCAGGCCTTTACAAAGCTGCACCTTTGTTTTGCCATTCACAAATTCTGATCACTTAGTGGACACTTTCAACACCTTCTCAGCCTTCTGCATCCTCATTTACATTCCCTTTGTCTAATTCCACCAGCCCTCTTTATCCTCACAGTATAAATCTCCGCTGATTCTCTTTGCTCTCAGCTCTGACGAAGGGTCATCCAGACTCCAAACGTTGGCTCGATTCTCTCTCCCCACAGATGCTGTCAGACCTGCTGAGATTTCCAGCATTTTTTCTGCCTTGTTTGGGACTGTTTTAAAGCACATTTAACTAAATGATGCTGTTAACTGCGTGAAACCATTCTTGTGTTTGTGCTTTTTATTTTAATAACTATTTAAGTGTAATACAAAATTATCACAGTTGGTCGGAGACATCATTTCTGGATTTCAGAAAACCTTGCCCTGAAATGTCAGAGTGGTTATAGGACATTCTGGAGGGGGAGGATTAATAGCTAGTGGTCATGGTACATGTTGGTACAAAGAACATAGGTAAAAGAAAGGGTTGAAGTCTTAAAAGCAGAATGTTAGGGAGTTAGGAAGAAAGTTCAAAAGTAGGACTTCAAGGTAGAGATCTTCGGAATACTACCTTTGCCAAGTGCTAATCAGAGGAGAAACAGCAGAATACATTGGATGAATATGTGGCTGAAGTGATGGTGTGAGGGGGAGGGTTTCAGATTTCTGGGGCTTTGGGATCATTTCTGGGGGTGGGGAAACCCTGTCCAAACTGGACAGGTTACAGCTGAACAGGAATGGGACTGTTGTCCTGGGGGGAGTACTGTGGTATTGAAGAATACTCAGCAGCTTCTTCACACCGGGTTTCCACTTGTACCAAATTCCTGACCTGGCTCGTGATTTCTAAAGCTCTCAGTTTCACTGTCTGTGGATAAGTTAATAATTTATAACAATTAAACTTCTATTTTACAAGGAATTACAAGCTTAGCCTGCGATCTATCCTCACAATGTGACTCTCTGGGCCTGATTTTACCATTTTCATTCTCAGTGCTGAATCTGGGTGGAATTCAGATCCGACTTGGGAACCTGTTCTCAGGCGCCCCCAAACGCACTGAACCTGAAAAAAAAAAATCACGGATTCCATTCGCACTGTGGACGGGGCTTAGCGCGCCCGAAACGATCGGAGCTCAAAACTGCGCATGCGAAGTTAGAAAAATATTTGAAAAAGCGCAGCGCTCTCACATCCCTTCCGAGCCGCAAAGAGCGGAGAAAGCGGCTTGGGAGCGAAATGCGGGAGCGATGGCCCCCACTGACATTACTGTCCCCCTTATTCACCCCTCTCTGCTACACAGACCGATCGCGACCCCCTGCCCTCATCCCCCCCCCCACCGCCGATCGCCCGCAGTGTGGCAACGGACACCCCCTGCCCCCCCCGCCCTCCCCACCAGAGATACATCTCTCCCCCCCCCCCTTAAGTGAGCGATCATGCCTCCCCCCGCCCCACCAGAGATACATCTTACCCGCCTCCGCTCCCCCAAGAGAATGTTCTGGCCTCACTACCCCCCGCACCTCCCCCAACCCGAGGAACATCTGACCCGCCTCCTCCTCCCCCCTCCCCCAGAGAATAATCTGACCCGCCTCCTCCTCCCCCCTCCCCCAGAGAATAATCTGACCCGCCTCCTCCTCCCCCCTCCCCCAGAGAATTATCTGACCCGCCTCCTCCTCCCCCCGAGAATTATCTGACCCGCCTCCTCCTCCCCCCTCCCCCAGAGAATTATCTGACCCGCCTCCTCCTCCCCCCTCCCCCAGAGAATGATCTGACCCGCCTCCTCCTCCTCCCTCTCCCCCCAGAGAATGATCTGACCCGCCTCCTCCTACCCCCCCAGAGAATGATCTGACCCGCCTCCTCCTACCCCCCCAGAGAATGATCTGACCCGCCTCCTCCTACCCCCCCAGAGAACGATCTGACCCGCATCCTCCTCCCTCCCCCCCAAGAGAATAAGAACATAAGAAATAGGAGCAGGAGTAGGCCATCTAGCCCATCGAGCCTGCTCCGCCATTCAATAAGATCATGACTGATCTGATAGTGGGTTCAGTTCCACTTACCCGCCTGATCCCCATAACCCCTAATTCCCTTACCGATCAGGAATCCATCTATCCGTGATTTAAACATATTCAACGAGGTAGCCTCCACCACTTCAGTGGGCAGAGAATTCCGGAGATTCACCACCCTCTGAGAGAAGAAGTTCCTCCTCAACTCTGTCCTAAACTGACCCCCCTTTATTTTGAGGCTGTGCCCTCTAGTTCTAGTTTCCTTTCTAAGTGGAAAGAATCTCTCCATCTCTACCCTATCCAGCCCCTTCATTATCTTATAGGTCTCTATAAGATCCCCCCTCAGCCTTCTAAACTCCAACGAATACAAACCCAATCTGCTCAGTCTCTCCTCATAATCAACACCCCTCATCTCTGGTATCAACCTGGTGAACCTTCTCTGCACTCCCTCCAAGGCCAATATCCAATGATCTGACCCGCCTCCTCCTCCTCCCCCCCCCTCCGCCCCAAGAGAATGATCTGACCCGCCTCCTCCTCCCCTCCCGCCCAAGAGAATGATCTGACCCGCCTCCTCCTCCCCTCCCGCCCAAGAGAATGATCTGACCCGCCTCCTCCTCCCCTCCCGCCCAAGAGAATGATCTGACCCACCTCCTCCTTCCTCCCCCCACTGGAGAATGATCTGACCCGCCTCCTCCTCCCTCCCCCCCACCAAGAGAATGATCTGACCCGCCTCCTCCTCCCTCCCCTCCAAGAGAACGATCTGACCCGCCTCCTCCTCCCTCCCCCCCCAAGAGAATGATCTGACCCGCCTCCTCCTCCCTCCCCCCCAAGAGAATGATCTGACCCGCCACCTCCTCCCTCCCCCCCAAGAGAATGATCTGACCCGCCACCTCCTCCTCCCTCCCCCCCACCAGAGAATGATCTGACCCGCCCCCCCCCCCCCAAGAGAATGATCTGACCCGCCTCCTCCTCCCTCCCCCCTCCCCCCCAAGAGAATGATCTGACCCGCCCCCCCCCCCAAGAGAATGATCTGACCCGCCTCCTCCCCCCACCAAGAGAATGATCTAGAACATAGAACATAGAACATTACAGCGCAGAACAGGCCCTTCGGCCCACGATGTTGCACCGACCAGTTAAAAAAAAAACTGTGACCCTCCAACCTAAACCAATTTCTTTTCGTCCATGAACCTATCTACGGATCTCTTAAACGCCCCCAAACTAGGCGCCTCCTCCTCCCCGATCTGAGCCGTTGGGAGCTCGGAACGCAACTCTTCAGCAGCTGGAGCGCCCGAGTCAGACTTTTATTCAGAGGGTCTATTTTAACATTATGGCGGGGGGGGATTGGATCTCTGGAGGGAGGGGGGGGGGGGGAATTGGATCTCTGGAGGGAGGGGTAGGGGGTGCGTTGCCACTCTACGGGCGATCGGTGTGGGGGAAGGGGGCAGGGGGTCGCGATCGGTCTGGGTAGCGGGGGGGTGGATAAGGGGGACAGTGATGTGTGTGGGTAGTGGAGGGGGTGGATAAGGGGGACAGTGATGTGTGGGGAGTGGGGGGTGGATAAGGGGGACAGTGATGTGTGTGGGTAGTGGGGGTGTGGATAAGGGGGACAGTGATGTGTGTGGGCAGTGGGGGGTGGATAAGGGGGACAGTGATGTGTGTGGGTAGTGGAGGGGGTGGATAAGGGGGACAGTGATATGTGTGGGTAGTGGGGGGGTGGGTAAGGGGGACAGTGATGTGTGTGGGTAGTGGGGGTGTGGATAAGGGGGACAGTGATGTGTCTGGGTAGTGGGGGGGGGTGGATAAGGGGGACAGTGGTGTGTGTGGCGGGGGGCGGGGGTGGATAAGGGGGACAGTGGTGTGTGGGTAGTGGGGGGGGGGGTGGATAAGGGGGACAGTGATGTGTGTGGGTAGTGGGGGGGTGGATAAGGGGGACAGTGATGTGTGTGGGTAGTGGGGGGTGGGTAAGGGGGACAGTGATGTGTGTGGGTAGTGGGGGGGGGTGGATAAGGGGGACAGTGATGTATGTGGACGGGGGGGGGTGGATAAGGGGGACAGTGATGTGTGTGGGTAGTGGGGGGGGGGGTGGATAAGGGGGACAGTGATGTGTGTGGACGGGGGGGTGGATAAGGGGGACAGTGATGTGTGTGGGTAGTGGGGGGGGGTGGATAAGGGGGACAGTGATGTGTGTGGCGGGGGCGGGGTGGATAAGGGGGACAGTGGTGTGTGTGGGTAGTGGGGGGGGGGGGGTGGATAAGGGGGACAGTGATGTGTGTGGGTAGTGGGGAGGGTGGATAAGGGGGACAGTGGTGTGTGGGTGCACCCTCGCTCCCGCTTTTCGTTCCCGAGCCGCTTTCCCCAGCCCGGGAGCGATCTGACACGGGCGCGCTTTTTCAAATTGTTTTCTGACTGCGCATGCACAGCTCAGAGCTCCGATCGTTCCGGGCGCGCCAAGCCCTGCCCACAGCGCGAATGGGACTGGAGATTTTTGATCTCTTTCTAACTCTCCTCTATCTCCACTTTGATTTCTGCCCTCTTTTAATTTCACCCCAGGTAAAACCCTAGGTTTTACTTTTAAACAAGAATCATGGTGACATGATTAGGGAGGGCGAGGTGTCGTGATCAACGCAGAGCCTTTTCTTACGCTGCCCTGAATCTCAACATAAAGCACAAAGAAATAATTAACAACTTTACGATAGCTTAAAGATTGCATTGTTGGAGGAAGAAATTTAAGACGCTTTCAGTAACTTACAGACTGGAGAAAGTAGCTTCAGCAGAAATGAAACCTGAAAGGCAGGAAAAGATTCAAACACTTCCTGTATCCAGTTTGGGTCTGTGATTGGTTGATGATGGTATCGGTGCATGCACAGCCTGAGTCTTCTCTGGCCCCATAGTGAGACGGGGGGGAGTGAGGAATAATGTCCCAGCAAAAGCCAGGTTCAAAGCTGCTTTTCCCCTGAAGGGATTGCAGTGAAACAACAATCCGAGTGCCGGCTCCCGGGAAACTGTTCACCCCACACCCGAGGAGAGGGAGGAGAGAGCGGGGAATGTTCAGCAGCTCCCCCTCTCCTCTCTGTGTGAATGGAGTCGCTGCAGGTCCCCCCCTGGATTAACCATTTCCTGCTCAGCGTGATAGTAAATGTGTTTGTGTCTCCTCTTCTCAGTGGACAATACACATCTCTTTAACCTGTGCTTAACGCTCCCTCCACTCACATTGTCTACCTTTAAGACTTGATTAGCTGTAAAGACTCACATTCCAATCATTATTCATGTAAATTGAGTTTGTGTCTTTGTGCCCTGTTTGTGATCAGAACTCCCACCCACCTGACGAAGGAGCAGCCTGTTCCGAAAGCTAGTGGCTTTTGCTACCAAATAAACCTGTTGGACTTTAACCTGGTGTTGTTCGACTTCTTACTGTGTTTAACCCAGTCCAACGCCGGCATCTCCACACACAGTGTGGAGTCTCAGAGCTGATCCCGGTGTGGGGAATGGATGGAAAGGAGCTGCAGGTACTGTCAGTGTCTCAGAGCCGGGGGGGAAAGAGGGGGATCTGGGGGAAACTTTAAAATTATTTGGTATGCGTCATGGCGCCTTTTTTATGTGCTCGCTCCCCCTAACTTTAGAACCTGGCCAACACTCACTACAGAACAGAGACTACCATTTCCTGCTGTCTCACCTTTTAAAACAAGCATATATAACAATATAAGAATCCACTTGGTATTCTGTCTTCTATCGCTCAATCTGAAATTCTAGAATGTGGTGATCTCTCTTTCCGAGAGGATTTTTAACAACAAGACTATTTATCAACCCTTCTTCGTTACATAATACTAAATACAAAATAGCCTGCTCCATGGTTGGTTCCATAACATATTGCTCTAATGAAGAATCCCTTGTTGTACCTGCTAATTCTCAGATACTTCGACCAGTTTGCTTACTCTAAGGTTTTACCCCGGTGTCCTTATTTGCGAGATGGACAAAAGACAAACACAAGTAAAGGTTCAACAAGTTTATTAATAATAACACTATTAACCCTTAAATTACCCACATAAAACAAGAGGATACCCCAGATTCAAGTATACTACCCGCAAAGATGGTTTGGTTAAACTGCAGGCCCGATTCTCTGAGTCCCTCTGGTCCGTCGTCACGAAGGTGAGTCTCGATGGCAGCTTCTTCCTTCTGTTGTGGGAAAAGTACCACTGAGTCAGGCTTGAAGGTTTCAAAAATACAGTTTTATTTAACGAAGCTTCGTGGAGAAAAGGCACTAACAAGCAGCAAACCTTCTCTCAATGAGACAATAGGAGCAGTCCATCTTTATACCCTTTACACAATAGATGGACCGGACATCGAGCCATTATCACATTGTTGTAATCAAGTAGGTGATCGATCGTTAACACATCGTTATAGACAAATACAGACAGATACAGACATAAGCATGTTAACATCGCATTGTTCTATGAATGGATACATTTCCTACATCAGTGACTATCAATGGTTTTTAGTTTCGGTCTATTGATACAGTAATTTAGAGTAATTGGTTTTCCTGCAGTTATGTATTCCCGATCCCACCTGTAGCTAATCTCATTCTCCAACCCTATTGTCCTTATCCTAAAGAGGGCCTCAAGCCCTGGCTGGCTTCCTGCAGGATTTGACTCCTGCATGTTTAACTTTGAATAGCTGTCTGTCCTTTATGTTTTAATCTCAGGTGGCTGTCTGTACTGAACGTCAGTGCCTGTTTAATGTCTCTTTCCCAGGTGACTGTTTATGTGCCAGGCAGCCATTTTATGTATATCCATCTGTATATTTTTCCCACTTCACTTCCTTCTCTGGTCGGTCTTCCAAATGGTCAAGGTCGTCTCCTTCATCGAGTCTTCGCTGCTCGTCTGTCTGAAAATGTGTTCCTTTATCCCCCAGCCTGCTTGCCTTTCCAGAAACTTCTCTGGCTTCCGGCCAATGAGGTCCCAGGAGGGGGTTCCAATACCCAGTGGGTTTCGTGATGTCTGCCTGACAGGACACCAGGGTCCGCCCCCCAGGTGTCCATCTCCATGTTGTTGCTTACATGTAACTGCAGGAGCTTTCGGTGACAGAAAGTCTGGCCCGATCTGGGCTTCTAACAATAGGCCGGTGCATTTCAATGAGGTGCAATGATCTCCTGCTAAGTATCAGTAGAGTGCAACGACCTTTGATGGGTGGTTGATGGGTCAGGCCCAGGCATGTTTGTGTATTTGTACAATTGGTCTGCCTGAGGTTTGACTGTGTTTGATTTTAATATGCCCAATTCTTTAATTTAGGATATCCAATTTAATCAGCCTTAAAGCTAGGCCCTGTTTATATCACCCTCATACACTCTATGAAATCTCCCTCGAGGCTACCTTTGCCAGTTTGATTAATCCAGTCAATGTGCATGTTAAAATCACTCATGATTACCACTGTACCCTTCTCACAAGCCCTCATTTCTTGGTTTATATTATGTCCTATTTTGGAAGTATTGCTTGGGGGCCAGTAAATTACTCCTACCAAGATGTTTTATCCTTTATTTTTTATTTTTATCCAGTTCGATTCAACATGTTGGCCCTGAGTGCCAATGTTATTTCTTAATACAGCCTTGATGTCATCTTTAACCAATAACGCAATTCCGTCTCCTGCTCTACCCTGTGCATCCTTCAGGAATACTGAGTACCCTTGGACATTCAACTCCCAGTCCCGGTCCTCCTGTGACCATGTTTCAGTAAACCCCGCTAAATCATACCCATTTGTCTCTATTTGTGCTGTCAACTCATTGACCTTATTCTGAAATCTGCGTGCATTGAGGTCCAGGGTTTTTAAATATGTCCTACTGGTTTGTTTTTCCCTTGCAGGATTTCCTCGTGCACTACACTTTTCACACACTTTGACCTTCTTTACTAATCTTTGATGGTCGTTAGACTGGCCTTGTCTGTTCATCCTATTAACCTGTATCTTCCCCTCACAGACTAACCTGAAGCTTTGATTCCCATTACACTTCTTTTAGTTTTACCCTTCCCTTCCCCCCATTTGCTAGTTTAAAGTCCTTGTGACCACCCTATTTATCCTTTCTGCCAGAACATTGGTCCCAGATCAGTTCAGATGAAGACCGTCCCAATGGTACAGATCCCTCCTGTTCCAATACTGATGCCAATGCCCCATGAAATGGAACCCCTCTTTCCCGCACCACTTCTTTAGCCACATGTTTACTTCCCTACTTTTCTCATCCCTATGCCAATTTGCACATGGCTCGGGTAGTAATCCAGAGATTATAACCCTTGAACCTGTTCTTTAATTTAAGTTCCTAGTGCCAGATATCCCCAAACAGGTCCTCTTTCCTTGTCTTCCCTATGTTGTTTGTCCCGACGTGGACCACAACAACTGGATCCTCCCCTTCCCACTCCAATATCCTTTCAAGCTGGTCAAAGATGTCCCTCATCCTGGCAGGCAACATGTGGGATTCTCGATCCTGCTTACAAAGGATGCTACCAATCCCCCTGATTATAGAATGGATATCCTCTGGAGTTTAGAAGAATAAGAAGTTATCTCATTGAAATACATAACAATCTTACAACCAGTTAACTTGCGCACGACCAGCTGAAGAGAGACTTCGTCCGGAGTGAGATTCAGCCAGAGTGAGGTAACAGAAACTTGGAGCTGAGTGGAAATTTGGTGCTGAGGGGAAAGAGGTGCCATAGCTTGTGAAGCTCATACTCCAGCTCATCAATACTGAGCCGAAGTTCCTCGAGCAACCAACACATGCTGCAGATGAAGTCACTGCAGTTCACAATGGGACCTGCCTGTTCCCACATCTCACAGCTACAGCACATCACCTGCCCAGCCATCTTTACTTAGTTAATTAATGTATTAATTAGTTTTGCAGTATTTTTTCAAATTTAGCACAGAGTCACTTTTCCAAATATAACCTTTATAAACTATAAACCACAAAAATTACCCCTGGAACTATAAGTGATAGAACGATTAAATACTTACCCGACCTTACTACTTAGAAATCATAGAATCCGAGGGGACATAGCTTTAAATTGAGGGGTGAGAGATATAGGACAGATGTTAGAGGTAGGTTCTTTACTCAGAGTAGTAAGGGCGTGGAATGCCCTGCCTGCAGCAGTAGTGGACTCGCCAACATTAAGAGCATTCAAATGGTTATTGGATAAACATATGGATGATATTGGAATAGTGTAGATTAGAGGGGCTTTAGATTGGTTCCACTGGTCGGTGCAACATCGAGGGCCGAAGGGCCTGTACTGCGCTGTCATGTTCTATGTTCTTACAGTGCAGAAGGAGGCCATTCGGCCCATCGAGTCTGCACCAACCACAATCCCACCCAGACCCTGGTCCCGTAACTCCTCATATTTACCCTACTAATCCCCCTGACACTACAGTTAATTTAGCATGGCCAATCAACCTAACCCGCACATCTTTGGACTGTGGGAGGAAACCGGAGCACCCGGAGGAAACCCACGCAGACACGGGGAGAATGTGCAAACTCCACACAGACAGTGACCCGAGGCCAGAATTGAACCAGGGTCCCTGGCGTTGTGAGGCAGCAGTGCTAACCACTGTGCCACCGTGCCGCCCCACTTATAATACTGGAATACTTACCAATCAGCTCATCCCCTTGTGTCCTCTATACTACAGCAGGGCAAGACCACAGCTAGGATGTAAAAGTTAGAAAGCAAGGAAAAAGCAGAAAGCACCTCTTTCCCCTCAGCTCCAAATTTCTACTCGGCTCCAAATTTCTGTTACCTCTGGATGAATCTCACTCCGGACGAAGTCTCTCTTCTACTGGTCGTGCGCAAGCTCACTAGTTGTAAGATTGTTATGCATTTCAATGAGATAACTTATTATTCTTCTAAACTCCAGAGGATATCCATTCCCATAGGATAACTCTCACATCGAAGAATTAATCCTGTGGACCTTTGTTGCACCCCACCCTTCTAAGACATGTATGTCCTTCATGAGTTGAACCCTTTAGGACCTCACTGGACACAGATGTTGAGGTGGGGAGGGGGCAATGCAGCTGTACTTCAAAGGTGCTGAGAACAGACAGAAGAATTGATGGAACTCTGTGCCGCTGGGTCAGGTTTATTTGGTCTTTTGCTACCAAATAAACCTGTTGAACTTTAACCTGATGTGAGACTTCTTACTGTGTTTACCCCAGTCCAACGCCAGCATCTCCACATCACCGCTGGATCAGGACATTCTGGCAGCACTGATAAGCCCTATTGATGTGGAGGCATAACTTGCGTGTCCAGTGACTGTGAAGGCGCATCTTCAGTGTGCCCACAGCGTACAGAGGATGGACTGGACTGAGACACTTGCCTTTAGCTGGTGCTGAGATGAAGCTTTCACTTCAGACTGACAGGAATACTGCTGTGATAATCCCCACGAGGTCATGGGGAATTACTGATTGATCTTCCTGTGGAGCTCGTTGAGTTCCCCTGGTAACAGACAGTGGCCTGCCCAGCAAGAACTCGTTACCTGAACCTTTTATAAGGTAGGCCCAGGACTGGGCCTGCTTAACTGCAGTCCCAAGCAGGGACCAGTGGTAGCAGCTGTTGTTGATTCCACTTCCTGTTGTGAAGGAGCGATGGGTTGTTTTGAAAGGCTGCTGTAACCAGAGCTGCAGCAAGTAAAGTGGCTGTGGCCTCTGACTGAAACATGAGAGCTATTGTTGCTCGGAGAAGTTGTGAGGAGGAAGAACTGCTATTCGTGTCGACTGAGAGCCATTGCACAGAATAGCTGCTGAGTGGAGAGAGTGAGAGACAGAAACCTGGACCCCAGAGGCCTCAATACTGGAGAGTAGTCATCTCCCACCCCCCTGAGTTGGCTCAGTGTGTGGCGGTGGGCGTTCAGCTTGTAACCGATGCCATTTGTGACCTCAAAACAGTTGTGCTTGGACCTGACATCACATGTCGTCTTGAGGAGGCTCAGTTGTGGATGGAATTTCCGATTGGCCCCAAGAGCAGATCTGCTCCCCCAGAGCTGGAGCCCCAGAGTCTGAGCCGCCTCATGAAAGTGCCCTCCATGCCCTTTGCAACTGCTCGGATGGATTTCCTGTACGGGCTACTGCTGCACCTTCCACTCCCGTGTCCTCGCTCGTCACCCCCCACCGGACATGCCTTGGCGGGCCTTGTTGCTGTGAGCGGTGGAGGTCTCCAGTGGAGGTCCATCTATGGAGGGATCCTCCCCCACTACATCGGGGACCTGTCGTGCATGCAGCAGTACCATACAACTGAAAATTGCACCGGTTCACGGGCTCCCAAGCAAAGTGTCCTTTTGGTGACCTTGTGGTATCTGTGGACCATGTTTACTTTACTTGTTTTAGGCTGCACTCTCTTTTCAGTTATTTGAAAATCTTTTATTAATGTTTAGTTTGCACATTGTGGTGGACCTCAGTTGTGCCTTTGTCCTATTTGGACCACCGTTGTGTGTGTTTGTCATACCTGGACACATCCCCTTCCGGTTTGGTTCCTCCCCTCGGCACCTAGTATAAAGGTGGCTGTCTCCTCCCCCTTGTTCAGTCCAAGTTGGTTATTTGTTGGGATCTGCTCCTGATTCTGTTGTGAATAAAAGCCTACACTTGTATTGGCACACCGGTAGTCTTTCGCCTTATTGATAGCGCATCAATTTTATTCACAACAGTTGACCAGCATGGAGCAGTTTCTAAAACCCGACAAGTTAGCATTAGACCCTCAAGAGGTTGGAGCTTCTGATAAATTCGATCATTGGCTGGACTGCTTCGAAGCATTCGTCAACACCGCTACGTCCATCGACACCGACGACGCTAAACTCCACGTGCTCCGCGCCCGGGTAACCGAAGCTGTCTACGGTATCTTCCGGGACGCTGCTACATACGCAGATGCTATCGAACTCCTAAAAGGGCAGTTCCGAAAGAGCCCTAACGTGGTTTACACCAACACCTCCTAACTACCCGCAAGCAGCAGCCAGGAGAATCGTGCGCCCAATTTCTGCGCGCCCTGCGGGTCCTAGCTCGAGCTTGTGACTGTAAGGCTGTTACAGCAGCTGAGAACACGGAGGACCTGATCTGGGACGCCTACGTTGCGGGCATTGAGTCTACATACATCCGGCAGCGCCTGCTGGAACAAGATGACCTAGATCTCCGAAGAACAGCCACGATGGCTGAAACATTAGAAGCGGCCTCTCACAATCTCGGGTCTTACCTTGCATCCCGTTCTACCGACGGCTCCACCGCGACGGCTGTTCCGGCGGGGCCCAAATGTTACTTTTGCGGCCTACCCAAGCACACACAACGGTGGTCCATATGGGACAAAGGCACAACTGAGGTCCACCACACACATCTGCCCCACGTTTCTGATCCCGGTGCAGAGGGGGACGGGAAGATGGAGTACGTCCTCGTGAACCTGCTCCTGGGCCTAGTCAAATATGCTGGAGGCGGGTCCAGTCAGCAGGCAACCAAGGGGGTCGTCCTACTTGACTGCCTGCCCTTCTCACCGCGGCTGCACTCAGCCGGGTGTCCCTGGAGAGGGAGCATGCGGTGTCTGCGGGCGCCATCGAAGCCTTCCGCGCCCGTTGGATATCATAGAGACCCCTTTAATCACATTCAGGTTTGATGTTTGAAGCTTCCTTTCTGCTTTGTCTTTGGTTTCGGGCAGATCCCCCCTTTTAAAGGGGCTGCCCTCATTGCTTTATCCCTTAGTTTGTTTGCTTTAGTTTAATTGTTTTATTAAAAAGGTCGGGACTCGAGTTTCTACACCACAATAGTGGTGGGGCTTCTGGAATTATCCCATCATTTAATTTGCTTCTTTTTTTTGGAGAAATAGAGAAGAAAAGGACTGCTGTTGGATACTGCCTACTGCTGGAGCAATTTGAGGCTTTCCTGGAGCTCGGAGGTGCTGAGCTGCCGCTCGGAGGGAGAGCGGCACGGACCATAGGGGCCTGAGGCGTGGAGGCCTAGAGGCTCGAAGGCCTCATACGCCTGCTGGGGTAGGGAAGAGCAGGATGATATTGTTGGACTGAGTCTGGGCTTGCTGCCGCATTTCATAAAAGGTTTGTGCTGGCTGCTGGAGAGTGGTGAGGAGGCTTGTTTAATAATGAGAAGTACAAGGGTGGGAGGTGAAGACATAAGAACTAGGAGTAGGCCGTCTGGCCCCTCGAGCCTGCTCCGCCATTCAATAAGATCATCGCTGATCTTTTCGTGGACTCAGCTCCACTTCCCCGCTCACTATAACCCTTAATTCCCTTGCTGTTTAAAAATCTATCTATCTTTGCCTTAAAAACATTCAGTGAGGTAGCTTCATTCACCGGGCAGGGAATTCCACAGATTCACCACCCTTTGGGTGAAGAAATTCCTCCGAGACTCAGACCTTCATTGGAATTCCAGATAGGACTCTGCCAGGCTGAAGATCCCAGGTCCTTGCACCCAACTGACTGAGGAACACCGTGTCAGTTTGTCTCCCCCTCCCCTGACCTGGGGCACCCACCCACCTTGGTGCCCCATCCCTCATTCTCCCTCCTGTGCCTCCTGCTCTTCAACCCCACCCCACCTCCCCATTTACAATGCACAGAATCGCTTTGGGTGGGTGTAGCACCACTCGGAAGGCATCTTTGCCGATGGCTATGCAGGAGTGGTGGCTTACCGGCCTCCGCTGTTCCTGCAGCCTCGCCACCTTTCCAGCAATGAAGTGCTCCACCTAGCCACCATGACCATTTAGGCATCTGTTTGGACAATCGCCGGGGTTTTCCACCACTCGGCCATAATTGCCGCCTCAAAAATATACGGCCAAGCCGGATTCTTTTTGAAGGCCAAGCGGGTGGTCTACCTCACCCTGAAAACCAGGCCCATAGTGGGTGGGAGTTTCCTGGTGGTGGACCCACCTGAGGCCACTGCCCAGAGGATTATTCTGTCAAATGTCCCGCCCTTCATCCCCAAGGAGCCCCCCCCCCCCCAAACAAACCTCCATCAACTGGGGGAGGTAAAGTCCGCGATGGCACCTTGAGGAGGCCTCAGGCCTCACTCCGAAACATCTACTCCTTCTGGCTCCAGATCCTCATTCTGGGCCTGGCCTGGGAGGAGTGCGTAGAGGGAGGCTTCACTGTTCCCCAGGAGGGGTGGGTGGGGGGGGTCAACCACTGTGTTCTCTGTTCGCCGGACGGTATGCGGTACCATGCGTGCAAGGAGGTCGGACACATTCGTGATTGCACTACCTCCACAACCACCCAAAATGCCGTGGGAGCTGCAGTCACATCAGCCCCAAGCCCAGACCAATGCCCCCACCCTCAGGGACTGGAGCCCCACAGTCTGAGTACATCACGGAAATGCCTTCCGTGCCCTTTGCCACAGCACGGAAGGGTTTCCTGTATGGGCTGCTGCTGCACACCTTTCACTTCCATGCCCTCGCCTGTCGCCCAGACACGCCTTGGGGGACCTTGTTGTGACCAGCGGCGGTTGTCCCCAGTCGATGTCCCTCTAGAGAGGGATCCTCTCCCTTATCATCGGAGCTGGGGTGAAGGGTGTTGCATGCAGCAATTCCATGTAATTGTACCAGTTCACAGGCTGCCTAGAGACCTGCCCCTTTTGCAGTCTTGTGGAGTCCATGGACCATGTTAATTGTTATAGGCTGCATTCCCTTTTTGGTGACTTTAAAAAATGTTTTATTGTTTGCATTCAGCCCCATGTTCCTGATCTATGGTACCCGGTGTGGAGTTGGGGATGGGGTATGGAGGAGGACATCCTCGTGAATCTGCTCTTGGGCCTGTCCAAACTCACCATCGACAGATCCAGGCAGCAGGCGACCGAGGGCGGGGTCTACCTCCTCTACCGTAGCTGCAGAGTTAGCATGCGCTGTCCGTGGGCACCATTGAGGCCTTCCGTGCTCGTTGGGACCACAGGGACTGGAGTGCATTATTGACCCCTCGAATCATTTTTTGATTTGATGTTTTAAATTTCTTTCATGCTTTGTTTTTGTTTTGGGCAGTTCCCCTTCAAGTGGGCTGCCCTTCTTGCTTTGTCCCTCAGTTTATTTATTTTAGTTTAATTTGTTCAACTCAAAAATAGTGGCAGGGACTAGTGTGTACACTCTGGGAGTCAGTCAAGCTTCTTGAATCAATACATAGAGTATCACAGAATCTTTACTGTGTAGAAAGAGGCCATTTGGCCCATCAAGTCTGAACTGGTTTACTGAGAGAGCATTCTATATAATCTAACTCTCCTGCCTTACACCTATAACTCTGCACATTCTTTATTTTCAGATAGCAATCCAATTCTCTTTTAAATACCCCGATCATATCTGCCTCCAGCATCCTCTTAGGAAGTTTGTTCCAGATTCCAACATCATTTTATTCTCCTTTTGCTAATTACTTTGAATCTATACCCTAGAGTTCTTGATACTCACTTGAGTGGGAACTTTTTTTGACTATTTACCCTGTCCTTACTCCTGAGGATCTTGAATATTTCCTTCAAGTCTCTTCTCAGCCTTCTCTTCTCCAAGGAAAACAGACCTAACCTCTCCAATCTATCCTCACAGCTGCACTTCTTTATCACTGAATCATTCTTAAGAATCTGCTCTGTACTCTCTCCAATGCCTTCACATCCTTCTTCAAGAACTGGATGCAGCTAGTACTCCAGATGAGACCGAACTACTGCCTTATACAAATTCAACTTGACCTCATTGTTGTACACAATGCCCCTTTTAATAAAGTGTAGTATACCATATGCTTTATCGACTGCTCTCTCAACATGCCCTGCCACATTCAATGTCTTAAGCGTGGGTTTATTGTGAGGAGAATTGAAAGCAAAAATAGGGAGGTTATGTTTCGGTTATATAGGGCATTAGTGAGAACACATCTGGACTACTGTGTAAAATATTGGTCTCCATTTTCATGGAAGGATGTAAATGCATTGGAAGCAGTTTATTAGATGATGGGAGGTAGTATAGAATTCTTAGTATGAGGCCCTTCATTTTAATTTTACTATAATAAGTAGACTAGGTTAAGGTAATTATAAAGTGCCATATATATGTAGTGAGAATTCACAATGTCCCTGGAACAAAATATGCAAAGGTATTATAAACTGTACAACCACAAACTAACCAAGGATTATAAGCTTAAACTATATTTTCAATATATATGTATTGTGCGCCTTGGCCAACTTTGTTCTGAATGCAGCATGATGGGAAACACAGTGTGAGACAGGTTGAATTCTTTTAATACAATGGAGTTCAGAAAGGCAGCTTCTCTTATCTGTTTTGGATACGCGAAAACAAGTTTAATTATAGGCCTGGGTAGCAAGGCTGGAACAGTCTCTCAAACTGAGGCCCTGGTTCCAGCGAGAGGGTGACTCCTTTCACCAATTAAAAATTACAGATGTTAGCTATGGCCTTGGACACTGGTAATGACGTGGGTTAGGTTTCCTAGGTAACGGGGGAGGAACCTACATGTGCAATGAGCTAATAATCTCCTATTCCTGTTGACAGGTGGTGGAATGTTATTGGCTAAGGTAACAATGTTGAATATTGTGATTGGACCCTCCAGTCTGATTGACGAGACTGGGTGGGACATTGAAATGTTCAGAATAATATAATAATTTTACCTTGCAATATTAGCTCAGAGAGGACAGTCAACCCTCATTGACTGTGTCTCCCTCCTGATGCATGCATTAACAAATAACTTCCTTTCCATTCTTTAACTACATACTGTCTTTCGTTGTCTATGTATTGGTTCAGTGAGATCGACTGAGTACAAGACACCCCAGGAGTACATCTCAGAAAATTCCTCTTAACTAGACTAAAACCTGGAATGGGCGGGTTGTCTTATTAGGAAACGTTGGGCAGGTTAGGCTTGTATTCACTGAAGTTTAAAAGAATAAAAGGTGACTTGATTGAAACATAAGGGGTCTAAACAGAGTTGATGCTAAGATTTTGTTTCTTCTTGTGGAAGAATTTAATACTTGGGGACACTGAAGAAGTTGTTCTTTAAGACAGAGATGAGATGAAATTTTTTTCTTAGGCGCGAGCATTTAAGATAGGTCGATAGGATTTCTAATCATTCCTGAGCTGTGAGCATCAATGGTTAGGACAACATTTATTGCCTATCTCTAATTGCTCTTGATAAGGTCCTGGTGAACGACCTTTTTGAACCAATCCATGTGGTGTAGGTGCACCAATGATGCTGTTAGCGTGTGAATTCCAGGATTTTGATCCAGCAACTGTGAAGGAACAGTGAAATATTTCCAAGTCAGCATGGTGAGGGATTTGGAGGGGAACCTCCAGTTGGTGCAGTTCCCATGTACCTGCTGCCCTTTTCCTCTGGATTGTAGTGCTCCTGAGTTTGGAAGGTGCTGTCTATAGCGTCTTTTTGAATTCCTGCATCTTGCAGATGGTACACACTGCTTGTTGGTGGTGGAGGGGGTGGATGCTTGTGGATGTGGTGCCAATCAAGCAGAGCTGCTTTGTCCTGGATGTCTTGCGTATTGTTGGAGCTGCACCCATCCAGGAAAGTGGAGAGTATTCCACCACACTCCTGACTTGGGCCTTGTTGATAGTGAACAAGTTTGGGGAATCAGGAGGTGAGTTACTCGCTGCAGGATTCCTAGCCTCTGATCTGCTCTTGTAGCCACAGTATTTATATGGCTGGTCTAGTTCAGTTTCTGGTCAATGGTAACTCCCAGGATGTTGATAGTGGGTGATCCCGCGATGGTAATGCCATTGAATGTCCAGCAGTGATGTTTAGATTCTTTCTTGTTGGAGATGGTCATTGCACGTTTGTGGAGCGAATGTTACCTTCTTGATAAGCGAAGGGATGAAAGTTTGAAGTTGGGAATGTGGAGTTACGGTTGCATTCAGATCAGCCCTAATCTTGTTAACTAGCCGAGCAGGCTTGAAGGTCTGAGGGGGTCTACTCTTGCTCCTAATCCATATGTTCGCAGAAACTCCCAAGATGCTAACTAATGGTTTCTTTGTTATCTTCCAAGCTAGTTACAGCGCAAAAAACTCAAATAGATTTGTCAAAGCAAATTTCCCTTTCAAAAACCATGTTGACTCTGCCTCATCTTATTGTGATTTTCTAAGTGCCCTGTTAACATGTCCCTGATAAGGGATTCCAGCATTTCCCCTCCCACTGATACCAGACTAACTGGCTTGCAGTGTCCTGTTTTCTCTATTTCCCCCTTTTCTTGTATAGTGGGATTGTGTTTGCTAACTTCCAATCCAAGAGGATCTTTCCAGTATCTAAGAAATTCTGGAAAGTCAAACTCAATGCATCCACTACATCTGTAGCTATCTCTTATAAACCCCAGGCTGTAGGTGGTCTGGCTAAGGGAATTTATTCTGCTTAGTCCTATTAATTTCTCCCGTACTTTGTCTTCACTAATATTACTTGCTCTAAGTTCTCACTCTCATTAGCCTTGCTTCCCTACAGTATAATATATAAGTAGTGTTACGAAGTATATACGGCACAGATTCAGACATTCAGCCTAATAGGTGTGTGATGGTGATAAATGTTCACACATGAGCCGCCACCCATCTTTCTGCATCTAAACCCACAAACATATCTCTATTGTCAGGATGAGATGTCTTTACACTGGCACTGGGCAAGCAACACAGCCTTCGGGTGAACTCCTGCTCGGATTTCCTGACATAGATGGATACATGCAATGGGAAACCCTGTTTAAATCTGGTCCCCCGAGTCACTGACCTCTCTGCTAAGATAAAATGACCCTCTATCCCCCTTGCCCCATTTACAGCCTTGTGTGGGAAAGAGGAAAGGCCTATTGGTTGAAATTAAGAGTCTGGAATTCCCTGCGCCTTCATTCCCATATCAGTCCTGTAGGAACCTATAACACTCGATTTTAGTGCCAGGGAGGTGCAGATGGGCTAGAGACAGTCCTGCTGCATCCAGAAACAAACACCGAGATGGAGGTGACTGGCGCCGATGAATCTTGGTTTGTAGGCTGGTCTCTGGGAGCATCAGCAGCTCAAAGCAATACAAAAATCAACGCAGATCAGTTTTGTGGCCCCCCCCCCCCCCCACTCCCTCCACCACCACCACCAAAACCCAACCCCATTCACTCTATACACCCAGCTCATCCACTCCTCCAAGGTTCACTTTTGGTTCTTTTGCAACAGATTGCAATCCCTTTCACATACCGATTATAATCCCTTCTAACAAAGCTGTCAAAACAGCAAAAACAATTAATGCTGAAAAAAGAGACAAGGGTCAGAATTTTCCGGCCCTTCCCACAGATGGGGATCTACCGGTCCCACACACCCTGTTGAGCAGAAGATCTCACTGACGGCCGAAGGTGGGCCAGCGTCCGCCTCCATGAAACACACTGCGGGGTTGTGTGGAAAAAGCCGAACTTTTACCTTGAACTCACCAGGACAGAGTGGCAAGAATACCAGCTTTAAAGGGAACAACAGTTTATGCTACATGAGAAGAGAGTGCTGATTGGTCCGCAAATGGATTCTGATTGAAGAAGGTGTTGCCATGGAGAATGCACCAGGGAACAGTTAACTGTATATTCAACCCAGGCTGATTGACTCTGATTGATCAAGGCAATGCCATGGGAATTATTTTCATTATTCCACCATGGGCTGGGCCAGCATTTATTGCTCATCCCTCATTGTCTTTCAACTGAGCAAGCCACGTAAGGGTCAACCACGTTGCGGTTGGTCTGGAATCACAAGGCTATGGACCAAGTGCTGGAAAATGGGAATAGAATAGATAGGTGTTTGAAGGCCGACACATACATGATGGGCTGAAGGGCTGTAAAATTCTGACTCTATGAAATACAGGTCAGACCAGATGAGGACAGTAGATTTCCTTCCCTAAAGGACCTTTAGAGATGATGCAGGCGTTGACATCAGGATGGAGGACTTTGAAACATTAGAGGAAATTAACTTGGAGAGAGAGAATGTACCAGCAGGTTTAGTGAATGAATCCAAAGGCTTAGATGAGATGTACCCCAAGCTGTTGAGGGAGGAGATCTCAGGGGATTTCACTGGCAGTAATTTTTAAAACCTCTCTGGCTCCAGGTGGGGTGCCGCAGGACGGGGGAACTGCGAACATTGTCTCATTATGTTAAAAAAGGAGATCGGGATAGACGAGGAAAACTGAATGAACTATTCATGAAACGACATAAGTAAACAAACAGGCTTCAGCAGTGGGAATGAAAGGTCTAGATCTACTGATATACATCCACTACACTGACACACAGAGAATTCCATTGCAGTCTTTCACAAAACTTCATATATTATTTATTCTGTTTATGCAACAGTTTTGCAAATGTGTACATCTATCCAACTGTTCCAAAACTGTGAACCAGTAAATGATATCGAAGAATGTGATTGAATCTAGGCCATTCTATCGCATTGCTTATTGACTGTGGAAATTGCACATAAAAGTCATCCAGCAACTCTTGCAGGAATAAATAATATTACATAATGTCAGTCATAATTCCACGTCATGATGTGCATTTCTTCCAGTGCATGGTCTTTGATTTGATTTTGATTTACAGTGAAAAGTATTGTTTCTTGCGGGCTATATAGACAAAACATACCGATCATAGAGAAGGAAAGGAGAGAGTGCAGAATGTAGTGTTACAGTCATAGCTAGGGTGTAGAGAAAGATCAACGTAATGCAAGGTAAGTCCATTCAAAAGTCTGACGGCAGCAGGGAAGAAGCTGTTCTTGAGTCGGTTGGTACGTGACCTCAGACTTTTGTCTCTTTTTCCCGAAGGAAGAAGGTGGAAGAGAGAATGTCCGGGGTCCGTGGGGTCCTCAATTATGCTGGCTGCTTTGCCGAGGCAGTGGGAAGTGTAGACAGAGTTAATGGATGGGAGGCTGGTTTGAGTGATGGATTGGGCTACATTCACAACTTTTTGTAGTTCCATGCGGTCTTGGGCAGAGCAGGAGCCATACCAAGCTGTGATACAACCAGAAAGAATGCTTTCTATGGTGCATCTGTAAAAGTTGGTGAGAGTCATAGCTGACATGCCAAATTTCCTGAGTCTTCTGAGAAAGTAGAGGCGTTGGTGGGGCTTTCTTAACTATAGTGTCGGCATGGGGGGACCAGGACAGGTTGTTGGTGATTTGGACACCTAAAAACTTGAAGCTGTTGACCCTTTCTACTTCGTCCCCGTTGATGTAGACAGGGGCATGTTCTCCTTTACGCTTCCTGAAAAGCAAGAACGATGAGAATGTACAATCAGCACCATAATTTGCTTTTCATGTAAATAGATCTGTAATCATAAATGCAATTTTTATTCATAAACATTATTCAGTTAGTAAGTTATTTGCGAGAGGGGGAATGGCGCAAGGCTAAAGGTTCGTTCAATACTCTTGCACTGTGAGGTGAGCTGGGGATTGCAATAGATGGGGTGGAGTTCTCTCAGTTCAATAACTCAGTTGTCCAGATACAATATAATGGTGAATACTTATTTACAGGTCTTCAGGCACTCTCCAAAACAGAAGAGCGAGCTCTTCCTTGAGCCTAACTTTACACACAGTCCTGCACACAGCAAATCCTTTCCCCATTTCCCACAGTTCGCTTCCCTCCTCATCAGGGCTCAGCAGTCTGCTTATATAGTCTGATAAGGCTTTGCAGCTGCTCCTTGATACACCAATTCCTCATCAGTCTGTCATGTGACTTCCTGTGGCCACCTTGGTCAGGAAAGCTCTTATCCAGAAACTGGAGGATATTATGAGGGAAATACCATCTTCCAGTACACAGTCCTTAGTGGCACCACAGCTGCTACTGACTTTATCCAGCTACCCTAAGATCTCCTTTTGTGCTTCTAATATTTTGTCCTATAATGCTTATGTAAAGAACCTTAGTCATCCACATTGCTTTGTGTCTGCAGGGTGAGACCAGGGTGAGTATGGCAGATTTCCATTCCTAAACAACATTAGTAGACCAAAGAGTGTTTAATGTAAAATGGGTAATTTCATGGGCCACATTTTATATTTCTCTGAGCTTGTTTATACACAGTGAACAAAGAAAATTACAGCACAGGAACAGGCCGTCCAAGCCTGCACCGACCATGGTACCTGACCAATCTAAAACCCCATACCCTTTTGGGGACCATATCCCTCTATTCCCATCCTATTCAGGTATTTGTCAAGACGCCCCTTAAAAGTCTGCTTCCACTACCTCACCCAGCAGCGAGCTCCACCCTCTGTGTAAAAGAAACTTGCCTCGTACATCTCCTTTAAACCTTGCCCCTCGCATCTTAAATCTGTGCCCCCTAGTAATTGACTCTTCCACCCTGGGAAGAAGCTTCTGACTATCCACTCTGTCCATGCCCCTCATAATCTTGTAGTTTTCTATCAGGTCTCCACTCAACCTCCGTCGCTCCAGTGAGAACAAACCCAAGTTTCTCCAACCTCTCCTCATAGCTAATGCCCTCCAAACCAGGCAACAACCTGGTAAATCTTTTCTGTACCCTCTCCAAAGCCTCCACATCCTTCTGGTAGTGTGGCGACCAGAATTGAACACTATATTCCAAGTGCAACCTAAAGTTCTATAAAGCTGCAACATGACTTGCCAATTTTTAAACTCAGTGCCCCGGCCGATGAAGGCAAGCATGCCGTATGCCTTTTTGACTACCTTCTCCAACTGCGTTGCCACTTTCAGTGACCTGTGTACCTGTACACCCAGATCCCTCTGCCTGTCAATACTCTTAAGAGTTCTGCCATTTACTGTATATTTCTCATCTGTATTAGACCTTCCAAAATGCATTACCTCACATTTGTCCAGATTAAACTCCATCTGCCATCTCTCCACCCAAGTCTCCAACAGATCTATATCTTGTATCCTCTGACGGTCCTCATCGCTCTCCGCAATTCCACCAACCTTTGTGTCGTCCGCAAACTTACTAATCAAACCAGTTACATTTTCCTCCAAATCATTTATATAATATATATATATATATATTACAACAGCTAAGGTCCCAGCACTGATCCCTGACGAATGCCACTTGTCACAGCCCTCCATTCAGAAATGCACCCTTCCACTGCTACCCTCTGTCTTCTATGACCGAGCCAGTTCTGTATCCATCTTGCCAGCTCACCTCTGATCCCGTGCAACTTCACCTTCTGCACCAGTCTGCCATGAGGGACCTCGTCAAAGGCCTTACTGAAGTCCATGTAGACAACATCCACTGCTCTACCCTCATCAATCATCTTTGTCACTTCCTCAAAAAACATGATCAAGTTAGTGAGACACGACCTCCCCTTCACAAAACTATGTTGCCTCTCACTAATACGTCCACTTATTTCCAAGTGGGAGTAAATCCTGTCTCGAAGAATCCTCTCCAATAATTTCCCTACCACTGACGTAAGGCTCACCGGCCTGTAATTACCTGGATTATCCTTGCTACCCTTCTTAAACAAAGGAACAACATTGGCAACTTCTGGGACTTCCCCTGTAACCAATGAGGATACAAAGATTTCTCTCAAGGACCCAGCAATTTCCTCCCTTGCCTCTCTCAGTATCCTGGGGTAAATCCCATCAGGCCCTGAGGACTTATCTGCCTTAATGTTTCTCAAGAACCACAATGCCTCCTCCTTTTTGATCTCAACATGCCCCAAAATATCTACTCACCCTTTCCCAGACTCATCATCCACCACTTCTCTTTGGTCAATACTGACGCAAAGGACTTGCCCATTTCCTCTGGCTCCATGCATAGATTCCCTCCCCTGTTCTTGAGAAGGTCAACCCCCTCCCTGGCTGCCCTCTTGCTCTCTATTTATGAATAAAAAGCCTTGGGATTTTCCTTAATCCTGCTGGCCAATGACTTTTCATGGCTCCTTTTAGCCCTCCTTACTCCTTGCTTAAGTTTCTTTCTACTTCCCTTGTATTCCACACTTGCTTTGTGTGTTCCCAACCTCCTCGCTTTGACAAATGCTTCCTTTTCCTCTTTGACTAGGCTCACAATATTTCTCCTTATCCAAGGTTCCTGAAACTTGCCACACTTATCCTGGTGAGAGTAAAATTTCTTGGATGGTTTTCCTGTCATATTCCCACCTCCATTGACCTCTTTGCAATTTTTTGCATGGATGGGTGAGGTCCACCCACCCTTGCCCCATTGAAGCCCTTAAATAGCTGATTATTTACCTGTGTACCTGTACACCCAGATCCCTCTGCCTATCAATACCCTTAAGGGTTCTGCCATTTACTGTATAATTCCTATCTGTATTAGACCTTCCAAAATGGATTACCTCACAATTGTCCGGATTAAACTCCATCTGCCACCTCTCCGCCCAAGTCTCCAACTGATCTGTATCCTGCTGTATCCTCTGACGGTCCTTGTCGTTATCTGCAAATCCACCAGCCTTTGTGTTGGTCCGCAAACTCAACCAGTTACATTTTCCTCCAAATCATTTATATATATTACAAACAGCAAAGGTCCCAGCACTGATCCCTGAGGAACGCCCTCCATTCAGAAACACACCCTTCCACTGCTACCCTCTGTCTTCTATGACTGAGCCAGTTCTGTATCCATCTTGCCAGCTCACCGCTGATCCCATGCGACTTCACCTTCTGTACCAGTCTGCCATGGAGGAACCTTGTCAAAGGCCTTACTGAAGTCCATATAGACAACATCCACTGCCCTACCCTCATCAATCATCTTTGTCACTTCCTCGAAAAACTCGATCGAGTTAGTGAGACACGACCTCCTCTTCACAAAACCATGTTGCTTCTCACGTCCACTTATTCCCAAGTGGGAATAAATCTTGTCTCGAAGAATCCTCTCCAATAACTTCCCTACCACTGATGGACAAAAGAGCTGAATTCCAGAGGTGAGAATTACAGCCCTTGGCATCAAGGCCGCATTCGACCAAGTGTGGCATCAAGGACCCTAGCGAAACTGGAATCAATGGGAATGGGGGGAACCCTCTACTGGTTGGACTCATATCATGCACAGATGAAGATGCTTGTGGTTGTTGGAGGTGTCAACTCAGTTCCAGGACATCATTGCAGGCGTTCCTCAGGGTAGTGTCCTAGGCACAACCATCTTTAGCTGTTCCATCATTGACCTTCCTTCCATTGTAAGGTAAGAAATGAGGTGTCTGCTCATGGCTGCCCAATGTTCATTATTCATGACTCCTCATATACTGAAACAGTACATGTCCAAATTCAACAAGACCAGATTGGGTTTGCATGTGACAAGTAACATTCATATCACATTGGAGGCAATGACCATCTCCAACAAGAGAGACTCTAACCATCACCCCTTGACATTCAATGGCATTACCATCACTGAATCCCCCAGTATCAAAATCCTGGGGGGTTACCATTGACAAAAAACTGAAAACTATCCATGTAAATATTGTGATGACAAGAGCAGGTCAGAGGCTGGGGATCTGCAGTGAGTAGCTCACCTACTAACTCCCCAAAGCCAGTCCACTATCTACAAGGCACAAGTCAGGAGTGTAATGGAATATTCTCCACTTGCCTGGATGGGTGCAGCTCCAACAACACTTAAGAAGCTCGACACCATCTAGGGCAAAGCAGCCCCGCTTGACTGGACTCAAGTTGTGTCGTGGTGGGATTTGAACCTGGATGCCCAGAGCATTATCCTTTGTCTCTGGATTAATAGTTCAGTGATAATACCTCTCTGCCTCCCAAGCATTGCCATTTTCTCTGTTACCTCCACAAACAAATTAATAAGCTTGGCCAAGCGACATTTTCCCTTTTTATCCATGTTTACGTGAGGATTTAATCGCTTTTCCTCCAAATTTTAAGCTGACTGCTCATTAATTCCCTGGACATGTTCAGTCCACACCTTAATCATGAGAATTACATTTGCTATCCTCCGGCATGACACCTTTTCCCTAACAAATCTTTAATTATGACATGGAATCTAGAGAACTCAGGGAAGTAAATAGTGATGCCTTGAAAACCATCCACATAACAGAAGAGGAGGTACTGGATGTCTTGAAACGCATAATGGTAGATAAATTCCTGGGACCTGATCAAGTGCTTCCCAGGACACTGTGGGAAGCTAGGGAAGAAATTGCCTGGCCCCTAGTGGAGATATTTGTATCATCGATAGCCACGGGTGAGTTTCCAGAAGACTGGAGGGAGGCAAATATTGTGCCACTATTTGAGAAAGGTTGGAGGGAAAAGTGAGGGAACTACAGAAAGTTGAGCTGAACGTCAGTGGTGGGTAAGTTGTTCGAGGGGATTGGAAAGTCAAGGACTATTTAGGGACAGTCAGGGGTTTGTGGAAAATCGTGTCTTACAAATTTGATAGAGTTTTCTTTGAAGGGGTGATCAAGAAAATAGATGAGTGCGGTAGACATTGTCTACATGGACTTTAGCGTGGCCTTTGACAAGGTACCGCACGGCAGACAATAACGTTAGATTACATGATCCAGGGAGAACTAGCCAATTGATACAAAATTGGCTTGTTGGTAGGAGACAGAGGACGGTGATGGAGGGTTGTTTTTCAGTTTTGCCGCAGGGATCGGTGTTGTTTGTCATTTATATAAACGATTTGGATGAGAATGTAGGAGGCATGGTTAGTAAGTGTGCGGATGACACCAAAATTGATGGTGAAGTGGACAGTGAAGGTTATCTAAAACATCAACAGGATCTTCGTCAACTGGGCCAGTGGGCCGAGGAATGGCA
This sequence comes from Mustelus asterias, assembly GCF_964213995.1. Taxonomy (NCBI): domain Eukaryota; kingdom Metazoa; phylum Chordata; class Chondrichthyes; order Carcharhiniformes; family Triakidae; genus Mustelus; species Mustelus asterias. The sequence continues at coordinate 100,267,000 of NC_135816.1, forward strand.
GATGGAGCTTAGTTTAAAGTTTATTTATTAGTGCCAGGTGGGAGGTCAGGTGTTTCTCGCGTGTCAGTGCAGACTTGATGGGCCGAATGGCCTCTTCTGCACTGTATGATTCTAATTCCCCTCAAATCCTCTTTGAATCTTCTGCTAATTATTTTAACTCCATTTCCTATGGTTGTAAATTTGTTTTGGAGCGTATTCATTAATCTTTCCTGTAAATATTTGACACAGTTTATCTGAACATGTTATAGATTTCTGAGCTGGCATGTCAATATATTCTCCAGTATTTCCCCAATCTTTCCACCCTATTTTCACTCGGTTTTTCTCTTCCTGTGTAAAATCCCGATGAAATCATTTGATTCTAAATCTGCCTTCACGGCATTAAATTGTGGAATATGTTAGAGGACATGTTAAATCTTTGTGCTGTCTCAAAATTCATTCCTCAAATCAATCAAGTTCACAACGTTCGTTACATTTCATAGATTTATTTAGCATGCAACAGATCAACAAATTGTAGACAGCAGCAGTTACATTAAACTGTGTATAAGTTTAGTTGGAGCATTTAAACATGTTTACAATCCTGAGCTTGATAAGCTGACAAGACACCTTTAAATCTATGCCTCTCTTTCAACAGTCTTGTTTTATATGTTTCTCATACACACTTGGCTTCTTTCTGCAGTTCCGACAACAGCTCCATGTAAGGTGAATTTTCCTTGCTTCTTGCCTCATTCCAGATCGATGTCATATCCGTGATTCCATCTCCAAGAATATCAGTTTTTACTTTCGTACATCGCTCGACTGACAGTGTGACAGTTGATGTGCTGGTGAACCTCCTTCTTGTCTTTGTTGCCACTCAACTTGACTATTCCAACGTCCTGTCTGGCCTCCCTCCTTCCACCCTCTAAAGATTTCGGGCCGCCCAAAGCACTGCTGCTACATACCTAAATTATAGTGAGCCCTGTTCACCCATGATCCCTATTATCCACACTGTCTTCTGGTTCTGCAATGCCTCCGTTGTAAAATTCTCATTCTTGTTTTCAAATTCCACCATGGCCTCAACCCTCCCTATCCATGTAACCTCCTCCAGCCCCGGCAACCCTCCCTATCTCTGTAACCTCCTCCAATCCCTACACCCCTCTCTATCTCTGTAACCTCCTCCAGTCCCTACAGCCATCTCTATCTCTGTAACCTCCTCCAACCCCTATAATCCTCCCTATCTCTGTAACCTCCTACAGCCATCTCTATCTTTGTAACTTCCTCCAGCCCCTACAATCCTCTCTATCTCTCTGAGCTCCTTCAGCCCCTATAACCTACACTATTCCTGTAATCTTCTCCAGTCCTTACAACCATCCCTATCTCTGAAATGTCCTCCAGCCACTACAACCTTCCCTATCTCTGTAACCTCCTCCAGCCACTACAACCTTCCCTATCTCTGTAACCTCCTCCAGCCACTACAACCTTCCCTATCTCTGTAACCTCCTCCAGTCCCTACAACCCTCCCTATCTCTGTAACCTCCTCCAGCCACTACAACCCTCCCTATCTCTGTAACCCCCTCTGACCCTACAATCCCCCATCACTGTAACTTTGTTGAACTCTCTGCTCTCCTGCAGTGTTTGCTTCTTGTACATTCCCCAGTTTAACCACCCTATCACTGGTGGCTGTGCCTATAGTTTCCTGGACCCTGAACTTTGGAATTCCCTCCCAAACCTCTCTTGCTTTAAGGCACTCCTTTAAACCTACTCCTTGTACCGTGCTTTTGGTAATCTGTTCTAATATGGCTATGTGAAATTTTGTTTGCCCAATGTCACGAATTGCCTTTGGATGTTTAAAAGTGCTTTGTAAATGCAAACTGTTGATGTTTGAACAAATTTCTCTCCATCAAACTCTCCAATTCTATTAATTATTATTGGCAGTCTTGTTATTAATGTCACAGGTGAAACTTCTCTATCAAGTGACAATCCCACAGATCACTGAGCAAATAAAGACACCTCCAGACAAGGTTACCATCACAAGATCTGGGCGTACTAACAGGTTACCTTTATGATCTAGAGACTCAGATTCACCAGTTCTATGCACTTACGTAATGGTAGCTAATCATGAACATGCATTGGAAATAGTTGTACTTCTTTGGAACAGGTGAAAGCTACTTTAAAAAGAAAAGGGGATGTTGTAATATATTTTTCAAGGGATATCAGCATGACATCACTGGAGAGGCAATGTGTCATGTGATCCAGTGTTATTTTTGCTTTAAGCAGAGTGCACACAGCTCTGACGTCTTCGTACTTGTGCATAACAGTCTCATGTACCTGAGCTTACTAAATGAACCCACATGGTTACCCAATCCCCTATAAGCAATTGGTGTCTTGTACAGAAAATAAGCCCAAGGCATTATACAATTATAATAACACAGTTGATAGTCTTGTTATTAAACTCACAGGTAAAATATCTAAATACATATCCAGAACCTTCCCTAAAATAACTGCTGCTTCTGAAAAGGATGATCTATTTGCAGATTTTTCCTTCTGCAGAACTTGTTACCAACTAATTAAAATTCCCTTTGTCTGATTAGTTTGATGGCCTCAATTGACCGCATCTTACAGGTTAGTCTTGGTTTAGCAGTTTAGAATAATAAATAGCAGGATATATTAGCAGAATTGCAGGAGAACCTGATAAAACCATTCTTTGCAAACCAAAAGTCTGTTCCCAAATCACAGCTATTAAGTAATAAAGCATGGTTAAATAGTACCAGGGTATAAGCAAAGTGCAAGCTCAGATACAAAGTGGATGGATACCCTGTGTAAGTTGTGGGCTAGATATTGTGGTCAGTAACAGTGACAATGCTCACTCCTAACCTTAAGGAAAGCTGGCCACAAAGATCTGTCAATCTCTGGTGTAGGCCTCTCCATTAGCAGTTTGAGTCCATTAACAGTGATGTCTGCAAACGGAGTAAACAGCCTGTCAGATTGAGGTATTCTAACAGGCATCAAAACGGAATTCTACTGCCTTTTAGTGATGGGCTGAGAGGCAGGAAGGAATGGAGAAGGAATGCATCAGATGTTATGCCCATCACCTTCCTGCTGCCATACCAATTTGCTAGCAGAGAAAAGCTGGCAAAAGGCTTTCCCATCGAGAGCCCTATTGATTAACTAAAGGCCTGTTCCTGCCTCCACTGGCATTTACCACCAGTGGGGAATCTGCTGCTGTTTGGATGGACTACCAGGGACCGGTCCCTGACTGTTCCCAGCATCCCAGACCCCACTTATCACCCTTAAAGGGCACATTACCATCAATGCACCATTCTGTTCCAGCTAGTGAAGACACTGCTAAGCAGCTGACTCTCTGATTGGACTGGCAGGTCTGAGGGGAAAATGGAATGGTGGCCTCGATGTCAGGCACTTATTTGGCTGCCGTCAACAAAATGTGACTTCAGCAGCCCGTCTGCCAAAATAATAGGAGTGTCACCTCATTGCTGCCCCCACCTCGCTTTACAGCCATTGTGACTTGCTGCCTGTGTAAAACTCAGCACTCAATCCCTTCATTTTAATTTAAATTGTAATTTATCAAAATTGATTAGATTGAGATGAAAGCTACCATATCACTATCATCAACATTTGAAAAAATTCTATTTTAAAAATGTGTGGCTTTTCTTTCCAGAGTGGAGAAATTTGAGATTCCACAAATATAAAAATAGTTTTTCAAGGCCTGCAAGGGTGTTCAGCAGTAATTATCAAGTCGGTGCCTCAGTTTTTTGAGGCAGATGATGAGTCATCACTACATCCGAAAGTCTGCTCTGATTTCTTTTTTTTTTAGTTTATTTTTTATTGTCACAAGTAGGTTTACATGAACACTGCAATGAGGTTACTGTGAAAATCCCCGAGTCGCCTTTTTGGAGACATTGAGGGAGAATTTAGCATGGCCAATCCGCCTAACCCGCACGTCTTTCAGACTGTGGGAGGAAACCGGAGCAGCCGGAGGAAACCCACGCAGACACGGGGAGAACATGCAGACTCCGCACAGACAGTGAGCCAAGCAGGGAATCGAACCCCGGGCTCTGGCGCTGTGGCAGCAGTGCTAACCACTGTGCCACCCATGTTATGTTAACAAGTTGAAGTTTTATAGAGGGTCTTTACAGTAAGAACAGCAGCATAAAAGTGGAAGTATTTGTGAATTAATTGACTCCTGAGGATTGCTCTCTGGGGGGACGGGAGTGGGGTGGGGAGGTGCCTCAAAAGTGCAGTCGTGGGAAGAGGTTGGAATCACTGACAGCACCTTTTGGATTTCTCTGTTCTAATGCATATGTGCGGATACCAGGAGCTGCTTTCAGTGATAATAACGGCAAATGCCAACAGTTCTGCCATTGTAATGTTGTCATTTATCTCAAGAGGCTTGGAATACAAAAGCAGGGATGTACTTCTGAGGCTTTATAAAGCACTGGTTAGGCCCCATTTGGAGTACTGTGAGCAATTTTGGGCCCCACACCTCAGGAAGGACATACTGGCACTGGAGCGGGTCCAGCGGAGATTCACACGGATGATCCCAGGAATGGTAGGCCTGACATACGATGAACGTCTGAGGATCGTGGGATTATATTCATTGGAGTTTAGGAGGTTGAGGGGAGATCTGATAGAGACTTACAAGATAATGAACGGCTTGGATAGGATGGACGTAGGGAAGTTGTTTCCATTAACAGGGGAGACTAGGACGCGGGGGCACAGCCTTAGAATAAAAGGGAGTCACTTTAGAACAGAGATGAAGAGAAATTTCTTCAGCCAGAGAGTGGTAGGTCTGTGGAATTCATTGCCACAGAGGGCTGTGGAGGTCGAGACATTGAGCGTCTTCAAGACAGAAATTGATAAATTCTTGATTTCTCGAGGAATTAAGGGCTATGGGGAGAGAGTGGGTAAATGGAGTTGAAATCAACCATGATTGAATGGTGGAGTGGACTCGATGGGCCGAATGGCCTTACTTCCGCTCCTATGTCTTATGGTCTTATTGTTACCACTGCAAAATTCAGGTCTATACTTTGAAAATTACTTCCATGTTTCACCTTGGAGACATTTTATTATATAAGTGGAAGTTGTTGTTGTCTACACGTCAGGGTCATGGGTGGGGGAAAATGAATGTTTTCAGTTGAATGCTGCTATAAGTTATTCTCAACATTATACCATATCATAAACCATTTCCCGACACCCAGTTTCCCAGTCTCACTCAACCTTCTTAGCTAGAATAGTTTTTGACAAAAAAAAGTATGGTTTTGGAGTACATCATGTTTGACAGCTAGTATTGTAGTTCCATATTCAAATAAAAAACGAGGTTCCCCCACACCAGCACAATGCATGGCAACAACTTCACCATTGGAACTTAATACCGGGGAGCCAGAGGAGCCATGGAAGAAACAGGTATCGTAGTTGAGACGTTGATGATCACCGTCGATCAACAGTATATCTTTTGAAAGCAAGTACATTGTTTGTAAACTCTCCTCCAGTGGAACTTTTAAATCAAGTTGGCTTTTCATCCAGTCTCGAATGCGCTGTACCATCTGCTGATCTTCTGTTACAACAGGCAAAACAACAGAGTTATCTATTTTCTTTATGCTTCCATTTGGGTGACCAATAATGTAGATCACTTTTTGTTGAGGTGTCCCACTGCTGATTGCTTCTTGTTGAGGTGTTCTTTGGTGGTTTTCAAGAAGACCTGACAAACATTTAGATTCTCCCTGTGGGTATTCCAGCTCCAAAACAGCATAATCGAGTTCTTTGGAGTACACCTCAAACCATCGTTTCACTTTGTAACTTGAACCCTGAAGTTTGGTATGTTCATAGTCAAATGTGACTGTTACTGTCTTGCAGAGAACATTGGGTATAGATTCTTCATCATGATTTGAGATTTCTTTCCCCACCATTCCTTCCACAACATGGTAGCATGTGAGGATATATGCACCTTTCAGAATGAAGCAAGTACCTGAAGAATGTGCATTGGATATGTAGCCAACTGATAAACTCTTTTGCTTAAGCATCAGTAAGTCTTTGACAGGGATGGAGATGTTCTCCAGTGTTTTGTATTCACTCTTCAGGAAATTCACAACTGCTGATTGTGACAAATCACCACAAGTCCTTTTTTCTATAAATGTCTGAAAATCAGCAATGATTGTCTTGTTTCTGTTTATCAAATATGAGGGTACATTATGCATTTCACCCACCGCATTGCGCTCAGAAGAGTTGGACCTTTCTGAGGATCTTGTACGATTTTCATCAGCTGACGTCTTGCTTTGTGAAGCTGTGTTTTGGCCCTTATTAGTCTTTTCTTCTTCCTGCTTGGCACACTCAACCTGTATTTGAAACACTTGTCCATTTAAACTATTTACAGTGTTGTTGAATTGAATTTTAGTTACAGGGGGTTGTAAGGTAACAAGGTAGCAGTCATCAGATTCTACTTTGGTGAGAAAGCGCCCATCCAAAGATAAAGCATTTCGTATAGTTTCTCCTTCAAAGCCCAAGATGCAAAGATTGTCCTCTGCTTTTACTATCTTATTACTAAAAGCTACCCTTGCATTACCTCTTCCTTCTGACCTACCAACTGGAAGGACATAAAACAGAATAGCACCTTTTTTCTGAAATCGTTGAACATTTTTTCTTGCATCATATTCTCTGCTTACTGGTGCTTTCACAAATAACAACTCAAAGTGACTTCCCTCTGGCAGAAATTGGCAGGGAATCCAGCTATTGACAACTCCTTGGAAAGGCTGAATCCCGTAAATAATAATGTCATGGAACTTCTTTTGGTTTACAAACGCAGCTGAAGAATCCAGTGCTTCAAGCAGGCTACCTCCTGACTTGCCAGAGAATGTATACCTGATGTGGTCTCCACGAAAAGTGAATGTGAATTGGAGGATCTGGTCATCTCCATTCTTGCTTTGACCTTCTTTGGCCAATGGTTCACTCTCCTGTGATTCTGCTTGCACATTCTCAGTTTTGATCACTTTAGCTTTCGTGGTTTTCATGCTTTCCAGAAGACTAAAGTTTGTTTCTTTATTGGTCTGCCAAAAAAAATGTGCACATTTAACATTTAGCTTATCAGCTGCTGAAACCCTCATCCCTGTGGGCCAGTGGGCTGACGAATGGCAGATGGAGTTTAATTTAGACAAATGCGAGGTGATGCATTTTGGTAGATTGAACCAGGGCAGGACTTACTCAGTTAATGGTAGGGCGTTGGGGAGAGTTACAGAACAAAGAGATCTAGGGGTACATGTTCATAGCTCCTTGAAAGTGGAGTCACAGGTGGACAGAGTGGTGAAGAAGGCATTCGGCATGCTTGGTTTCTTCAGTCAGAACATTGAATACAGGAGTTGGGATGTCTTGTTGAAGTTGTACAAGACATTGGTAAGGCCACACTTGGAATACTGTGTGCCATTCTGGTCACCCTATTATAGAAAGGATATTATTAAACTGGAAAGAGTGCAGAGAAGATTTACTAGGATGCAACCGGGACTTGATGGATTGAGTTATAAGGAGAGGCTGGGTAGACTGGGAGCTTTTTTTCTGGAGCATAGGAGGCTGAGGGGTGACCTTATAGAGGTCTATAAAATAATGAGGGGCACAGATCAGCTAGGTAGTCAATATCTTTTCCCAAAGGTAGGAGAGTCTAAAACTAGAGGGTATAGGTTTAAGGTGAGACGGGAGAGATACAAAAGTGTCCAGAGGGGCATTTTTTTTCACACAGAGAGTGGTGAGTGTCTGGAACGAGCTGCCAGAGGTAGTAGTAGAGGCGGGTACAATTTTGTCTTTTAAAAAGCATTTAGTTACATGGGTATGATCGGTATAGAGGGATATGGGCCAAATGCGGGCAATTGGGACTAGCTTGGGGGTTTTAAAAAAAGGGCAGCATGGACAAGTTGGGCCAAAGGGCCTGTTTCCATGCTGTAAACCTCCATGACTCTATGTCTTTGTTAATTCTCGACTTGGCTACTCCAAAGCTTCTCTGACTGGGCTTCCACCTTCCAGCCTCCATATATTTGGGTTCAGAATCTCAATTCACACCTATTTCCTCCCTCTCTCCTTCCTAACTCTTTGACCCAAGGTGGGATTCTGTAGCCAAGTCAATGGACCTCTGGCTGATCTCTTCATTTTCCAGTCCCACCTGTACTGATTCCCAGTGTGTACGGGACGGGACAATCCTGGCCCAAGTTTTTGGTCAGCTGCCCTAGTATTTCTTTTAGTGACTCGTGTCAAACTTTGTTTGATAATTGCTACTTTGAGGGACCTTGGAGTGTTTCACTATGTTTGAGAAGTTTGAGGACAGCACAGAAGTTAAGGAGAGCACATTAAGTAGTAAAGGCAGTGTCAGTAATCCTGGTACCAGACAGATCAGGCAAAAGCAGGACAGAGAGCAAGGGAAGTCCAGATTAAACTGCATTTATTTCAATGCAAGAGGCCTGACGGACAAGGCAGATGAACTCAGGGCATTGATGGGTACGTGGGACTGGGATATTGTAGCAATTACTGAAACATGGCTAAGGGAGGGACAGGACTGGCAGCTCAATGTTCCAGGGTACAGATGAGTATAGGAAAGATAGAACAGGAGGAAAGAGAGGAGGGGGAGTTGCACTTTTGATTAGGGAAAACATCACGGCAGTACTGAGAGGGGATATATCCGAGGGTTCGGCCACTGAGTCTATCTGGGTAGAACTGAGAAATAAGAAGGGGGAAATCACTTTGATAGGGTTGTACTATAGGCCCCCAAATAGTTGGCAGGAAATTGAGGAGCAAATATGTAAGGAGATTACAGATGGCTCCAAGAAAAATAGGGTGGTAATAGTCGGAGATTTTAACTTTCCCAACACTGACCGGGATAGCCATAGTATTAGAGGGTTGGATGGAGAGAAATTTGTTGAGTGTATTCAGGAGGAATTTCGCATTCAGCATGTGGATGGCCTGACTAGAGAGGGGGCAAAACTTGACCTCCTCTTGGGAAATAAGGAAGGGCAGGTGACAGAAGTGTTGGGACCAGTGACCATAATTCTATTGGTTTTAAGATAGCTATGGAGAATGATAGGTTGGCCCAAAAGTTAAAATTCTAAATTGGGGCTAGGCCAATTTTGATGGTATCAGTCAGGAACTTTCAAAAGTTAATTGGCGGAGTCTGTGGGAACGCAAAGGGACGTCTGGTAAGTGGCACGCTTTCAAAAGTGTGTTAACCAGGGTTCAGGGTAAACACATTCCTCTCAGAGTGAAGGACAAGGCTGGCAGAAGTAGGGAACCCTGGATGACTCGGGATATTGAGGCCCTAGTCAAGAAGAAGAAAAAGAGGCACATGACATGCATAGGCAGCTGGGATCAAGTGAATCCCTTGAAGAGTATAGGGGGTGTAGGAGTAGAGTTAAGAGAGGAATCAGGAGGGCTAAAAGGGGACACGAGATTGTTTTGGCAGATAAGGCAAAGGAGAATCCAAAGAACTTCTACAAATACATAAAGGCCAAAAGAATAACTAGGGAGAGAGTAGGGCCTCTTAAGGATCAACAAGGTCATCTATGTGCGGATCCACAAGAGATGGGTGAGATCCTAAATGAATATTTCTCATCAGTATTTACTGTTGAGAAAAGCATGGATGTTAGGAAACTTGGGAAAATAAATAGTGATGTCTTGAGGAGTGTACATATTACAGAGAAGGAGGTGCTGGAAGTCTTAAAGCACATCAAGGTAGATAAATCCCTGGGACCTGATGAAGTGTATCCCAGGACATTGTGGGAGGCTAGGGAGCAAATTGCGGGTCCCCTAGCTGAGATATTTGAATCATCGATAGTCACGGGTGAGGTGCCTGGAGATTGGGGAGTGTTTAAAAAGGGCTGCAGGGAAAAGCCTGGGAACTACAGGCCAGTGAGCCTCACATCTGTGGTGGGTAAATTGTTGGAAGGTATTTTGAGAGACAGGATCTACAGGCATTTAGAGACGCAAGTACTGATGAGAGACAGTCAGCATGGCTTTGTGAGTGGAAAATCATGTCTCACAAATTTGATTGCGTTTTTTGAAGGGGTAACCAAGAAGGTAGATGAGGACAGTGCAGTTGATGTTGTCTACATGGACTTTAGCAAGGCCTTTGACAAGGTACCGCATGGTAGGTTGTTGCATAAGGTTAAATCTCACGGGATCCAGGGTGAGGTTCTAAATGGATACAAAATTGGCTTCTGTCTTGGTTATAGAGAATTGTTTTTTGAACTGGAGGCCTGTGACCAGCGGTGTGCCTCAGGGATCAGCGCTGGGTCCACTGTTATTTGTCATTTATATTAATGATTTGAATGAGAATATAGGAGGCATGGTTAGTCAGTTTGCAGATGACACTAAGATTGGTGGCACAGTGGACAGTGAAGAAAGTTATCTCCAATTGCAACAGGATCTTGATCAATTGGGCCAGTGGGCTGACGAATGGCAGATGGAATTTAATTTAGACAAATGCGAGGTGATGCATTTTGGTAGATTGAACCAGGGCAGGACTTACTCAGTTAATGGTAGGGCGTTGGGGAGAGTTACAGAACAAAGAGATCTAGGCAAAGTAAATAGGCAAAGTAAAGGGGCAATATGAGTGTGAAGCCAGTGTGTTGTTCCCAGTGTAGGATGTGGGAGGTCCTGGAGGCATCTGGCCTCCCGGACATCCACATCTGTGAGGGGTGTGTTGAACTGCGGTTCCTGAGGGGCCGTGTTAAGGAGCTGGAAGTGCAGCTCGAGGATCTTAGCTGTTAAGGGAGAATAAGGAGGTGATAGACAAGAGCTCTCATCAGGTGGTCACACCAGGGCCACGGGTGGAGGCCAAGTGGGTGACGGCCAGGAAGGGTAAAGCTCGGGTGATTGAGAGCACCCCGGTGGATGTGCCCCTACACAACAAGTACTCCTGCCTGAGTACTGCTGGGGGGGACAGCCCACCTGGGGGAAGCAGCAGTGGCCGTGTCTCCGGAGTGGAGTCCGGCCCTGTCACTCAGAGGGCTAAGGAAAAGAGGAGGAAGGCAGTGTTAATCGGGGACTCGACGGTAAGGGGATCGGACAGGCGTTTTTGCGGAGGCAGGCGGGAGTCTCGGATGGTGGTCTGCCTCCCTGGGGACGGGATCCAGGATGTCGCTGGTCGACTCCCAGAAATCCTGAGGAGGGAGGGAGAGGAGCCAGAGGTGGCGGTACATATTGGTACCGCTGATGTGGGAAGGAAGGGGGAAGGGGTCATGAAAAGAGAGTATAGGGAATTAGGGAGACAGCTGAGAAGGAGGAAAGCAAAGGTAGTAATCTCAGGATTGCTGCCTGTGCCACGGGAAGGTGAGGACAGGAATGGAGTGAGGTGGAGGATGAATGTGTGGCTGAGGGACTGGTGCAGGAGGCAGGGATTCAGGTTCCTGGACCATTGGGACCTCTTTAGGGGCAGGTGTGACCTGTACACAAAAAACGGGTGGCACTTGAATCCCAGGGGGACCAATATCCTGGCAGGAAGGTTGGCTAAGGCTACTGGGGAGAGTTTAAACTAGATAGGTTGGGGGGAGGGGATCAAGACGAGGTGACTGGGAGCGAGGAAGTTAGCTCGCAAACAGAGAAGGGTTATAGACGGTGCAAGAGGGAGGATGGACGGGGGATAGAGAAGGGGAGAGCTCAGACCAAAGGATTGAGATGTGTTTACTTTAATGCCAGGAGTATAGTGAATAAAGGGGATGAGCTCAGAGCGTGGATCGATGCCTGGAAGTGTGATGTGGTGGCCATTACGGAGACTTGGATGTCTCAGGGACAGGACTGGATACTACAGGTGCCGGGATTCAGATGTTTCAGGAAGGACAGGGAGGGAGGCAAGAGAGGGGGTGGAGTGGCACTGCTGATCAGGGATAGTGTCACAGCTGTAGAGAAGGTGTATGCTGTGGAGGGATTGTCCACAGAGACTCTGTGGGTGGAAGTTCGGAGTGGGAAGGGGTCGATCACTTTGCTGGGAGTTTTCTATAGGCCGCCCAATAGTGACAGGGAGGTGGAGGAGCAGATAGGGAAACAGATCCTGGAGAGATGCAATAATAGCAGAGTTGTTGTGATGGGAGACTTTAATTTCCCAAACATAGATTGGAATATCCCTCGGGGAAGGGGATTGGATGGGGAGGAGTTTGTTAGGTGTGTTCAGGAGGGATTCCTGACACAGCATGTGGACAAGCCTACAAGAGGAGAGGCTGTACTTGATCTGATACTGACCAATGAACCTGGACAGGTGTCAGATCTCTCAGTGGGAGAGCATCTTGGGGATAGCGATCATAACTCTATCTCCTTTATGCTTGCATTGGAAAAAGAGAGGATCAGGCAAGCTAGGAAAGTGTTTATATGGACTAAGGGGGAATATGAAGACATAAGGCAGCAAATTAGAGGAGTAAATTGGAAGGAGATATTCTCGGGGAAATCTACTGAAGAGAGGTGGCAGTTTTTCAAGGAATGTCTGTCTAGAGTTCTACAGGACAATGTTCCGAGCAGACAGGGAGGAGTTGGTAAGTTAAAGGAACCGTGGTGCACGAAAGCTGTGCGGGACCGAGTCGAGAAGAAAAGGAAAGCGTACAAAAGGCTCAGAGAGCTTGGTGAAGGTAAGGATCTAGATGAGTATACGGCTTGTAGGAAGGGACTAAAGAAGGAAATTAGGAGAGCCAGAAGGGGTCACGAGAAGGCGTTGGCAAGTAGAATTAAGGAAAACCCTAAGGCGTTCTATAAATATGTGAAGAGTAAAAGGATGAGACGTGAAGGAATAGGGCCTATAAAAGGTGAAGACGGAAAAATCTGTACGGAACCAGTAGAAATGGCAGAGGTGCTTAATGAGTATTTTGCCTCGGTTTTCACAGAGGAGAAGGACATGGGTGGATGCACTGTGGGCTTGTGGTGGACTGAAAAGATTGAGTATGTGGACTTCAACAAAGAGGTTGTGCTGGAATCTTTGAATGGCATCAAGATAGATAAGTCACCGGGTCCGGATGGGATGTACCCCAGGTTACTGTGGGAGGCGAGGGAAGAGATTGCAGAGCCTCTGGCGATGATCTTTGCGTCGTCGATGGAGACGGGAGAGGTGCCGGAGGATTGCGGATGTGGTTCCTATTTTCAAGAAGGGAAATAGGGATAGCCCAGGTAATTACCGACCGGTGAGTCTAACCTCAGTGGTTGGTAAGCTGATGGAGAAGATCCTGAGGGACAAGATTTATGAGCATTTGGAGAGGTTTCGTATGCTCAAGAATACTCAGCATGGCTTTGTCAAAGGCAGATCGTGCCTTACAAGCCTGGTGGAGTTCTTTGAAAATGTGACTAAACACATTGACGAAGGGAAAGCAGTAGATGTGGTTTATATGGATTTTAGCAAGGCGTTCGATATGGTCCCCCATGCAAGCCTTCTGGAAAAAGTGAGAGGGCATGGGATCCAAGGGGCTGCTGCCCTGTGGATCCAGAACTGGCTTGCCCAAAGGAGGCAGAGAGTGTGTATAGATGGGTCTTTTTCTAAATGGAGGTCGGTCACCAGTGGTGTGCCCCAGGGATCTGTTCTGGGACCCTTGCTGTTTGTCATTTTCATAAATGACCTGGATGAGGAAGCAGAGGGATGGGTTGGTAAGTTTGCCGACGACACGAAGGTTGGTGGGGTTGTGGATAGTCTGGAGGGATGTCAGAAGTTACAGTGGGACATAGATAGGATGCAAGACTGGGCGGACAAGTGGCAGATGGACTTCAACCCAGATAAATGCGTAGTGGTCCATTTTGGCAGGTCAAATGGGATGAAGGAGTACAATATTAAGGGAAAGACTCTTCGTCCTGTGGAGGATCAGAAGGACTTTGGGGTCCGGGTCCATAGGACTCTAAAATCGGCCCCGCAGGTGGAGGAGGTGGTTAAGAAGGCGTATGGTGTGCTGGCCTTTATCAATCGAGGGATTGAGTTTAGGAGTCCGGGGATAATGATGCAGCTATATAAAACCCTCGTCAGACCCCACTTGGAGTACTGTGCTCAGTTCTGGTCGCCTCATTACAGGAAGGATGTGGAAAAGATTGAAAGGGTGCAGAGGCGATTTACAAGGATGTTGCCTGGATTGAGTGGCATGCCTTATGAGGATAGGCTGAGGGAGCTCGGTCTTTTCTCCTTGGAGAGACGTAGGATGAGAGGAAACCTAATAGAGGTGTATAAGATGTTGAGAGGCATAGATCGGGTGAACCCTCAGAGGCTTTTTCCCAGGGTGGAAATGGCTGCGACGAGAGGACACAGGTTCAAGGTGCTGGGGGGGGGGTAGGTAGAGGGGAAATGTTTGGGGGAAGTTTTTCACACAGAGGGTGGTGGGCGAGTGGAATCGGCTGCCGTCAGTGGTGGTGGAGGCAAACTCAATAGGGTCTTTTAAGAAACTCCTGGATGAGTACATGGGACTTAATAGGATGGAGGGTTATAGGTCGGCCTAAAAGGTAGGGATATGTTCAGCACAACTTGTGGGGCCGAAGGGCCTGTTTTATGCTGTAGTTTTCTATGTTTCGATGTAAATAGGAATAAGGAACCTTGGTTCTCGAAGGAAATTGTAACACTGATTAAGAGGAAGAGACTGTTGTATGAAATGTACAGGCAGCAAGGAACAGATCAGATGCTCGAGGAGTATAAAAAGTCCAAGAAGCTACTTAAGAGGGAAATCAGGAGGGCTAAAAGAAGACATGAGGTTGCTTTGGCAGACAGAGTGAAGGAAAATCCAAAGAGCTTCTATCGGTATGTTAGGAGCAAAAGGATAGTGAGGGATAAAATTGGTCCTCTTGAAGACCAGAGTGGTAGACTGTGTATGGAACCAAAAGAGATGGGGGAGATACTAAATGGTTTTTTTGCATCCGTATTTAGTGAGGAAATGGGCATGGAGTCTACGGAAATAGGGCAAACAGGTAGGGAGGTCATGGGACCTTTACAGATTAAAGGAGAGGAGGTGCTCACTGTCTTGAGGCAAATCAGAGTGGATAAATCCCCAGGACATAACAGGGTATTCCCACGGAGCTTGAGGGAAGCTAGTGTTGAACCTGCAGGGGCCCTGGCAGACATATTTAAAATGTCAGTATTCACAGGGGGGGGGGGGGGGGGGGGCGGTGCCGGATGATTGGAGGGTGGCTCATGTTGTTCCGTTGTTTAAAAAAGGTTCCAAAAGAAATCCGGGAAATTATAGGCCAGTAAGTTTGACGTCGGTGGTGGGCAAGTTATTGGAAGGTGTGATCAGGGATAGGATCTACAAATATTTGGATAGACAGGGACTTATTAGGGAGCGTCAACATGGCTTTGTGCGTGGTAGGTCATGTTTGACCAATCTATTAGAGTTTTTCGAGGAGGTTACCAGGAAAGTGGATGAAGGGAAGGCGGTGGATGTTGTCTACCTGGATTTCAGCAAGGCCTTTGACAAGGTCCCTCATGGGAGGTTAGTTAGGAAGGTTCAGTCGCTAGGTATACATGGGGAGGTAGTAAATTGGATTAGACACTGGCTCAATGGAAGAACAGTAAGAGTTTTAACAACAGCAGGTTAAAGTCCAACAGGTTTATTTGGTAGCAAAAGCCACGAGTACCGCAAGCCCACGGATAACCTCACGATGCTCCACTTCTCCAGCTTCCACCCTAAACACGTTAAAGAAGCCATCCCCTACGGACAAGCCTTCCGTATACACAGGATCTGCTCGGATGAGGAGGATCGCAACAAACACCTCCAGATGCTGAAAGATGCCCTCATAAGAACAGGATATGGCGCTCGACTCATCGATCGACAGTTCCGACGCGCCACAGCGAAAAACTGCACCGACCTCCTCAGAAGAGAAACACTGGGCACGGTGGACAGAGTACCCTTCATCGTCCAGTACTTCCCCGGAGTGGAGAAGCTACGGCATCTCCTCCGGAGCCTTCAACATGGCATTGAAGAAGACGAGCATCTCGCCAAGGCCATCCCCACACCCCCACTTCTTGCCTTCAAACAACCGCACAACCTCAAACAGACCATTGTCCGCAGCAAACTACCCAGCCTTCAGGAGAACAGTGACCACGACACCACACAACCCTGCCACAGCAACCTCTGCAAGTCGTGCCGGATCATCAACACGGATGCCATCATCTCATGCGAGAACACCATCCACAAGGTACACAGTACATACTCTTGCAACTCGGCCAACGTTGTCTACCTGTTACGCTGCAGGAAAGGATGGCCCGAGGCATGGTACATTGGGGAAACTATGCAGACGTTGCGACAACGGATGAATGAACACCGCTCGACAATCACCAGGCAAGACTGTTCTCTTCCTGTTGGGGAACACTTCAGTGGTCACGGGCATTCAGCCTCTGATCTTCGGGTAAGCGTTCTCCAAGGCGGTCTTCACGATACACGACACCGCAGAGTCGCTGAGCAGAGACGGATAGCCAGGTTCCGCACACATGAGGACGGCCTGAACCGGGATATTGGATTCATGTCACACTGTCTGTAACCCCCACAACTTGCCTGGATGTGCAAAATCTCACTAGCTGTCCTGTCAGGAGACAATACACATCTCTTTAACCTGTGTTTAATGCTCCCTCCACTCACATTGTCTGTACCTTTAAGACTTGATTAGCTGTAAAGACTCACATTCCAATCATTATTCATGTAAATTGAGTTTGTGTCTTTGTGCCCTGTTTGTGATCAGATCTCCCACCCACCTGACGAAGGAGCAGCCTGTTCCGAAAGCTCGTGGCTTTTGCTACCAAATAAACCTGTTGGACTTTAACCTGGTGTTGTTCGACTTCTTACTGTGTTTACCCCAGTCCAACGTCGGCATCTCCACATCATGACTAGTGGTGTGCCACAGGGATCGGTGTTGGGTCCATTGTTGTTTGTCATCTATATCAATGATCTGGATGATAATGTGGTAAATTGGATCAGTAAATTTGCTGATGATACAAAGATTGGAGGTGTAGTGGACAGTGAGGACGGTTTTCAAAGCTTGCAGAGGGGTTTGGACCAACTAGAAAAATGGGCTGAAAAATGGCAAATGGAATTTAACGCAGACAAGTGTGAGATATTGCACTTTGGAAGGACAAACCAAAGTAGAACGTACAGGGTAAATGGTAGGACTCTGAAGAGTGCAGTTGAACAGAGGGATCTGGGAATACAGGTACAGAATTCCTTAAAAGTGACGTCACAGGTGGATAGGGTCGTAAAGAGTGCCTTTGGTACATTGGCCTTTATAAATCGGAGTATCGAGTATAAAAGGGTACTCTGTCCACCGTGCCCAGTGTTTCTCTTCTGAGGAGGTCGGTAAGGTTATATAAGGCATTGGTGAGGCCGAATTTAGAGTATTGTGTACAGTTTTGGTTACCTAGTTACAGGAAGGATGTAAATAAGGTCGAAAGAGTGCAGAGAAGGTTCACAAGGATGTTGCCAGGTCTTGAGAAGCTGAGTTACAGAGAGAGATTGAATAGGTTGGGACTTTATTCCCTGGAGCGTAGAAGAATGAGGGGAGATTTGATAGAGGTGTATAAGATTTTGATGGGTATAGATAGAGTGAATGCAAACAGGCTTTTTCCACTGAGGCTCGGGGAGAAAAAAACCAGAGGGCATGGGTTAAGGGTGAAAGGAGAAAAGTTTAAAGGGAATATTAGGGGGGGCTTCTTCACGCAGAGAGTGGTGGGAGTGTGGAATGAGCTGTCGGATAAAGTGGTAAATGCATTCTTAACATTTAAGAAAAACTTGGACGGGTTCATGGATGAGAGGGGTGTGGAGGGATATGGTCCAAGTGCGGGTCAGTGGGACGAGGGAAAAAATGGTTCGGCACAGACAAGAAGGGCCAAAAGGCCTGTTTCTGAGCTGTAATTTTCTTTGGTTCCATAGTTCTAGGGGTACAGGTTCATAGCTCCTTGAAAGTGGAGTCACAGGTGCACAGAATGGTGAAGGAGGCATTCGGCATGCTTGGTTTCATCGGTCAGAACATTGAATACAGGAGTTGGAATGTCTTGTTGAAGTTGTACAAGACATTGGTAAGGCCACACTTGGAATACTGTGTGCAATTCTGGTCACCCTATTACAGAAAGGATATTATTAATCTAGAAAGAGTGCAGAGAAGGTTTACTAGGATGCTACCGGGACTTGATGGTTTGAGTTATAAGGAGAGGCTGGATAGACTGGGACTTTTTTCTCTGGAGCGTAGGAGGCTGAGGGGAACTTATAGAGGTCTATAAAATAATGAGGGGCATAGATCAGCTGGATAGTCAATATCTTTTCCCAAAGGTAGGGGAGTCTAAAACTAGAGGGCATAGGTTTAAGGTGAGAGGGGAGAGATACAGAAGGGTCCAGAGGGGCAATTTTTTCACACAGGGGGTGGTGACTGTCTGGAATAAGCTGCCAGAGGTAGTAGTAGAGGCGGGTACGATTTTATCTTTTAAAAAGCATTTAGATAGTTACATGGGTAAGATGGGTAAAGGGGGATATGGCCCAATGCGGGCAATTGGGATTAGCTTAGGGGTTTAAAAAAAATAAGGGTGGCATGGACAAGTTGGGCCTGTTTCCATGATGTAAACCTCTATGACTCTATGTTGAAGTTGGGGTATAAATGCCTCATGTTGCTGTTGTTGGGAATTATATTAGTTTGATTCTCCTTGTAGCACCGACCCTTTGTGGTGTGTGCAACACACAAACTTCACTGGACATTTGAAACTGTGCTTCGTGGTTGGCTCATCAGTGATCTATGCTAAAGCTGAACAATCTCATTAGTGACAGACAGCATGGTTTTGTAAGAGGGAGGTCGTGCCTTATAAATTTGGTGGAGCTTTTTGAGGAAGTGACAAAAACGGTTGACGAAGGAAGGGCCGTGGATGTCGTCTATATGGATTTCAGTAAGGCATTTGACAAAGTCCCACATGGCAGGTTGGTTAAGTAGGTTAAGGCTCAAGGAGAGGTGGCTCAATGGGTGGAGAACTGGCTTGGCCACAGGAGACAATGGGTAGCGGTCGAAGGGTCTTTTTCCGGCTGGAGGTCTGTAACCAGTGGTGTTCATGATGTGGAGATGCCGGCGTTGGACTGGGGTAAACACAGTAAGAAGTTTAACAACACCAGGTTAAAGTCCAACAGGTTTATTTGGTAGCTTGTGCTTTTGTGGTGTGGCTTTTGCTACCAAATAAACCTGTTGGACTTTAACCTGGTGTTGTTAAACTTCTTACCAGTGGTGTTCCGCAGGGCTCTGTATTGGGACCTCTGCTATTTGTGATATATATATAAATGATTTGGAAGAAGGTGTAACTGGTGTTATCAGCAGTTTGCGGATGACACGAAGATGGCTGGACTTGTGGATAGTGATGAACATTGTCGGACAATATAGCGGGATATAGATAGGCTGGAAAATTGGGCGGAGAAATGGCAGATGGAATTTAATCCAGATAAATGCGAAGTGATGCATTTTGGAAGAACTAATGTAGGGGGGAGTTATACAATAAATGGCAGAGCCATCAAGAGTATAGAAACACAGAGGGACCTAGGTTTGCAAGTCCACAGATCCTTGAAGGTGGCAGCACAGGTGGAGAAGGTGGTGAAGAAGGCATATGGTATGCTTGCCTTTATAGGACGGGGTATAGAGTATAAAAGCTGGAGTCTGATGATGCAGCTGTATAGAACGCTGGTTAGGCCACATTTGGAATACTGCGTCCAGTTCTGGTCGCCGCACTACCAGAAGGACGTGGAGGCTTTAGAGAGAGTGCAGAGAAGGTTTACCAGGATGATGCCTGGTATGGAGGGTCTTAGCTATGAGGAGAGATTGGGTAAACTGGGCTTGTTCTCCTTGGAAAGACGGAGAATGAGGGGAGATCTAATAGAGGTGTACAAAATTATGAAGGGTATAGATA
Organism: Mustelus asterias; assembly: GCF_964213995.1. NCBI lineage: Eukaryota > Metazoa > Chordata > Chondrichthyes > Carcharhiniformes > Triakidae > Mustelus > Mustelus asterias. Next base: position 100,286,831 of record NC_135816.1, read on the forward strand.
GGGTGAACAGTGGGAAGCTTTTTCCCAGGTCGGAGGTGACGATCACGAGGGGTCACGGGCTCAAGCTGAGAGGGGCGAAGTATAACTCAGACATCAGAGGGACGTTTTTTACACAGAGGGTGGTGGGGGCCTGGAATGCGCTGCCAAGTAGGGTGGTGGAGGCAGGCACGCTGACATCGTTTAAGACTTACCTGGATAGTCACATGAGCAGCCTGGGAATGGAGGGATACAAACGATTGGTCGAGTTGGACCAAGGAGCGGCACAGGCTTGGAGGGCCGAAGGGCCTGTTTCCTGTGCTGTACTGTTCTTTGGAGGCCAAAATCTTCTGGTCCCTCCTGACACAGAAATGTCACGGGCGGGACAAATAATTTGACGGACCACTGAAAGGTCCATTGAGCTCAGTTGGTAATTTCTGATCCCGGGGGTGGGCGAGACTGGAAAATCCGTCCTGTAGTCATACTGCAATTAGAGGCCATTCAGCCGACTGACTCCACGCCAGACTGCAAGGCAAACCTCCAAAACCGCAGAATGTCCCCACCAGCAGTCCGTTCCTTTGCCCTGCACCTGTAGCCATTTCCTCTCCCCAGCCTGGTACTCACGCTCTCTGCCCTACTCCAATCTGGTGCTCCCTCCCATCCCAGCCAGACCCGTCCGGCACTTGATCACAGTGCCATGCAGCTCCTGTGTGGTTCCCCCCCCCTGCCAACTCGGCCCAGTGCTGGGTCCCACGCTTGCCTGATACCCATTCCCACCCCTCCTGCCCGATACCCGCTCACAACGCCCGCCTTCCCCTCGAATGAATTTGGTCTGCCCGATCCACTCTGAGCATTGTCTTTGTAGCTTTAAAAATGGAGTGAAAAAGTCATTTCCTCCCTGCTCCACCCGTCCAGTACTCACTTATACTCCATGCCCCTCCTGCCCGGTACTCAATCCATCCCCCACCTTCCTGCTCGGTCCTTGCTCCCACCCCCCTGCCTCTCCTGCCCATTATTGACTCCCTCCCATCATGCCCCTCCGGCTGGTCCTCACTCCCTTCCCCCTGCTCAGCAGCCATTTTGACTCTTTCTCCCCAACAGACTCACCACTCCTGTTGCACCATATTTTCAGGCCTGAGGCTGAAAAAAAAGTTGTTTTTCCAATCAGAGACTGGTTCTGTCCCACAACTGCTGCTAGTTGGCTCATCAGCAAACATGGCAGAGTAATGGCCTGTGATTGGAGGAACAGTTCTTTGAAGAAGCTTCAAATTCACTGACTGACATATTTGGAATAAGACCTTTCTAAATTCCCCTTACGTGCATCTCCAGTATTCACTTCAGCCACTTCATGTGGTAATGAGTGCCATATTTTCATCACTGAGTAAAAAAGTTTTATTCTGAAATCCCATTTGGATTTTTGGTGACTATTGAATATTAATGGCCTCACGTTAGAACCATAGAACCATAGAAAATTACAGCTCAGAAACAGGCCTTTTGGCCCTTCTTGTCTGTGCCGAACCATTTTATGCCTAGTCCCACTGACCTGCACTTGGACCATATCCCTCCACACCCCTCTCATCCATAAACCCGTCCAAGTTTTTCTTAAATGTTAAAAGTGACCCCGCATTTACCACTTTATCCGGCAGCTCATTCCACACTCCCACCACTCTCTGCTTGAAGAAGCCCCCCCTAATATTCCCTTTAAACTTTTCTCCTTTCACCCTTAACCCATGCCCTCTGGTTTTTTCCTCCCCTAGCCTCAGCGGAAAAAGCCTGCTTGCATTCACTCTATCTATACCCATGTTTATGAATAAACATTCCTGAAAAGGAAATCATTGCTGGACCCTCGGATAACAGTGGTTGGAATGAGACTATTAAACAGCTCTTTTAATGAGCCAGCAGACACATTGGGCTGAGTGGCCTTCTTTGCTTCTGTAAGATTTGATGCGATAATTACCTCTTCCTCACTCTTTGTGTCACTTGCGTCTGACATATTTTTAGAATCCTTTTCAAAGGAATCATCTGGGCTCGACATTCTTCAATGATGTTGAGAAGTTAAATCTCTCTGAAACAAAGCAGTGTAGGTGTTCTTATGAAAGAAACAATTATACCCGGTAAACTGATTTTGATGCAACTTCATAAAAACACTTCTTTACTCTTCGATGTCTTTTCAGTCAGAACTTTGTCTTCATGCCTGTTTTTAAAAAGTTCCCCTTGAAGTGAAACTTAGGAGGATCCAAGGATCTTGTTACTAATTGTTCTTTAACTCATTGTTGTGAGTTTAATTGAACACCTGGGCATTTGCAAATAAATTTGTCAGTATAGTGATACCTGAACATGTAAGTCATTCCAAAAAGAGAACTTTATGTTCCAAAAGCAGCACCTTGGGGAGAGGCAAGAGGAGGAACTGGGACACCAGGACAAACTGTCAGCAGCACCCTGAGAGTTTGAGAGAAGGACACCAGGACTGACACACAGTAGTACCTTGAGGACAGTGTCCGCATTAGTCGAGAAGTGGTTTGGAGGAATTTGACGGGATTGAAGGTGGATAAATATCCAGGTCCTGATAATCTCCATTCCAGAGTACTTAAGGAAGTGGCCCTGGAAATAGTAGGTCCAATGGTGGTTATTTTCCAGAATTCTTTGGACTCTGGAATAGTTCCTACAGATTAGAGGGTAGCTAATGTAAGCCCACTATTCAAAAAGGGAGGTAGAGAGAAAAGATGGAAATATAGACAGTGAGCCTAACGTGGTAACGAAGTTGCTGGAGTCTATTATCAAGGATTTCATAACTCGGCAATTGGAAGCAGTGGCATAATCAGACAAAGTCAGCATGGACTTACAAAAGGGAAATCATACTTGAAGAATCTATTGGAATTTTTTGAGGATGCAACTAATAGAGTTAACCAAGGAGAACCAGTGGATGTGGTTTATTTAGACTTTCAGAAGGCTTTTGACAAAGTCTCACATAACAGACTATTATGTGAAGTTAAAGTACGTGGGATTGCAGGTAATGTCTTGAGATGGATAGAAAGCTGGTTAGCAGGTAGGAAGCAAAGAGTTAGTATCAATGGATATTTTTTTGATTGGCAGGCAGTGACTAGTGGGGTACCGCAGGGATCTGTGATAGGACCCCAACTGCTGACATTACATATTAATGATTTGGAAGCGGGAACTGAATGTATTATTTCCAAGTTTGCAGATGATACAAAGTTGGGTGAGCTGTGAGGAAGGTGCAGAGATGCTTCAATGTGATTTGGACAGGCCAAGTGTGTGGATATCTACATGGCAGATGCAGTATAATGTGGATAAATGTGTGGTTATCCAATTTGGTAGCAATAATAGGAAGACGGATTATTACTTGAATGGGTGTAAATTGAGAGAGGTGGATACTCAATGAGACCTAGGAGTCCTCGTGCATCAGTCGCTGAAAGTAAGCGTGCAGGTACAGCAGGCAGTAAAGAAGGCAAATGGTATGTTGGCCTTCATAGTGAGAGGATAAGGGATAGTTTGAGTTTAGGGATAGAGATGTTTTGCTGCAATTGTATAGGGCATGGTGAGGCCAGACCTGGAGTATTGTGTACAGTTTTGGTGTCCTTATCTGAGGAAGGATGTCCTTGCTATAGAGGGAGTACAGCGAAGGTTTACCAGGCTGATTCCTGGGATGGCAGCTCGGATATGAGGAGAGACTAATTCAGTTAGGATCATATTCACTGGAGTTTAGAAGAGTGAGAGGGGATCTCATAGAAACTTATAACATTCTGACAGAGTTAGACAGGGTAGATTCAGAAAGAATGTTCCCAATGGTGGGGGAGTCCAAAACTAGAGGTCATAGTTTGAGGATAGTCCTTTTTGGACTGAGGTGAGGAGAAATTTCTTCATCCAGAGGGTGGTGAATGTGTGGAATTCACTCCCACAGAATGTAGTTGAGGCCAAAACATTTGTCTGATTTCAAGAAGAAATTAGACATAGCTCTTGGGGCTAAAGGGATCAAGGGATATGGGGGGGAAGGTGGGGGTCAGGATATAGAATTTGATGACCAGCCATGATCAAAATGAATGGTGGAGCAGGCTCAAATGGCTGAATGAACTGTTCCTGCTTCGAGTTTGTGTGTGTGGGAGGAGGATACAGTGACAGACAGTCAGCAGCATCTTCAGGAGAGTGTGTGAAGAGGACACAGGGACAATCAGCAGCACCGAGAGGAGAGTGCGAGAGGAGGACACTGGGACACCAGGACAGACAGTCAGCAGCACCTTGAGGAGAGTGAGAAAGGAGAACTTACAGGATTTAGGTTAGTGGTAGAGTAGTTCGGTACTGGGATTTAGAGTGGGACCGAGACTGTTGTTTACAGAATAGTGTATTTCGTATTTTTTTAGTGAGAGTCTAACACTAGGGATCATCTAGTTAGCTGTAAATTAATTTAATAGAATTTTTAAAAAATTAAATGGTTGCTGGAGGGTAAAAATGGCAGTCAGTAGGGCAGTATGCTTCTCTTGTTGGAAATCAGAGACAGTTCGAACACCCCTGATGACTACATTTGCAGGAAGTGTGTCCAGCTACAACTCCTGTCAGACCATATGGATCGATTGGAGCAGCAGTTGGACACACTTAGGAGCATGCAGGAGGCGGAAAGCATCAGAGTTTGAGAGACTTGGTCACACCTAGGGCTCAGGCAGATAGATGGGAGAACGCAAGAAGGGGCAGGCAGTCAGCGCAAGAGTCCCCCGTCCCCTCTCTATCAAGTATAACGTTTTGGATACTCTTGGAGGGGTTACCACAGCTGGCTCTGTTGTATAGCAGGGAGGGTCCAAGTGCAGTAGAGCAGTAGTAATGGAGTACTCTATAGTCAGGGGCACAGATAGACATTTCTGTGGCCACAAAAGAGACTCCAGGATGGTGCGTTGACTCCCTGGTGCTAGGGTCAAGGATTTCTCTGAGCAGGAATGGGGCATTCTCAAAGAAGTCATGGTACGAACAACATAGCCAAGAAGAGTGATGAAATCCTGCAAAGGGAATTCAGGGAGTTACCTAGTAAGTTGAAAAGCAGGACCTCTAGGGTTGTAAGCTCAGAATTACTCCCTGGGTCATGTGGCAATGAGGTGAGGAATATAAAGATACTACATTTAAATACGTGGCTAAAGAACTGGTGTAGGAGGGAGGGCTTCAGATATCTGGATCATTGGGGTGTCTTCCAGGGCAGGCGGGACCTGTACAAGAGGGATGAGCTGCACCTAAAGTGGAGGGGCAGGGAGGTTTGCAAGTTTAAACTAGTGTGGTAGGGGAGTGGGAATCAGAGCAGTAGGTTAGCAAGTGGAATGATCGAGGAGTTAGAGACTAGGTCAATAAGGCTCAGAGGAAGAACAGGGGGAGATGACTGAACACCGCAGGACTGGCAGCCTGAAGTGTGTTTGTTTTAACATGAGAAGTATGACAGGTAAGGCGCATGAACTTAGAGCTTGGAGTAGTTCATATAACTTTGTTGTAGATCAGTGACTAGTAGCGTGCCGCAGAGATCGGTGCTGGGGCCTCAACTATTTACCATATACATAGACGATCTGGAGGAGGGGACCGAGTGTGGGGGAACAAAGTTTGCGGATGACACAAAGGTGAGTGGGAAAGCAAATTGCGTGGAGGACACAGAGAGTCTGCAGAGAGATTTGGATCGGCTAAGTGAGTGGGCAAGGATCTGGCAGATGGAGTATAATGTTGGTAAAGTGTGAGGTTATCCACTTTGGAAGGAATAATAGTAAAATGGACTATTATTTAAACAGTGAAAAATTACAACATGCTACTGTGCAGAGGGACCTGGGGGTCCTTGTGCATGAATCACAAAAACTCAGTTTGCAGGTGCAGCAGGTGATCAAGAAGGCAAATGGAATGTTGGCCTTTATCGCGAAGGGGATGGAATATAAAAGCAGGGAGGTCTTGCTGCAACTGTACAGGGTACTGGTGAGGCCGCACCTAGTGTACTGTGTACAATTTTGGTCCCCTTATTTAAGAAAGGGTATATTAGCTTTGGAGGGGGTACAGAGAAGGTTCACCAGGTTGATTTCGGAGATGAGGGGGTTAACTTATGAGGAGAGATTGAGTAGACTGGGCCTGTACTCATTGGAGTTTAGAAGGTTGAGGGGAGATCTTGTAGAGACATATAAGATAATGAAGGGGCTGGACAGGGTAGAAGCAGCGAGGTTATTTCCACTTACAATGGAAACAAGAACTAGGGGGCATAGCCTCAAAATACAGGGGAGTCAATTTAGAACAGAGTTGAGGAGGAACTTCTTCTCCCAGAGGGTAGTGAATCTTTGGAATTCTCTGCCCAATGAAGCAGTAGGGGCTACCTCGTTAAATGTGTTTAAGTCACAGATAGATAGATTTTTAACCATTAAGGGAATTAAGGGTTATGGGGAGCGGGCGGGTAAGTGGAACTGAACCCACTATCAGATCAGCCATGATCTTATTGAATGGCGGGGCAGGCTTGAGGGGCTAGATGGCCTACTCCTGCTCCTAGTTCTTATGTTCTTATGTTGTTATATTACAGAGACTTGGTTGGGAGAGGGATAAGACTGGCAGCTTAATGTTCTGGGATTTGCATGTTAAAGACGTGATTGAGGGGGATGTAAAAGAGGTGGGGGAGTTGCGTTACTGATTATGGAGCGGGAGGACAGGAATTTGTTCGGTATGTCCAGGAGGGTTTCTTGAAGCAATATGTAAATTAAATAGTTAAACTACGGAAGGGACCATATTAGGCCTGGGATTGGGTAATGAGCCTGCCCAGGTTATCAAAGTTTCAGTGGGGGAGAGCATTTCGGGAAAGTGACCATAATTCTGTAAGTTTTAAGTTACTTATGGACAAAGATAAGGGTAGTGCTCGGGTGAAAGTACCAAACTAGGGAAAACTAACTACGATAATATTAGGCAGGAACTGGGAAATGTGGATTGTGGGTTTGAGGGCAAATCCACATCTGTCACATGGAAAACCTGGAAAGGCCAGTTGATTAGAGTTCAGGACCAGCGTGTCCCTGTGAAAATGAAAAAGAAGGATTGCAAGATTCGGGAATCTTGGATGACAAGAGAATTTGTTTGATTTGATTTAATTTATTATTGTCACATGTATAAACATACAGTGAAAAGCATTGTTACTTGCACGCTACACAGACAAAACATACCGTTCATAGAGAAGGAAAGGAGAGAGTGCAGAATGTAGTGTTACAGTCATAGCTAGGGTGTAGAGAAAGATCAACTTAATGCAAGGTAAGTCCATTCAAAAGTCTGACAGCAGCAGGGAAGAAGCTGTTCTTGAGTTGGTTGGTAGGTGACCTAAGAGTTTTGTATCTCTTTCCCAAAGGAAGAAGGTGGAAGAGAGAATGTCCGGGATGCGTGGGGTCCTTGATTATGCTGGCTGCTTTGCTGAGGCAGCGGGAAGTGCAGACAGAGTCAATGGGTGGGAGGCTGGTTTGCGTGATGGATTGGGCTACATTCACGACCTTTTGTAGTTCCTTGCGGTCTTGGGCAGAGCAGGAGCCATACCAAGCTGTGATACAACCAGAAAGAATGCTTTCTGTGGTGCATCTGTAAAATTGGAGAGAGTCAGAGCTGACATGCCAAATTTCCTTAGTCTTCTGAGAAAGTAGAGGCGTTGGTGGGGCTTTCTTAACTATAGTGTCGGCATGGGGGGACCAGGACAGGTTGTTGTTGATCTGGACACCTAAAAACTTGAAGCTCTCGGCCCTTTCTACTTCATCCCCATTGATGTAGACAGGGGCATGTTCTCCTTTACGCTTCCTGAAGTCGATAACAATCTCCTTCGTTTTGTTGACATTGAGGGAGAGATTATTGTTGCCGCACCAGTTCATCAGATTCTCTACTTCATTCCTGTACTCTGTCTCGTCATTGTTTGAGATCCGACCCACTATGGTGGTGTCGTCAGCAAACTTGAAAATCGAGTTGGGGTGGAATTTGGCCGCACAGTCGTAGGTGTATAAGGTGTATAGTAGGGGGCTGAGAACACAGCCTTGTGGGGCACCGGTGTTGAGGATTATCGTGGAGGAGGTGTTGTTGCCTATCCTTACTGATTGTGGTCTGTGAGTTAGGAAGTTCAGGATCCAGTTGCAGAGGGAGGTGCCGAGGCCCAGATCACAGAGTTTGGAGATGAGTTTCGTGGGAATAAGTGTTGAAGGCTGAGCTGTAATCAATAAATAGGAGTCTGACAGAGGTGTCCTTGTTATCTAGGTGTTCCAGGGTTGTGAGCTTAGTCAAGAAGCAAAAGGAGGCAGATGTAAGGTTTAGGAAACTGAAGACAGACAAAGCCCTCAAAATATAAAGAAAGCAGGAAAGAAATTAAATCAGGAAACTTTAAATAAGTTTTTTGTGTCAGTCTTCACGGTGGAAGACACAAATAGTTTACCGAATATTAACGATAGAGGGTTGGTAGGAGGAGAGGTACTCAATACAATTAATGTTACCAGGGAGGCAGTGCTTGGTAGACTAACGGGACTGAAGGTGGACAAGTCCCCGGGCCCGGATGGAATGTATCCCAGGGTACTGAAAGAAATGTCAGTGTAGTGGATGCGTTAGTGGTTATTTATCAAAATTCGTTGGATTCTGGGGTAGTGCCGGCGGATTGGAAAACGGCTAATGTTACGCCGCTGTTTAAAAAAGGAAATAGACAAAAGGTGGGTAACTACAGGCCGGTTAGCTTAACGTCTGTAGTTGGGAAAATGCTGGAATCCATCATTAAAGAAGAAATAGCAGGCCATCTGGATAAGAATAGTTCGATTAAGCAGACACAGCATGGATTCATGAGGGGAAAGTTGTGCTTGACGAACTTGTTGGATTTTTATGAAGATGTGACTAGTGCGGTTGACAGAGGGGAACCGGTGGATGCGGTGTTTTTGGATTTCCAAAAGGCGTTTGATAAGGTGCCTCACAAAAGGTTGCTGAAGAAGATTGGGTCACACGGAGTTGGGGGTAGGGTGTTAGCGTGGATTGGGGATTGGCTATCCGACAGGAAGCAGAGAGTCAGAATAAATGGGTGCTTTTCTGGTTGGCAGATAGTAACTAGTGGCGTGCCGCAGGGATCGGTACTGGGGCCTCAACTATTTACCATTTATATAGACGATCTGGAGGAGGGGACTGAGTGTAGGGTAACAAAGTTTGCAGACGACACAAAGATAAGTGGAAAAGTGAATCGTGTGGAGGGCGTAGAAGGTCTGCAGAGAGATTTGGACAGGCTGAGTGGGTGGGCGAGGATCTGGCAGATGGAGTATAACGTTGACAAATGCGAGGTTATTCACTTTGGAGGAAATGATAGCAAATTGGAGTATTATCTAAATGGAAAAAAATTACAACATGCTACTGTGCAAAGGGACCTGGTGGTCCTTGTGCATGAGACGCAAAAACCCAGTCTGCAGGTGCAACAGGTGATCAAGAAGGCAAATGGGATGTTGGCCGATATCGCGAGGGGGATAGAATATAAAAGCAGAGATGTCTTGCTGCATCTGTACAGGGCATTGGTGAGGCCGCAGCTGGAATACTGTGTGCAGTATTGGTCCCCTTCTTTGCGGAAGGATATATTGGCCTTGGAGGGAGTGCAGAGAAGGTTCACCAGGTTGATACCAGAGATGAGGGGTGTTGATTATGAGGAGAGACTGAGCAGATTGGGTTTGTACTCGTTGGAATTTAGAAGGCTGAGGGGGGATCTTATAGAGACCTATGAGATAATGAAGGGGCTGGATAGGGTAGAGATGGAGAGATTCTTTCCACTTAGAAAGGAAGCTAGAACTAGAAGGCACAGCCTCAAAATAAAGGGGGGTCAGTTTAGGACAGAGTTGAGGAGGAACTTCTTCTCTCAGAGGGTGGTGAATCTCTGGAATTCTCTGCCCACTGAAGTGGTGGAGGCTACCTTGTTGAATATGTTTAAATCATGGATAGATGGATTCCTAATCGGTAAGGGAATTAGGGGTTATGGGGATCAGGCGGGTAAGTGGAACTGATCCACTTCAGATCAGCCATGATCTTATTGAATGGTGGGGCAGGCTCGAGGGGCTAGATGGCCTACTCCTGCTCCTATTTCTTATGTTCTTAGTTAGTGAGGCTAAAAGGGGCCATGAAATGTCCTTGGCAAACTGGATTATGGAAAATCCCGAGGCATTTTATACAAGGAGCAAGTAGGTAGCCTGGAAAAGGGTAGGACCACTCGAGGACAAAGGAGGGAATTTATGAATGGAACCAGAGAAAGTGGGGTCCTTAATGAATATTTCGCATCGGTATTCACAAAGGAGATAGACATGATGGATAGCCTTAGAGAGGGATATGTTGATATTCAAGGGCATGGGTGTTTTGAAAAACATTAAGGTAGACAAGTCCCCAGGACCTGATAGGATCTATCCCAGAATACTGAGGGAGGAAATTACTAGGGCCTTGTACAAAATATTTATATTCACTTTAGACATGGGAGGTCACAGAGGATTGGAGAATATCCAATGTTGTTCCTTTGATTAAGAAAGGCAACAGGGATAATGTGGGAAATTACAGGCCGGTGAGCCTTATATCAGTGGTAGGGAAATTATTGGAGAGGTTTGTTAGGGACAGAATTTATTCACATTTGGAAAAACATGGTCTTATTAGCGATAGGCAGCATGACTTTGAGCGGGGGAGGTCGTTTCTCACAAACTTGATTTTTTTGAAGAAGTGACAAAGATGATTGATGAGGGCAGGATGGTGGATGTTGTCTACACGGACTTTAGCAAGGCCCTTGACAAGGTCCTTCACGGCAGGCTGATAGAGGGTGAACTCACATGGAATCCGCAGTGAGCTGGTAAGATGGATCCAGTAAGATTGGTCGTGGAAGACAGGACGGAATTTTGCCGTCCTGTCCACCAGTGATCATAACGGTGGGACATGGACGTTAACCTCGAGTGGGTTTTCCAGACTTGGGGCAAGCGCGGCCAGAAAATCCCACCCAGAGAATAGCAGTTGAAGGGTGTTTTTCTGACTGGCAACCTGTGACCAGTGGTGTTCTGCAGGGATCAGTGCTGGGACCCCTGTTATTTGTAATATATATAAATGATTTGGAGGAGAATGTAGATGGTCTAATTAGTAAGTTTGCAGATGACACAAAGGGCCCTATTTTACCATTTTTATTCTAAGTGTTGGGCAGACTTGATAATGGTGTTAAAGGTTGAGCTGTAGTCTATGAATAGGTGTCTTTCTTATCTAGGTGTTCCGGGGTTGAGTGCAGGACCAGAGAGATGGCATCTGCTGTGGACCTGTTGCGGCGATAGGCGAACTGTAGTGGATCCAGGTAGTCCGGGAGGCTGGAATTGATTTGTGTCATGACTAGCTTTTCGAAGCACTTCATAATGATGAATGTCAGAGCCACCGGATGACAGTCATTAGGACACGCTGCTTGGCTTTTCTTTGCTACTGGGATGATGTTCATTTTCTTGAAGCAGATAGGGACCTCAGATTGTTGTAAAGAGAGGTTGAAGATGTCTGTGAATACTCCCGCCAGCTGATCCGCGCAGGATCTGAGTGCACGTCTGAGTACCCCATCCAGGCCAGTCGCTTTCCATGGGTTGACTTTTAAGAAGCTGCTCTGATGTTGGCAATGGCGTATGACATGCTTGCCTTCATTGGTCGGGCCATGAAGCATAAAAATTGGCAAATCATGTTGCAGCTGCTTAGACTGTTAATTCGGCCACATTTGGAATATTGTGTACAGTTCTGGTTGCCACACTAACAAAAAGATGGAGACTTTGGAGAGAGTACAGAAAAGGTTTGCCAGGATGTTGCCTGGTTAGCTATGAGGAGAGATTGAATAAACTCGGGTTTGTTTTCACTTGAATGTCAGTCTCTGAGGAGTCACCTGACAGCGTGGATAGTTGGAGTCTTTTTCCCAGGGTCAATTACTAGGGGATATAAGGGGAAGGTTTAAAGGAGTTTCTACACCCTATCTGTGATTGCAACACTATATTCTGCACTATCTCCTTTCCTTCTCTCCTATGTACTCCATGAATGTATGTTTTGTCTGTACAGCGCGCAAGAAACAATACTTTTCACTGTATCCGAATACATGTGACGATAATAAATCAAATCAAAAAGACAAGTTTTATCACACAAACGGCGGTAAGTGCCTGGAACGCGCTGCCAGAAGAGGTGGTGGAAGCAGATACAATAGCAATGTTTAAGAGGCATCTTGACAGATACACGAATAGGCAGCAAATAGAGGGATTATGGACCGCATTGAGGCAAAAGGATTTTAGTTAAGAAAGGCGTCTTGTGTCAGCGCAGGCTTGGTGGGCCTACGGGCCTGTTCCTTTGCTGTACTGTTCTTGGTTCTTATTGTCAATATGAGAAAAAGTGTAGTTGTGCAAATCTTTGTAACTTTAAAAATGACAAATATGTCGCACTTCCAGCCTTTTATCCCTTTAAAAATTCATTTACAGGATCTGGGCATTCCTAGCTCAGCTAGCATTTATTGCCCATCCCTAATTACTCCTTGAGAAGGTGGTGGGTGAGCTGCCATCTTCAACCGCTGCAGTCCCTGAGGTGTAGGTACACCCACAGTGCTGTTTGAGAGGGAGTTCCAGGATTTTGACCCAGCGACAGTGAAGGAACGGTGATATATTTCCAAGTCAGGATGGTGTGATTTGCAGGGGAACCTCCAGGTGGTGGTGTTGCAATGTGTCTGCTCCCTTGGCCTCCTAGATGTTGGTGGTCTGGGTTTGTAAGGTGCTGTCGAAGGAGCTTTGGTAAGCTCCTGCAGTGCATCTTGTAGATGGTACACACTCCATTTGTCAGTGGTGGAGGGAGTGAATATTTGGCAGGACTGCTGTATGAGAAGAGATTGACTAGGTTAGGATTGTTTTCGCTGGAGGGTGGCACCGTGGCGAGCACTGCTGCATCACAGCTCTAGGGACCTGGGTTCAATCTGGCCTTGGGTGACTGTCTGGCATTCAGACGAATGAGGGGAGATCTCATACAGACTTATAAAATTCTAACAGGACCAGACAAGGTACATGCAGGGAGGATGTTCCCGATGGTGGGGGAGTCCATAACCAGGGGTAACAGGCTGAGGATTCGGGGTAGACCATTTAGGACGGAGGTGAGGAGACATTTCTTCACCCAGAGAGTGGTGAGCCTGTGGAATTCAGGAAGTAGTTGATGCCAAAACATTGAATGTATTCAAGAGGCGGCTGGATATAGCACTTGGGGCGAACGGGATCAAGGGTTATGGGGAGAAAGCAGGATTAGGCTATTGAGTTGGACGATCAGCCATGATCGTAATGAATGGCGGAGTAGGCTCGAAGGCCGAACGGCCTCCTCCTATCTTCTACGTTTCTTACCTCAGTCTCTTATTTTAACCCCTGGTTGGTGCTGTACACGCCTTGACCCTCCAACTTATCAGTAACCAAAAGCCACAGATATACAGGGTTCCTGCTGAAAGAAAGGAGATTAACAATTTGTTGTCTTATCTTGGGTTCCACAGAGAAGCACAAGCTGCCACAGAACAAGAACAGTATTTTAACACCATCATTGCCGTGCCCGGGTCGACTGAGCAAATCTAATTAATGTACAACATTTTACACAACATTGATCTCTTACAGATCTGACAAATTCCTCAGCCGTTGCTTACTTTGGCAAAATGAATTACTTTGGCAGAGAATTAATCTGTGGAGGAAACAAGCTCATGCCAGATATATAATATATAAAATGCCTTGTCCCATTCTGATTGGTCATTGGGAATCGTACCATTTCATACATAGTGCATCACGTGTTGAAAATAGCCTCAGGTCGACAGAACATGAGACTATTTACAATGAGGATGATATTCGATCCAATTGTAATCTCATCACACACAGAAAAATGCACCTGAACAGGTTGTTTTGACAGCAGCTGATTGCTGGGACTGGTTTCTCTTGAAAAGCAACATGCCAATCTTTATACATAGAACAGAGAAAAACCACAGCACAAACAGGCCCTTCGGCCCACAAGTTGTGCCGAACACATCCCTACCTTCTGGACCTACCTATAACCCTCCATCCTATTAAGCTCGATGTGCTCATCCAGGAGTCTCTTAAAAGACCCTATTGAGTTCGCCCCCACCACCACTGACGGCAGCCGATTCCACTCGCCCACCACCCTCTGTGTGAAAAACTTACCCCGAGCATCTCCCCTGTACCTACCCCCCAGCACCTTAAACCTGTGTCCTCTCGTTGCAGACATTTCCACCCTGGGAAAAAGCCTCTGAGAGTCCACCCGATCTATGCCTCCCAACATCTTATACACCTCTATTAGGTCTCCTCTCATCCTTCGTCTCTCCAAGGAGAAAAGACCGAGCTCCCTCAGTCTATCCTCATAAAGCATGCCACTCAATCCAGGCAACATCCTTGTAAATCTCCTCTGCACCCTTTCAATCTTTTCCACATCCTTCCTGTAATGAGGCGACCAGAACTGAGCACAGTACTCCAAGTGGGGTCTGATGAGGGTCTTGTATAGTTGCATCATTATCCCCGGACTCCTAAACTCAATCCCTTGATTGATAAAGGCCAGCACACCATACGCCTTCTTAACCACCTCCCCCACCTGCGGGGCCGATTTCAGAGTCCTATGGACTCGGACCCCAAGGTCCTTCTGATCCTCTACAGTACTAAGAGACTTTCCCTTTATATTGTACTCCTTCATCTCATTTGACCTACCAAAATGGACCACGACGCATTTATCTGGGTTGAAGTCCATCTGCCACTTGTCCGCCCAGTCTTGCATCCTATCTATGTCCCTCTGTAACTTCTGACATCCCTCCAGACTATCCATAACCCCACCAACCTTTGTGTCGTCGGCAAACTTACCAACCCATCCCTCCGCTTCCTCATCCAGGTCATTTATGAAAATGACAAACAGCAAGGGTCCCAGAACAGATCCCTGGGGCACACCACTGGTGACCGACCTCCATTTCGAAAAAGACCCATCTATACCCACTCTCTGCCTCCTTTGGGCAAGCCAGTTCTGGATCCACAGGGCAGCAGCCCCTTGGATCCCATGCCCTCTCACTTTTTCCAGAAGCCTTGCATGGGGACCTTATCGAACGCCTTGCTAAAATCCATATAAACCAAATCTACCACCTTCCCTTCGTCAATGTGTTTAGTCACATTTTCGAAGAACTCCATCAGGCTCGTAAGGCATGATCTCCCTTTGACAAAGCCGTGCTGAGTATTCTTGAGCATACTAAACCTCTCCAAATGCTCATATATCCTCTCCCTCAGGATCATCTCCATCAGTTTACCAACCATGAGGTTAGACTCACCGGTTGGTAATTTCCTGGGCTATCCCTATTCCCCTTCTTGAAAATAGGAACCACATCCGCAATCCTCCAATCTTCTGGCACCTCTCCCGTCTCCATCGACGACGCAAAGATCATCGCCAGAGGCTCTGCAATCTCTTCCCTCGCCTCCCACAGTAACCTGGGGTACATCCCATCCGGACCCGGCGACTTATCTATCTTGATGCCATTCAAAGATTCCAGCACAACCTCTTTCTTAAAGTCCACATACTCAATCTTTTCAGTCCACCGCAAGCCCGCAGTACATCCACCCAGGTCTTTCTCCTCTGTGAAAACCGAGGCAAAATACTCATTGAGCACCTCTGCCATTTCTACTGGTTCCGTACAGACTTTCCCGCCTTCACCTTTTATAGGCCCTATTCCTTCACATCTCATACTTTTACTCTTCACATATTTATAGAACGCCTTAGGGTTCTCCTTAAACCTACCTGCCAAGGCCTTCTCGTGACCCCTTCTGGCTCTCCTAATTTCCTTCTTTAGTCCCTTCCTACAAGCTGTATACTCTTCTAAATCCCTATCTTCGCCAAGCTCTCTGAGCCTTTTGTATGCTTTCCTTTTCTTCTCGACTAGGTCCCGCACAGCTTACGTGCACCACGGTTCCTTTAACCGACCAACACCTCCCTGTCTGCTCGGAACGTTGTCCTGTCGAACTCTAGACAGGCATTCCTTGAAAAACTGCCACCTCTCTGTACTGCACGTACATTTCCCCGAGAATACCTCCTTCCAATTTACTCCTCTAATTTGCTGCCTTATGTCTTCATATTTCCCCTTACTCCATATAAACACTTTCCTAGCTTGCCTGATCCTCTCTTTTTCCAATGCAAGCATAAAGGAGATAGAGTTATGATCGATATCCCCAAGATGCTCTCCCACTGAGAGATCTGACACCTGTCCAGGTTCATTGGTCAGTATCAGATCAAGTACAGCCTCTCCTCTTGTAGGCTTGTCCACATGCTGTGTCAGGAAACCCTCCTGAACACACCTAACAAACTCCTCCCCATCCAATCCCCTTCCCCGAGGGATATTCCAATCTATGTTTGGGAAATTAAAGTCTCCCATCACAACAACTCTGCTATTATTGCATCTCTCCAGGATCTGTTTCCCTATCTGCTCCTCCACCTCCCTGTTACTATTGGGCGGCCTGTAGAAAACTCCCAGCAAAGTGACCGGCCCCTTCGCACTCTGAACTTCCACCCACAGAGACTCGGTGGACAATCCCTCCACAGCATACACCTTCTCTACAGCTGTGACACTATTCCTGATCAGCAGTGCCACTCCACCCCCTCTCTTGCCTCCCTCCCTGTCCTTCCTGAAACATCTGAATCCCGGCACCTGGAGTATCCAGTTCTATCCCTGAGACATCCAAGTCTCCGTAATGGCTACCACATCACACTTCCAGGCATCGATCCACGCTCTGAGCTCATCCCCTTTATTCACTATACTCCTGGTATTAAAGTAATCACATTTCAATCCTTTGGTCTGAGCTCTCCCCTTCTCTATTCCCTGTCCATCCACCCTCTTGCACTGCCTATAACCCTTCTCTATAGGGACACGCACACACATATTTTACACCAGCAGTGGTAGCTCACCCACAGCAGATAGATTGAATCATTGGTCCAATGCCAACTCTGTGAAAGATTCTATCTGAATACTCCCACTCCCCTCTGACGATGGCACAGTTCGATTCCCGGCTTGGGTCACTGTCTGTGTGGAGTTTGCACCTTCTCCCCGTGTCTGAGTGGGTTTCGTCCGGATGCTCCGGTTTCCTCCCACACTCCAAAGATGTGCGGGTTAGGTTGATTGGCCGTGCAATATTGACCCTAGTGTCAGGGGGTTAGCAGGGTAAATATGTGGGGTTACGGGAATAGGGCCTGGGTAGGATTGTGGTTGGTACAGACTCGATGGGCCAAATGGCCTCCTTCTGCACTGTAGGATTCTATGGATTCCCCACCCCAAAAGGAAAGGAGAGTAAAACAGGAAAAGAAGAATATGGTGTGAACTGGTCTTGTATCTTTAAAATGGAACATCAATGTAGTAGCTAGCCCCTTTAAGTCAGAGGGGGTCAGTCAAATGGTTTTGTGACCCGCTCGTCCAATTGGTAAGTACTCAAAGTGACCCGAGCAGAGGGCAGGTTTTTGCTCAGTTGAATCCTGGAGGCATGATCCTGGGGTGGCACGGTAGCACAGTGGTTAGCACTGCTGCTTCACAGCTCCAGGGACCTGGGTTCGATTCCCGGCTTGGGTCACTGTCTGTGTGGAGTTTGCACATTCTCCTCGTGTCTGCGTGGGTTTCCTCCGGGTGCTCCGGTTTCCTCCCACAGTCCAAAGATGTGCGGGTTAAGTTGATTGGCCATGCTAAAAATTGCCCTTAGTGTCCTGAGATGCCTAGGTTAGAGGGATTAGTGGGTAAATATGTAGGGATATGGGGTTAGGGGCTGGGTGGGTTTGTGGTTGGTGCAGACTCGATGAGCTCTTTATGTACTGTAGGGTTTCTATGATTTCTATGATGACTGTAAGCATCAAATCTACATCACCCTGTGAATAGTAGCTTTGTGTAAATATATGTTCCTTTGCTGTTACTAACTGATGGAATCAAGTTACTTCATTTGGCAATGAGATTTTAAAAAAAAGAAAGCAACAAGTGTGGTTACAAGATCCTCAGTACAGAACCTGGTCCAGTTAAAGTCAAGTTCAGAAGTAGGAAGGAGGTGTTGAGATGCCTGTCTTCAGTAGATTAGACCCCTTTGACAGTGAAGATTGGGTAATTATGTTGAGTGATTAGAATAGTTCTTCCTATAATTTAATTTATAGTCTAACATCCCCAAATGCACCCGATGCAAGTTCATTTTCAGAAATCGTGGATTTGGTCAAAGGGCACTACCACCCAAAGCCCTCTGTGAGCTTGCAATGATTTAAACTCAATTCCATGGGAGAAATCCATGGAAGACCATTGCAACCTACATAGCAAGGCTGAAGCAAATTGCAGGACATTGTAACCTCAGGACAACACTAAATGACATGCTGACGGATTGATTGGCTTATGGAATCAATATGAGCCTGTACAGAGAAACAGATTAATTTGAAAAAGACGCTGGGAATAGTGGTGGAGAGCGCTGAGTAGGCCACCCAGGTACATCAGCGTGCGCACAATGGCGGGGTCCATCTGTGAAGGTGGGAAGCTGCAGGCAGCATTGGTATGGAGGGTCTTAGCTATGAGGAGAGATTGGGTAAACTGGGGTTGTTCTCCCTGGAAAGACGGAGAATGAGGGGAGATCTAATAGAGGTGTACAAGATTATGAAGGGGATAAATAGGGTGAACGGTGGGAAGCTTTTTCCCAGATCAGAAGTGACGTTCACGAGGGGTCACGGGCTCAAGGTGAGAGGGGCGAAGTATAACTCAGATATTAGAAGGATGTTTTTTACACACAGGGTGGTGGGGGCCTGGAATGCGCTGCCAAGTAGGGTGGTGGAGGCAGGCACGCTGACATCGTTTAAGACTTACCTGGATAGTCACATGAGCAGCCTGGGAATGGAGGGATACAAACGATTGGTCTAGTTGGACCAAGGAGCGGCACAGGCTTGGAGGGCCGAAGGGCCTGTTTCCTGTGCTGTACTGTTCTTTGATCTTTGTTCTTGTTCTTTGGTACCATAAGCAAAGATACCAGTTTAAACTGAGAAACAAATACATAAGTTTTCAGAGTTGGAAGCTTCAAGAGAATGAATCAACAGTACAGAGCATTGCAGGAATGTGGAAGGTTGTCTTGTGAGTGAACGAAACATCCTGACAATGTAGAGGTCAGGGTCACAGTGTTGCTATTGGGAGTGAGCGAAACATCCTGACATTGAACAATGTAGAAGTGGACAAGGTAGCCCCCATCACAGTGCTGTTATTGGTTAATGGCAGACCATTGAAAATGGAAGTTGACATAGTGGCGTCAGTATTAGGGGAGCAGACCTACAGATATCTTCAAGAAGGGGTTCAGCCTCGTAGCCTAAAGAACACATCAACTGGACTGGCTACCTACAATCTCTGTGGAGACAGTAAACCAAGCTGTTAAGCTGGACAAATATCCTATACCTATGATTGAGGATCTATATGCGTAATTGGCTGGAGGACAGTCATATACAAAATTAGATATTAACCATGCGTGGGCGGCACGGTGGCACAGTGGTTAGCACTGCTGCCTCACAGCGCCAGGGACCCGGGCTCGATTCCCAGCTTGGGTCACTGTCTGTGCGGAGTCTGCACTTTCTCCCCGTGTCTGCGTGGGTTTCCTCCAGTTTCCTCCCACAGTCCAAAAGACATGCATTGGTGCATTGACCCAAAAGGTGCCGGAGTGTGGCAACTAGGGGAATTTCACAGTAACTTCATTGCAGTGTTAATGTAAGCCTTACTTGTGACGAATAAATAAACTTTACTTTATGCCTATCAACAAGGATGTTGCCGGGACTTGAGAAGCTGAGTTACAGAGAGAGATTGAATACGTTGGGACTTTATTCCCTGGAGCGTAGAAGATTGAGGGGAGATTTGATAGAGGTGTATAAGATTTTGATGGGTATAGATAGAGTGAATGCAAGCAGGTTTTTTCCGCTGAGGCTAGGGGAGAAAAAAAAACAGAGGGCATGGGTTAAGGGTGAAAGGAGAACAGATTAAAGGGAATATTAGGGGGGGCTTCTTCACGCAGAGAGTGGTGGGAGTGTGGAATGAGCTGCCGGATAAAGTGGTAAATTTTAACATTTAAGAAAAACTTGGACGGGTTCATGGATGAGAGGGGTGTGGAGGGATATGGTCCAAGTGCAGGTCAGTGGGACTAGGCAAAAAATGGTTCGGCACAGACAAGAAGGGCCAAAAGGCCTGTTTCTGAGCTGTAATTTTCTATGGTTCTAACAGTTGGAATTGGATGATGCTTCCAGAGGCTACGTTACTATAAACACCCCAATTACACCGGGGCACAGGTTCAAGGTGAGAGGGGGAAAGTTTAAGGGAGATGTGCGGGGGAAGTTTTCATGCAGAGAGTGGTGGGTGCCATGAATGCACTGCCAGAGGAGGTGGTGGAAGCAGGCACATTAACAACATTTCAGAGGCATTTGGATGGGTACATAGGGAGGGAATAGAGGGTTATAGACAGAGTAAGGGCTGAAGGTTTTTTTTAAGTTTACTTCGGGCATCATGATTGGCACAGGCTTGGAGGGCCGAAGGGCCCATGCCTGCACTGTACTTTCCTTTGTTCTATATCATTGTTAGATTCAAGAATTCACTGATACCTCGTGGTCTCCGGTACAAACATACGAGTTTATCAGGAGTTCCTTCAGTTTCACTACAAGATGTTCACCAACTTCTCAGTCTCGCTCGTCATCTCTCTCTCTCTCCTACATGATGTCACCAGTCTTCCTTGCTCTTGTTCTCAGTCTCACAGTTAGAGAACACCCCCTTCACATTCATTGGTCAGTTGAACATGTTCACACAAGATGACCAACACTGACTAGTCCGGATTCTGGTCATGTATTACTCATGAGTTGGTATTTTCTGCTGAGGTTAGCAAAATCACACATTGCGAGTACATGACAAGCAGAGCAGTACATCTCAACATGTAACATGACCCCAGCACAAGTGAAACTTGAAGCTTCAGTAGGATTTATCCTGTATGAAAATGTTACACCGTTATAGAATGTTATAAAAAAAGTTAACTAAAACTGGCTTCCCACAGTGTACTTGCCTTTTGGCATTTCATCAACTTGTGCCATATTTCAAGAACAATGGAAAATTCGTTACAAGGCTTACCGCGTGTTGTTGTGTGTTTCGATGCTGTATTGGTTACAGGCTCAATATAAGAAGATCACTTGACTAATATAGAAGCATAACTGAGAAAATTCCAAGAGGCTGGGTCTGCCTAAAATGGAGAAATGCATTTTCCATGCCTGTGGTGCGGCTTACCTTGAATACTGGGTGGATGCTGTTATCCAGATGGATTATTTAAACCTTTTCCCCAGATATTTTCACCTTGTGTGATCAACAAAAGAACAGAAAATAGATTTAGATTTCACTTAAACAAAACCTCTTTGTTTAACACTTTAGGTACCAAGAGCTAACATAAATCTACGTTAGTTGCAACACTCACTTCAACTCACTCAATTTTTAATTCATTTAACTTCAACCTTTGAACTCATTTAACTTTAACCTTTTAACTCTAACTTTAACTCTTAATTTTAAGTTTTGACTGAAAAACAAATACTACCTGCTCGAGTGAACTGGCTGTTCCTCGTGGTTCCTTTGTCCTGGGGCATCACGGTGGCAGAGTGGTTAGCACTGCTGCCTCACAGCACCAGGGATCCGGGTTTGATTCCCGGCTTGGGTCACGGTCCGTGTGCAGTCTGCACATTCTCCCCGAGTCTGCGTGGGTTTCCTCCGGGTATTCTGGTGTTAAGCCTCTCAGTTGCAGTCCAGTAAATGAATCGCAAGTCTTCATAAACTCCCTTTATAATCTGATTCAACTCCACATACACATCTTCAACACCCAGTGCCACCTGTAACCTCTTTCTATATCCCGGTGTGCACTATTAAACAATTTACATACAAATTAGGTCTAAAGTGGAAGGTAGTAGTTAACCCATTCCTAACATCTGGTTTCCTCCCACAGTCTGAAAGACGTGCTGGTTACGTGCATTGGCCCTGCTAAATTCTCCCTCGGTGTACCCGAACGGGCGCCAGAGTGTGGCGACGAGGGGATTTTCACAGTAACTTCATTGCAGTGTTAATGTAAGCCTATTTATGACATTAATAAATAGTAAACTTTAAACCTTTTCTGAAGATGATCTTCAGGGCACATGTTGCGAATGTGATTCTTGGGTTTCCGCTAAGAACAAAGACTCAGAGTACTTCTTTTATCCTAAACTTTGCACACTCTTCCAGAAAGTTCTCTGGCACTAAGGCAACGACAGATACCTAAAAGACATGCTGGTTAGATGCATTGACCCAAACAGGCGCCGGAGTGTGGTGACTAGGGGAATTTCACAGTAACTCCATCGCAGTGTTAATGTCAAGAAAATCCCTCCACACCCGTTATACTAACTCATCTGGTTCACTAATGCCCTTTACAGAAATAAATCTGCCACCATTACCCGGTCTGGCCTACATGTGACTCCAGACCAGCAACAATGTGGTTAGCTCTTAACTGCCAATTGAAATGGTCTAGCAAGATACTTAGTTCAAGGAAAGTCCGGGTTAGTGAAAAATGCTGGCCCTGCCAGTGACACCCATAACCCACGAAAAAGAAAATTCCTTACCTCCCCCCACTGCCTGCTAACTCCTATTGGTCGATTACAAAATTCTGTCCATGCATAACTCCACAAGTTGCCACATTGAATTGCATCAGTCATGTTCTTCCCAATAACAAATCGGGCTAAAAGTCCCTGCAGTCTCCTTGCGTCTTCCTTACTGATTGCATTTCCAAGCAACTTTATCAAATCACAAGCTTGGATGCTGTCGTATAAAGTGCATGTATGCCATTGTAATGTAAAGACGCTTGGCAGAGCACGGGTTAACATGGGGCTGGAGATTAGCCCTGCCCATGATATGATGTCTTTCTCCATTTAAATAATATTCTTCCTACCAAAGTGCATAACTTCATTATACATCTTTACGCAGAGAGCGGTTGGGGTGTGGAATGGACTGCCTGCAGTGATAGTGGAGTCAGACACTTTAGGAACATTTAAGCGGTTATTGGATAGGCACATGGAGCACACCCGGATGATAGGGAGTGGGATAGCTTGATCTTGGTTTCAGATAAAGCTCGGCACAACATCGTGGGCCGAAGGGCCTGTTCTGTGCTGTACTGTTCTATGTTCTATGTTAACTTACATCTGCCAAGCTTTTGCCCATTCACTGAACCTGTCCATAGCCCTCTAGTAGACTCTTTGAGGGCAATTTTGCACTTGCAACCACTGCGAGAATAAACAGCGATGCGGCACAAAACACCATGAGAGTCAAGAAACACAGGAGTTAATGGCTGTGAGGGGAGAGTGGCTGTGATCTTGCCAAGGGGTGCGGGGATGATGGAAGAGACCCCCCGCCATACTTGTACGTGGTGGTGAAAGAGAGCAGCTGATATTTATGGGAGAGTGGGTAAGAGATCCATCGATATTCTGTTGTTGGAGGGGGGTTGCCCCAATATTTGTGGGAGAGTCCTTTGTATCTGTGGTGGAGGTGGGGTGAGTTTAACTTCAATGCAGATGGGTGTCCCGATTTCTGTGAAGCCAGCCTTGCTGGCTCTATCAGGCCCCGCCCCACCAGAATATTGACGTAAACCTTTTTGTCAGAGTGTCGGAAGGTCTGGTCTGAAAACCCAGCTGTGCATGTGGAGAAACGCATTGCCAGTTTTCAGTCAAAGCCTGACACTCTGACAGATTATGGGAAAGCTCCACCCTTTGTGTTATCCTCAGCATTTACCTTCCCACCTATTTTTGTTTCATCTGGAAACTTGGCAATGGCACATTCACTTCCCTTGTCCAAGTCACCAATATATATTGTAAATAATCGTGGCCCTGCACTGATTCCTGTGGCATTCCACTAGTTACAGGTTGTTATCCTGAAAATTTACCCTGGCTAGTTCCCCCTGACACCAAGGGGCAATTTAGCACGGCCAATCCACCTAACCCCCACATCTTTGGCCATTGATACAGCTTGTAAATATGACGGGCAATAAATGTAACTGGGACACATACATTTTAAATGGGATAGGCAACAAATGCTGCTTTTGCCAGGATCTATCATGTCTTATGAATGAATAAATAAAGAATAGAATCCCTTTCCTACACAAGACTGAAAATGAGGGAGATAAGGGGGACGGGCATGAAACTGTAATATTTTTGAACCAACAACTATTAAAGCTATTAAAAGTTAAAATACTAAAGCACAGAATTTACTCTGGGAATTGCTTTTCTAGGTCCATTGGTCACATCACTATTTACTAAACTGGCCGAGTTCTGATATCTACCAGAATGGACCTGGTGAGAGGACCAAGTGGGAAAACCTACTGGACCTCACCCTCACCACCCTAGCTGAATGCATCTGTCCATGATAGTAAAGATCGAAGTGAGTCCTGTGGAGACAAAGTCCTGTTTTCAGATTGAGATACCCTCCATCATGTGTGGCACTAAATGGATGAGATCAGAGACTGCAGGAAAACTGAGCAAACTGACCATGACACCATGGTAAATGACCATTCAAGTGGGAATGAAAAGGAATGTGATAGTGATAGGGGACAGTATAGTTCAGGAGATACTGTTCTGTGCAATCCCAACCAGGAATTTCAAAGACTGTGTTGCCTGCCCAATGCCAGTGTAAAACATCTCTTCTCAGCTGGAAAGGTTAGAACAGGACAGAGAGGATCCAGTTGTCCTGGATTTCATAGCATCGAATGACATAAGCAGAACTAGGAATTAGCTTCTGTGGAGGGAGTCTGAAGTGCTAAGGTTCAAATGAAAAAATCAGAACTTCAATCTGCAGGGCTGATGCTAAATTTCTCATTGGAAGAAAATCTGACAATCAGAGGTCTCTGATTTAGGCTGATTAGTAAAAATACCAAAGGTGACGTTGATGAGGGTAATGCATTTGATGTGATCTGTATTGACTTTAGCAAGGCTCTTGATAAGATTCCTCATAGACTGGTCAAGAAAGTAAGGGCCCATGGGATCCAAGGCAAAGTGACACATTGCATCCAAAGTTGGCTGAATGACAGATGATGGCAGAGGATTGTTTTTGTGACTGGAAATCTGTTTCCAGTGGGGTTCCGCAGGGCTCGGTGTTGGGAGCCTATTTGTGGTGAACATTAATGATTTGGACTGAAAGGTAGGGGGTACGGTCAAGAAGCTCATGGATGGCACAAAAATTGGTTGACTAGTGAGGAGGATAGCCATAGACTGCAGGATATTAACAAACTGGTAAGGTGGGCAGAATATTGGCAAATGGAATTCAACCCAGAAAAGTGTGAGGAAATACACTTCAAGGAAGGCGGGTTGCGAACACGCCAAAAGATTACACTGAGTGGTAGGAAATAATTAAAGATCAGAGGGACTTTGGAGTGCATATCCACAGATCCCTGAAGGTTTTGATTTGATTTGATTTATTATTGTCACATGTATTAACATACAGTGAAAAGCATTGTTTCTTGCGCGCCATACAGCATACCGTTCATAGAGAAGGAAAGGAGAGAGTGCAGAATGTAGTGTTACAGTCATAGCTAAAGTGGAGAGAAAGATCAACTTAATGCAAGGTAGGTCCATTCAAAGGTCTGACAGCAGCAGGGAAGAAGCTGTTCTTGAGTCGGTTGGTACGTGACCTCAGACTTTTATATCTTTTTCCCGAAGGAAGAAGGTGGAAGAGAGAATGTCCAGGGTGCGTGGGGTCCTTGATTATGCTGGCTGCTTTGCCGAGGCAGCGGGAAGTGTAGACAGAGTCAATGGATGGGAGGCTGGTTTGCGTGATGGATTGGGCTACATTCATGACCTTGTGTAGTTCGTTGCAGTCTTGGGCAGAGCAGGAGCCATACAACCAGAAAGAATGCTTTCTATGGTGCATCTGTAAAAGTTGGTAAGAGTTGGAGCTGACATGCCAAATTTCCTTAGTCTTCTGAGAAAGTAGAGGCGTTGGTGGGGCTTTCTTAACTATAGTGTCGGCATGGGGGGACCAGGACAGGTTATTGGTCATCTGGACACCTAAAAACTTGAAGCTCTCGACCCTTTCTATTTCATCACCATGATGTAGACAGGGGCATGTTCTCCTTTACGCTTCCTGAAGTCAATGACAATCTCCTTTGTTTTGTTGACATTGAGGGAGAGATTATTGTTGCTGCACCAGTTCACCAGATTCCCTATCTCATTCCTGTACTCTGTCTCATCATTGTTTGAAATCCGACCCACGACGGTGGTGTCGTCAGCAAACTTGAAAATCGAGTTGGAGGGGAATTTGGCCGCACGGTCATAGGTGAATAAGGAGTATAGTAGGGGGCTGAGAACACAGCCTTGTGGGGCACCGGTGTTGAGGATGATTGTGGAGGAGGTGTTGTTGCCTATCCTTACTGATTGTGGTCTGTGAGTTAGGAAGTTCAGGATCCAGTTGCAGAGGGAGGTGCCGAGGCCCAGGTCACAGAGTTTGGAGATGAGTTTTGTGGGAATAATAGTGTTGAAGACTGAGCTGTAGTCAATAAATAGGAGTCTGACATAGGTGTCCTTGTTATCGAGGTGTTCCAGGGTTGAGTGCAGGGCCAGGGAGATGGTGTCTGCTGTGGACCTGATATGGCAGTAGGCAAACTGTAGTGGATCCAGGTAGTCCGGGAGGCTGGAATTGATTTGTGCCATGACTAACCTTTCGAAGCACTTCATAATGATGGATGTCAGAGCCACCGGCCGATAGTCATTAAGGCACGCTGCTTGGTTTTTCTTAGGTACAGGGATGATGGTCATCTTCTTGAAGCAGATAGGGACCTCAGATTGTTGTAAAGAGAGGTTGAAGATGTCTGCGAATACCTCCGCCAGCTGATCAGCGCAGGATCTGAGTGCTCGATCGGGGAACCCCATCAGGGCCGGTCACTTTCTGTGGGTTGACCGTCAAGAAAGCTGCTCTGACATCTGCAATGGTGACCCCAGATACAGGTTCATCCAGGGCTTCCAAGGTGGAGGGCATGCTCTCACTGACCTCTTGCTCAAAACGGACGTAGAATGCATTGAGCTCATCAGGGAGGGGTGCGTTGGAGCCGGCGATTTTACATGCCTTCATCTTGTAGCCTGTTATGTCTTGCAGACCTTGCCATAGTCGGCGGGGGTCAGTGTGGCTAGCCTGGGACTCTAGCTTGGTCCGGTATTGTCTTTTGGCATCTTTGATGAATCTCCTTAGATCGTATCTGGCTTTCTTGTATAGGTCAGTGTCGCCTGACTTGAACGCCTCAGACCTGGGCTTCAGCAAGCAGTGGATATCCCTGTTCATCCATGGTTTCCGGTTGGGGAACACATGGATTTCGTCCTTTGGCACACAGTCTTCTACACACTTCCTGATGAAGTCAGTTACTGTAGTGGCGTACTCGTTCAGGCTGGTCGGGCATGTAGACAAAGTGGTTAAGAAGGTATATGGGATATTTGTCTTTAGTAGCCAAGGCATAGAATACAAGAGCAGGAAGGTCATATTGGGATTGTATAAAATTCTGGTTAGGCCCCAGTTGGAGTACTGCCTGCAGTTCACCACACTAGAGGAATGATGTGATTGCACTAGAGAGGGTGCTGAGGAGATTCACCAGGATGTTGCCTGGGATAGAGGGTCTGAATTATGAGAAAAGATTGAACAGGATACAGCTGTTTTCCTTGAAGCAGTGAAATTTGAGAGTGGACCTGATAAAGATGTTCAAGATTATGAGGGGCATCGATAGGGTGGATAGGAAGGCACTTTTTTCCATTAGTAGAGGGGTTAATAACCAAGAGATTGAAGGTGAGAGGTAGAAGGCTAAGAAGGGAGTTGAGGAGAAACCTTTTCACCCAGTGGATGGTGGGAGTCTGAAACTCACTGACTGTCTGAAAGAGTGGTCGATTCAGAAACTCTCGTAAGATTTAAGTTTTTAGATATTCACTTTGAACTAACTCTCCAGAGCTCGGTGTCCCTTCAGCAGATTTCCTTTATTTACAAACTTATCTCCATTCCTAAGAGAGCCTCAGGTACAAAGTCAGAATCCAGAGTGTCAGTAGATCTGACACTCACCAATATATATGCAGGTGAGACTCTCTGGGCAGGTAATCATGACCTCAATCAGGAAGCTCATACTTCAACAGACCCACCTCATGGACCTCATTGATGCCATTGTGCCCTTGAACTGTCATAACCTCCAAGGACTATAGTCCAAGTGCTGAAAAATGGGATTAGTGTGGTCAGATGTTTGTTGGCTGGCTTGGACATGTGGGTCGACTGGCCTCCTGTGCTGTAAACATCTATGAAAAAGAAACGTTTTTACGCAATGAGTAGTTACATCTGGAATGCATTGCTTGAGAGTATGGTGGAGGCAGATTCAACTGGAGTTTTAAAAAGAAAATTGGATAAACATTGGATGAAGAAATAATTCCAGGGTTACAGAAAAAGTGTAGGTAAGTGAGGCTAGCTAAGTTGCTCTTGCAAAGAGCCCTCAAGGACAGAATGGGGCTGAATGGCGGGCCTCCTGTGCTGTAACCATTGTATGATTCTGGAAAGCAATAGAAGGTTTAGATACAGAAAGTTGAGAGGAGGTTCATGCGTGAGTATATAGAACATAGAACAGTACAGCACAGAACAGGTCCTTCGGCCCACGATGTTGTGCCGAGCTTTATCTGAAACCAAGATCAAGCTATCCCACTCCCTATCATCCTGGTGTGCTCCATGTGCCTATCCAATAACCGCTTAAATGTTCCTAAAGTGTCTGACTCCACTATCACTGCAGGCAGTCCATTCCACACCCCAACCACTCTCTGCGTAAAGAACCTACCTCTGATATCCTTCCTGTATCTCCCACCACGAGCCCTATAGTTATGCCCCCTTGTAATAGCTCCATCCACCCGAGGAAAGTCTTTGAACGTTCACCCTATCTATCCCCTTCATCATTTTATAAACCTCTATTAAGTCTCCCCTCAGCCTCCTCCGCTCCAGAGAGAACAGCCCTAGCTCCTGCAACCTTTCCTCGTAAGACCTACCCTCCAAACCAGGCAGCATCCTGGTAAATCTCCTCTGCACTCTTTCCAGCGCTTCCACATCCTTCCTATAGTGAGGTGACCAGAACTGCACACAATATTCCAAATGCGGTCTCACCAAGGTCCTGTACAGTTGCAGCATAACCCCACGGCTCTTAAACTCCAACCCCCTGTTAATAAAAGCTAACACACCATAGGCCTTCTTCACAGCTCTATCCACTTGAGTGGCAACCTTTAGAGATCTGTGGATATGGACCCCAAGATCTCTCTGTTCCTCCACAGTCTTCAGAACACATATACACCAACCTGTTGGGCCGACTGGCACGTTCTATGTGTAAATACTTTGTATAATCATGTGTGTATGTACATAGTGGAGACGCAAGGTTCTAATGAGGGTGGGGAAGTTAAAGTGGGTAATATTGGTGGAGACAAAGTACAGGAGAAATTAATGGGACCGAAAGCAGATAAATCTCCTGGATCTGATGGCCTACAGCCTAAGGTTTTAAAAGAGGTAGCTACAGAGATAGCGGATGCATTGTGCTTAATCTTTCAGAATTCCTTCGGTCCTGGAAGTCCTCCTGGATTGTAAGTTAGTATACATAACCCCAATAAGCAAGAGAGTAGGGAGAGAGAATACAGGGAACTACCGGCCAGTT
Source organism: Mustelus asterias (assembly GCF_964213995.1). NCBI lineage: Eukaryota > Metazoa > Chordata > Chondrichthyes > Carcharhiniformes > Triakidae > Mustelus > Mustelus asterias. The sequence goes on from NC_135816.1 coordinate 100,316,500, forward strand.
AGTCTGATATAAGGAAGGAAAATGCTGGAATCGCTTATCAGGGACATGATAACAGGGCACTGAGAAAATCGCAATATGATTATGCAGAGTCAACATGGTTTTTTGAAAGAGTGCACTAGAGTTTATTCAAGGAATAACTAGCACTGTGTTGGACTTTAACCTGGTGTTGTTAGACTTCTTACTGTGATAACAATGGGTGCTCACATGGGTGAGCATACTTGAAATTCCAATAAGGTGGCACAAGGGTGGGTCACATGATGTAGGCACAGGAGTGGCTGCGTTTTCACAAGCTCTGGCACTACTCGTCTTTTAATGCTTTTATTTAATCCTGATGCACAATTCCTAATTACTTGGTCCTGATGTGTTTAATCTGTGCTATGTTCCTGGAAGGTGCTGGCTAAATTTGAGTGTCAAGGTGTGGAGTTAAGTTGATTGAGGTGGTTGGAGATAGCTGGGGTGGGGCCTAGTTTGCAGTGGTGAGTGGGTCGACACTTCGGCAGTGCCGTAAGCACCGAGATGATGGCTGCCATTGTGAATGAAGTTGCGGCTGACGGTCTCGGCTCCCCGGCACAGATTCTTAGTGTTCACATCGATGAACTGCGCGATATCCTGAAGAGAATGGATGAAGCGAGAATCTTGTCAGTCGAGAGGGCAGTTTTCTCAGTGGGTGCTCACTCTCAGACCTTGGAAATCCTGCTGCATGGTATGTCGAACATCCTGGTTGATTCAGGGAGACGGCACCAGGTCTCCCGAGGGGGACTGGCAATGAATTCCCAGCTGAATTTGAGAACTGGCTGGGCGTTTCGAGTTCAATGGAGCACAGTATATCCAGTCTTAGAGGCTTGGGGTCGGCCGAAGGTTTTTTTACTACTGGTCTTACGTTATCTTGTCCTCGGTGTTCATTGAGAAGGACTGGAGGTGGCCGAATGCGACGTGTTGTCGCTACCAAAGATGTGCGGGTTAGGTTGATTGGTCAGGTTAAAAAAAAAAATTGCCCCTTAGAGTCCTGAGATGCGTAGGTTAGAGGGATTAGTGGGTAAATATGTGGGGGTAGGGCCTGGGTGGGATTGTGGTCGGTGCAGACTCGATGGGCCAAATGGCCTCCTTCTGCACTGTAGGGTTTCTATGATTTCTATGATTACCCGCCAGGGCCTAGCTTTCTCTTTACTGGGGCTTCAGCACGGTGACAGAGATACCAAGGCTTCAGTGAAACTCTGGATGGATCCTGGATGTTGCTCAACAATCCTGTCATAGCTTTGGCCTTTCCATGCTCCTTGATGGTTATATTATCCTGCAGTTCATCATTAATCCTGAACTCTGTTCCAACAAAGAACAAAGAACAAAGAACAATACAGCACAGGAACAGGCCCTTCGGCCCTCCAAGCCCGTGCTGCTCCCTGGTCCAAACTAGACCATTCTTTTGTATCCCTCCATTCCCACTCCATTCATGTGGCTATCTAGATAAGTCTTAAACGTTCCCAGTGTGTCCGCCTCCACCACCTTGCCTGGCAGCGCATTCCAGGCCCCCACCATCCTCTGTGTAAAATATGTCCTTCTGATATCTGTGTTAAACTTCCCCCCCTTCACCTTGAACCTATGACCCCTTGTGATTATGCTCCTGATTTTGTGATATTGTCTTTTACCCTGACAAGAGTGTATGATATATGAGCTCAGAGGCATTTGTCACCTGTTATGTGGTTATACACTGTGAAAATCAAGTTTGTCCATTTTTTCGCTTTGATGTTATTCATCCACCAGTGTGCTCCAACGTTGGAATGAGGGAGGCCTCAGTTTAATGTGCATTACCATTCAATCCTGGTTCTGAAGTGTGGAACCGGGGGAGCGGTGTAGGTAAAGGGGTCTGCCAGTCCTGCTTCTGGCCCTTTGTCAAATTCTCATTCTTGGGTTTCAGTGTTTGCAATATGGAGATATTTCCTAGTCTGGTGATTCTTTGTAGGTCTCCTTCTTTCTATTGGGGAGCATGCTGAGTTGGTTGTATGACATAGTACCATAGGACCACTACAGTGCAGTAGAGGCCACCCAGCCCAACGAATCTGCACCGACTCTCTGAGAAAGCATACCACCCAGGCCCCTCACCTCTGCCCTATCCCCATAACCCTGCGCACTTACCATGGCCAATCCACCTAACCGATATATCTTTGGAGTGTGGGAGGAAGCCGGAGCATCTGGAGGAAACCCACGCAGACACTGGGCGAAAGTGCAGACTCCGCACAGTGACCCAAGGCCGGAATTGAACCCAGGTCCCTGGTGCTGTGAGGAAGCAGTGCTAACTACTGTGTCGCCCACTAAGAGGCGTACAGTAATTGTCTGTTTTTTTAATGTGCTGTAATCCTTGCATTTACACTGAGAGAGTACATTTTTTGGTATCTTTCACTTTATTTGTAGATAAGATGCGAAGTGCCACAGTAGGGTGGCAGGTGGATATGGCCTTATAAGTCCATATTCTGGGTGACAAAAACCCCTGGTGTAACTGCTAGTGCTGCATTTTTCTTTTGTACTTTTGTTATTTTGGGATTAGGTAATCCTCGTTTGTCTCCTGTGAAGCTACAGACAGATCATGAGTTCTGGAAAAGAGTGGGTTTTTTTGTGTCATTGGTGCTTCTGGTGTTTTTGGAGTGGGGGGAAATATGTACAAAGAACAAAGAAAATTACAGCACAGGAACAGGCCCTTCGGCCCTCCAAGCCTGCACCGATCCAACTAGTTAAAACCAGTTCCAGGGCCTTGTAAGTTGTGCCTATAAAAACAGAGGCCTCAGAGTGCTGCTCTGACTGCACCGTGAGTGCTGTTTGACTGAGAGGAGTGCTTTTCGAGTTGGGTGAAACAGCGAGTTAGATGAAATAGGCAGCAGAGGCTACAAGGGAGAGTGCTGATTGGTAAGTGTTATTTTTTTTCTTTTTGCTCTTGGCATTGTAGTTGTTCGACACTAGAACCATAGAACCATAGAAAATTACAGCTCAGAAACAGACCTTTTGGCCCTTCTTGTCTGTGCCGAACCATTTTATGCCTAGTCCCACTGACCTGCACCTGGACCATATCCCTCCACACCCCTCTCATCCATGTACCTGTCCAAGTTTTCCTTAAATGTTAAAAGTGACCCCGCATTTACCACTTTATCCGACAGCTCATTCCACACTCCCACCACTCTCTGCGTGAAGAAGCCCCCCTAATATTCCCTTTAAACTTTTCTCCTTTCACCCTTAACCCATGCCCTCTGGTTTTTTTCTCCCCTCGCCTCAGCGGAAAAAGCCTGCTTGCATTCACTCTATCTATACCCATCAAAATCTTATACACCTCTATCATATCTCCCCTCAATCTTCTACGCTCCAGGGAATAAAGTCCCAACCTATTCAATCTCTCTCTGTAACTCAGTTTCTCAAGTCCCGGCAACATTCTTGTGAACCTTCTCTGCATTCTTTTAACCTTATTTACATCCTTCCTGTAACTAGGTGACCAAAACTGTACACAATACTCTAAATTCGGCCTCACCAACGCCTTATATAACCTTACCAAAACACTCCAACTTTTATACTCGATACTCCGATTTATAAAGGCCAATGTACCAAAGGCACTCTTTACGACCCTATCCACCTGTGACGTCACTTTTAGGGAATTCTGTACCTGTATTCCCAGATCCCTCTGATCAACTGCACTCTTCAGAGTCCTACCACTTACCCTGTACGTTCTATCCTATAGTATAGTGTTTCTGTGTTATTTCTGTGGTTTATAGTTTGCAAAGTTTATACTCGGTACTAACAGGGAGCAGGAAAGAAGGACCCTAGAAAATTGGATATAATCTGAAACAAAACATCTTTCAAAAGTTTAAAGGGGTAAGACATGACAGGAGAGCTCCGAGCTGTGGTTTGCTCCTCTTGCTCCATGTGTCAGGCTGGGGACAGTTCCAGTCCCCTGGGTCAGCATGTGTGCGGGAAGTGTCTCCAGCTGCAGCTCCTGGAAGCTCAGGTTTCAGAGCTGGAGCGGCGGCTGGAGACACTGTGGAGCATCCACAAGGCAGAGAGTATCGTGGAGAGCACGGATAGAGAGGTGGTCACACCACAGGCTCAGACTCCGCAGGCAGGAAGGGAATGGGTGAGCATCAGACAGAGCAAGAGAGATAGGCAGGTAGTGCAGGAATCTCCTGTTGCCATTCCCCTGCAGAACAGAGATACCACTTTGGATCCTGTTGAGTGGAATGACCTCTCTGGGGAAAACAGCAGCAGCCAAACTCGCTGCACCATGTTTGGTTCTGCTGCAGAGGGGAGGGGTAAAAAGTGTGCCAGTGAAATAGTTATAGGGGATTCAATTGTAAGGGGAATAGACAGGCGTTTCTGTGGCTACAAATGAGACTCCAGGGTGGTATGTTGCCTCCCTGGTGCTCGGGTCAAGGATGTCTCGGAGCGGTTGCAGGACATTCTGGAGGGGGAGGGTGAACAGCCAGTGATGGTAGTACACATCGATACAAACGACATAGGTAAAAAAAGGGATGAGGTCCCAAAAGCAGAATACAGGGAGCTAGGAAGAAAGTTAGGAAATCGGACCTCAAAGGCAGTGATCTCAGGATTACTACCGGTGCCATGTGCGAGTCAGAGTAGAAATTAGAGGATATATCGGATAAATATGTGGCTGAAGAGATGGTGTCAGGGGGAGGATTTCAGATTCCTGGGGCATTGGGACCGGTTCTGGGGGAGGTGGGACCTGTACAAGTTGGAAGGGTTACACCTGGGCAGGATGTCCTGGGGGGAGTATTTGCTAGAGCAGTTGGGGAGTGTTTAAACTAATATGCCAGGCGGATGGGAACCTATTTAAGGAGTCTGAGAAGGAGGGAGCAAGGACAAAATGTGGGGAGAAGGTTCCAACTACATCAAAAATCAGGAAAAAAGTTAAAAGAAAGGAGAACTCAGGAGATGTTATTTATGGAAGTGTTAGAATTCAAAAAGAAGGTACAAAAACTAGCATAAGGGCACTTTATCTGAATGCTCGTAGCATTCGAAACAAGGTAAATGAGTTGACGGTACAAATCATTGCGAACGAGTGTGATTTGGTGGCCATTACAGAGACATGGTTGCAGGATGGTCATGACTGGGAGTTAAATATCTCAGGGCATCAGACTGTTCGGAGGGATCGACAGGAAGGTCAGGGAGGTGGTGTAGCTCTGATATTTAAGGATGACATCAGGGCGGTAGAGAGAGATGATATAGGTTCCATGGAAAAAAAGGTTGAATTCATTTGGGTGGAAATTAGAAATAGGATGGAGAAAAAGTCACTGATAGACTTGGTCTATAGGCCACCAAATGATGACATCATGGTGGGGCGAGAAATAAACAACGAAATAACTGATGCATGTAAAAATGGCACAGCAATTATCATGGGGGATTTTAATCTACATATAGATTGGTCAAACCAGGTCGGTCAAGGCAGCCTTGAGGAGGAGTTCATAGAATGTATCCGCGATAGCTTCCTTGAATAGTATGTAATGGAACCTGCAAGGGAGCAAGCTATCCAAGATCTGGTCCTGTGTAATGAGACGGGAATAATTAGTGATCTTGCAGTTAGGGATCCTCTTGGAAGAAGCGATCACAGTGTGGTTGAATTTAAAGTACAGATGGAGCGTGAGAAGGTAAAATCCAATACCAGTGTCTTGTGCTTAAACAAAGGAGACTACAAAGGGATGAGAGAGGAACAAAGAACAATACAGCACAGGAACAGGCCCTTCAGCCCTCCAAGCCCGTGCCGCTCCCTGGTCCAAACTAGACCGCTCTTTTGTATCCCTCCATTCCCACTCCGTTCATGTGGCTATCTAGATAAGTCTTAAACGTTCCCAGTGTGTCCGCCTCCACCACCTTGCCTGGCAGCGCATTCCAGGCCCCCACCACCCTCTGTATAAAATATGTCCTTCTGATATCTGTGTTAAACCTCCCCCCTTCACCTTGAACCTATGACCCCTCATGAACGTCACCACCGACCTGGGGAAAAGCTTCCCACCGTTCACCCTATCTATGCGTTTCATAATTTTATACACCTCTATTAAGTCTCCCCTCATCCTCCGTCTTTCCAGGGAGAACAACCCCAACTTTTATACTCTATGCCCTGTCCTATAAAGGCAAGCATGCCATATGCCTTCTTCACCACCTTCTCCATCTGTGACGTCACCTTCAAGGATCTGTGGACTTGCACACCCAGGTCCCTCTGCGTATCTACGCCCTTTATGGTTCTGCCATTTATCGTATAGCTCCTCCCTACATTATTTCTACCAAAATGCATCACTTCGATTTATCAGGATTGAACTCCATCTGCCATTTCTTTGCCCAAATTTCCAGCCTATCTATATCCTTCTGTAGCCTCTGACAATGCTCCCCACTATCTGCAAGTCCTGCCAATTTTGTGTCGTCCGCAAACTTACTGATCACCCCAGTTACACCTTCTTCCAGATCGTTTATATAAATCACAAACAGCAGAGGTCCCAATACAGAGCCCTGCGGAACACCACTAGTCACAGGCCTCCAGCCGGAAAAAGACCCTTCCACTACCACCCTCTGTCTTCTGTGACCAAGCCAGTTCTCCACCCATCTAGCCACCTCCCCCTTTATCCCATGAGATCCAACCTTTTTCACCAGCCTACCATGAGGGACTTTGTCAAACGCTTTACTAAAGTCCATATAGACGACATCCACGGCCCTTCCCTCGTCAACCATTCTAGTCACTTCTTCAAAAAACTCCACCAGGTTAGTGAGGCATGACCTCCCTCTCACAAAACCATGCTGACTATCGTTAATGAGTTTAATCTTTTCTAAATGCGCATACATCCTATCTCTAAGAATTTTCTCCAACAACTTCCCCACCACGGATGTCAAGCTCACCGGCCTATAATTACCCGGGTTATCCTTCCTACCCTTCTTAAATAACGGGACCACATTAGCTATCCTCCAATCCTCTGGGACCTCACCTGTGTCCAGTGACGAGACAAAGATTTGCGTCAGAGGCCCAGCGATTTCATCTCTCGTCTCCCTGAGCAGCCTTGGATAGATTCCATCAGGCCCTGGGGATTTGTCAGTCTTTATATTCTCTAACAAACCTAACACTTCCTCCCTTGTAATGGAGATTTTCTCCAACGGTTCAACACTCCCCTCCGAGACACTCCCAGTCAACACATCCCTCTCCTTTGTGAATACCGACGCAAAGAATTCATTTAGGATCTCCCCTACTTCTTTGGGCTCTCAGCATAATTCCCCACTTTTGTCCCTGAGAGGTGCGATTTTTTCCCTGACAACCCTTTTGTTCCTAACGTATGAATAAAATGCCTTGGGATTCTCCTTAATCCTGTCTGCCAAGGACATTTCGTGACCCCTTTTTGCCCTTCTAATTCCCCGTTTGAGTTCTTTCCTACTTTCTTTGTACTCCTCCAGAGCTCCCTCCGTTTTTAGCTGTCTGGATCTAACATACGCCTCTCTTTTCTTTTTGACCAGTCCCTCAATTTCCCTGGTTATCCACGGTTCTCGAATCCTACCCTTCCTATCCTTCTTTTTTACAGGCACATGCCTGTCCTGCAGCCCTAACAACTGTTCCTTAAAAGACTCCCACATGCCAGATGTGGATTTACCCTCAAACACCTCTCCCAATCAAGAGCTGCCAATTTCTGCCTAATCCCACTAAAGTTAGCCTTCCCCCAATCCAACACCTTACCCTTGGGACACCACTCATCCTTTTCCATCACTATCCTCAAGCTAACAGCATTGTGGTCACTATTTGCCATGTGTTCCCCTACCGAAACTTTGAAGACCTGACCGGGCTCATTCCCCAGTACTAGGTCCAGTATAACCCCCTCTCTAGTCGGGCTATCTACATATTGTTCCAAAGAACCCTCCTGTACGCATTTTACAAATTCCTCCCCATTCAGAGTCCCAGCTCTCAGCGATTTCCAGTCTATACCAGGGAAATTGAAGTCTCCCACTACAACAACCCTATTTTTCCTGCACCTATCCAGTATCTCCTGACATATCCGTTCTTCCACTTCCCTTGGGCTGTTGGGGGGCCTGTAGTATACCGTAGTATACTGTAGTTGGCTAAGGTAGACTGGGAGCAAAAACTTTATGGTGGGACAATTGAGGAACAGTGGGGGACTTTCAAAGCGATCTTTCACAGTGCTCAACAAAAGTATATACCAGTGATAAGGAAGGACTGTAGAAAAAGAGATAATCAGCCATGGATATCTGAGGAAATAAAGGAGGGTATCAAACTGAAAGAAAATGCATACCAAGTGGCAAAGATTAGTTGGAACCGAGAGGATTGGGAAATCTTTAAAGGTCAGCAGAAAGCCACGAAAAAAGCTATAAAGAAAAGTAAGATGGATTATGAGAGTAAATTAGCTCAGAATATAAAAACAGATCGCAAAAGTTTCTACAAATATATAAAACAAAAAAGAGTGGCTGAAATAAGCATTGGTCCTTTAGAGGATGAGAAGGGGGATGTAATAACTGGGAATGAGAAAATGGCTGAGGCATTGAACAGGTATTTTGTGTCGGTCTTCACAGTGGAAGATACAAATAACATGCCAAAAATTGATGACAGGAAGGCTATGGCAGGTGTGGACCTAGAAACTATCATTATCATGAAAGAGGCAGTGTTGGGCAAACTAATGGGGCTAGAGGTAGACAAGTCTCCTGGTCCTGATGGAATGCATTCCAGGGTATTAAAAGAGATGGCGGAAGAAATAGCAAATGCACTGGTGGTAATTTACCAAAATTCACTGGACTCTGGGGTGGTTCCCGCAGATTGGAAAACAGCAAATGTGACGCCACTATTTAAAAAATGAGGTAGACAAAAGGTGGGTAACTATAGGCCAGTTAGCTTAACTTCTGTCGGAGGGAAAATGCTCGAATCTATCATCAAGGAAGAAATAGCGAGATATCTGGATATAAATTGTCCCATTGGTAAGATGCAGCATGGGTTCATGAAGGGCAGGTCATGTTTGACTAATTTGGTGGAATTCTTTGAGAACATTACATGTGCAGTAGACAATGGGGAACCTGTGGATGTGGTGCATCTGGATTTCCAGAAGGCATTTGACAAGGTGCCGCACCAAAGACTGCTGCATAAGATAAAGGTGCACGGTGTTACGTGTAAAGTATTAGCATGGATAGAGGATTAGTTAACTAACAGAAAGCAAAGAGTGGGGGTAAATGGGTGTTTTTCTGGTTGGCGATCAGTGACTGGTGGTGTGCCTCAAAGGTCAGTGTTGGGACCGTAATTGTTTACGATTTACGTAGATGATTTGGAGTTGGGGACCAAGAGTAGTGTGTCAAAATTCACAGATGACACTTGGATGAGTGGCAGAGCAAAATGTGCAGAGGACGCTGAAAGTCTGCAAAGGGATATACATAGTCTAAGTGAGTGGGCGAGGGTCTGGCAGATGGAGCACAACATTGGTAAATGTGAGGTCATCCATTTTGGTAGGAATAACAGCAAAATGCTGTTTCTCTCTTTCTGTGGTTTCCTTTCTTAATCTGAGTCGGTGAGGTGTTGATACAAGCTCTGATTTGTCGAGATGGGAAGAATATCCCGTTGATGGGTGCCTTGACGATCCGTCTTCTCCTTGTTTCCATGGTGGAAAATGGTTTAAGTTTTCTGGTGATGGTGGGGCCTGAATAGTGCCTCTGATATGGCTGGGGTGAAGTGAAGTCTGTTGTGCTGCAAGTCTTGGTGGAGTGTATGAATCCTTGGCTTATTGGCTTCTGTAAATGAGAGCGTACACCACCACACCATGTCTTGTACCAATGGCGGTATCCTGATGTTCCCTCTTTTCTGGGGCATGCTTTCATTGCTTGGAGGTCCTGGGATGCTGATTTAGGAACCCATTGGTAGTATTTTACCCCATAAAGGATGCCTGGCTTTGTGGTGCCATGTTCTCATGGCTTTATCCTGTTATCCTGAGATCCCCCATTCTTTCTGATATTGTTTCATGACCCGTACGAGAAGAGATGTTGATTACAATAATTATTTTTAATTCATGGATGTCACTGACTGGCCAGCATTTATTGCCCATCCCTAGTTATTGTTGTTCAGAGGGCAGCTGAGAGTCAGCCACATTGCTGTGGCTCTGGAGTCACAAGTAGTCCAGACCGGGTAAGGACGGCAGATTTCCTTCCCTAAAGGACATTCGTGAACCAGATGGGTTTTCCCAACAATTGACTGGTTGATTATCTGAGCCATTTGTATGAGTATTTGCTGGTCTTTTCTGTACGTATATGTGGAATAATGATCACTTTGTACCGCACTATATTGGGAAATTGGTTGGTAAAATGTAAAATGGAAGTCCTCCAATAAACAAAACTTATGGAAAAAAAAAGGTACCACACAAACAATTGTTCAAAAAGATCATGTTTAATGGGATTGGAGGTAATATATCAGCATTGATTGAGGATTGGTTAGGAAACAGAGTAGTGATGATGGGGTCTTTTTCGGAATGGCCTGTTATCACAAGTTGTCCCTCAGCTATTCAGCCCCGTATCAGTCGCTTCGATGAGGGAGCTGAGTGCAATGTGTCGAGGTTTGCTGATGATGCAAAGCGAGGTAGTAAAGTAAGCCATGAAGAGGGCACAAAGACGCTGAATAGGGACATAGACAGGCTCAGTGTATGGTTAAGACAGTGGCTGCTGGAGTGTACGGTGGGGAAACAAGAAATTATTTGGTAGGAAGAATGAAAAAAATGAATGTTTTCAAAGACGAGAGATTAGTAAATGTTGGTAAGCGGAGGGATTTAAGACTTCTAATACGCAAATCACATATACAGATTCATAGAATCCCTCCAGTGCAGAAGGAGGCCATTCGGCCGATCAAGAATGCACTGACTCACTGACAGAGCATCTTACCCAAGCCCATCATTCCCTTAACCGCAAGCATTAATCCCTCTGAACTACAAATCTTGTGACACCAAGGGGCAATTTACCATGGCCAATCCACCTATCATGCACATCTTTTGGACGGAGAGAGGAAACCGGAGCACCCGGAGGAAACCCACGCAGACACGGGGAAAACATGCAGACTCCACACAGACAGTGACCCAAAGCCAGGAACCCAAAGCCTGGTGCTGTGAGGCAGCAGTGCGAACCACTGTGCCACCATGCCATCCAACACCCAATTTGGAAGGAAAATGGCATGTAAGTCTTTAGTACAAGAGGATTAGACTATATTTAAGAGTAAGGAGATCCTGCCATAATTATATAGGCCTTTGGTGAGACCATATCTGGATACTGTGCATAGTTTTAGTCTCCTTACTTCAGGAAGGAGAGAGGAGTGTAACAAATGTTCATGAGATTGATTCCTGGATGTGAGAATTGTCCTATGGGAATGGGCCTATGTTCTCTAGTTTGGAAGAATAAGAAGTTATCCAGTTGAAATGCATCACAATCTGACAGGATAGATGCTGAAGTCTGTTTCCCTTGGTTCAAATGTCCAGAACTAGGACTTGGTGTCAGGAGAAGGAAATGGCCATTTTGGACTAAGGGGAAATGTCTTCACTCAGTTGAATCTTTCGATTTCTCTGCCCGTGAGGGCTGTGAATGTTCAGTGAGTATAGAGTGAAGATTGTGACTGATGGACTTTGAGCACTCAGGCAATTGGAGGGAGGTGGGGAGCTGGTTGGAAAGTGGAGTTCATAGAATCATAGAAACCCTACAGTACACAAAGAGGCCATTCGGCCCATCGAGTCTGCACCGACCATAATCCCACCCAGGCCCTACCCCCATATCCCGACATATTTTACCTACTATTCGTTCTAATCTACGCATCTCAGGACACCAAGGGGCAATTTTAGCATGGCCAATCAACCTAACCTGCACATCTTTGGACTGTGGGAGGAAACCGGAGCACCCGGAGGAAACCCACGCAGACACGAGGAGAATGTGCAAACTCCACACAGACAGTGACCCAAGCCGGGAATCGAACCTGGGTCCCTGGTGCTGTGGGCCAGCGGTGCTAACCACTGTGTCACCTCTTGAAATCCTGCAGGATTGGTCACCCGATCCATGGTCACCTATTTGGTGGCATTTCACAAAGTGGATGAAATTCATGGGTGGGAGATTCTAAAAATCAGCGGCAATTAGATTCAATTGTAACTTTTAAATTTCTTCTAAACTTAAAAGGGGATTAGATATTTGATTTATTATTATCACATGTATTAACATACAGTGAAAAGTATTGTTTCTTGTGCGCTATACAGACAAAACATACCGTTCATAGCAAAGGAAAGGAGAGGGTGCAGAATGTAGTGTTACAGTTGTAGCTAGGGTGTAGAGAAAGATCAACTTAATGCGAGGTAAGTCCATTGAAAAGTCTGACAGCAGCAGGGAAGAAGCTGTTCTTGAGTCGGCTGGTACGTGACCTCAGACTTTTGTATCTTTTTCCCGATGGAAGAAGATGGAAGAGAGAATGTCCGGGGTGCGAGGGGTCCTTAATTATGCTGGCTGCTTTGCCGAGGCAGCGGGAAGTGTAGACAAAGTCAATGGATGGGAGGCTGGTTTGCGTGATGGATTGGGCTACATTCAGGACCTTTTGTAGTTCCTTCCGGTCTTGGGCAGAGCAGGAGCCAGACCAAGCTGTGATACAACCAGAAAGAATGCTTTCTATGGTGCATCTGTAAAAGTTGGTAAGAGTCGTAGCTGACATGCCAAATTTCCTGAGTCTTCTGAGAAAGTAGAGGCGTTAGTGGGCTTTCTTAACAATAGTGTCGGCATGGGGGGACCAGGACTGGTTGTTGTTGATCTGGACATCTAAAAACATGAAGCTCTCGACCCTTTCTACTTCATCCCCATTGATGTAGACAGGGGCATGTTCTCCTTTACGCTTCCTGAAGTCGATGACAATCTCCTTTGTTTTGCTGACATTGAGGGAGAGATTATTGTTGCCGCACCAATTCACCAGATTCTCTATCTCATTCCTGCACTCTGTCTCGTCATTGTTTGAGATCCGACCCACTACGGTGGTGTCGTCAGCAAACTTGAAAATCGAATTGGAGGGAATTTGGCCACACAGTGATAGGTGTATAAGGAGTATATTGGGGGACTGAGAACACAGCCTTGTGGGGCACCGGTGTTGAGGATGATCGTGGATGATCGTGTTGTTGCCTATTGTAAGGGAAATTGTGCTGGATATTGTATGAGTTTAGTATGAAATTCAGATTCACTTGTAAGGGAAATTGTATTAGATATTGTATGAGCTAGGTATGAAATTCAGATTCACAGGTTTTAGTAAAATGATATAGCAGATTTAGGTGAGTAGTGAGATGGGTATATAACCTAAAGTAACTTCGTGTGACCTAATATAATCAAGTGTAGTCGATATGATCAAAGTGGAGGAACTAGAGAAGTAATATAGCAATCACTAATTAAGGAAAGCAGACAACAGTCACTTAAGAAAACAAGGAAGACTGCTCGGTGGTTCAACTTAATAGTGAACCATAAAACCATAAAATCAGCAGAGAGAATGTCCTTTCTAACACTTTCGGCCTAAATCAACAAAACTACGATTATAGTACAAGCAGAAAAGGTCAGATAAAGGTAAGAGCCATAACCACCATGATTTAAGAGACACAGAGATATAACAGGGAACGACTAATTGCCAATACAACAGATAAAGGGTCTAAAGTAAGATGAGAACCAAGGACAGGCAATAAAAGTAAGATAAGAATCTTGAGATAGGGAGCTGAAATGTACATAAAAGACTGTAAGCCCAAGGGCTCTTTGGAGTTTTCCGGACGCTCCCGGCTTTATCTCTTATGCTGAGAAATAAAGTCTTTTGCTTGAAAGATCGCTGCTCAGACTCTCTGTTTTAAACCGATGTAAACGAATTGTCGTCCTGGGGAACCACGACAAAATTGGCGCTGCTTAGCAGGGTTGGTGAGAGATCGCCCAGAAAAGCATCTGGAAGGAGTAGCGGAGACGGTGGTCCAACCGGAACCGAGAAGTCCCCAGCCGGCCTTCTGTCAACAAGGTAAGCAGACTTGCATGCATGTAAATCCTTGTTGTCAGAAAGGGGTTTTCTCGAGGCCCGGTGCACCCGGCTCTCTGCTGGTCCTGGATCTCCCCAACCCAAAAAGATATCCTGCACAGGTAAAACCAAATTGTGTAAAAATTTTGAGAGACTGAGTCTGATCCGAAGAGCAGAATTTTTGCATGCAAAAGCGCGCTGCGAATACTGTATTGTCTGTGAATGGGTAAAAAGTGAGACGGGAAAAAGGCCGAAAGCTAAAGTAATGCAATTAGGTTAAGTCAAGCGGTTTGGAGCGGGTTTTTCAGGTCACGACTTGCCCAGAAGAGAGTAAGTGTGGGAAAACCTGCCAGTCCAAACCTACCCAGGACCTCGGGTAAGGGACGTCAACCGAGAGGGAGAGAGATCAGTGAGAGATCACTCTCTGACCTAATACAGTAGCCAAAAGCACAGGAGTGGATTTTAACCACAGGAAAGGGGAGTAGCAGCTAGAATAGAGGAAGTAAAAGACCAGTTTGAACAAACTGGTCTGAGACAACAGCGTGAAGGACAGAAATAAGAGAGAGAGTCGGAATATAGGTAGGGTAATAACTAACAACTTGAAAAATTACCCTGACAAAACTGCCTGGTGACAAGATTGAAAATAACTAATCTTTGAATAATAACAAAAACGGAAGCAACACTGGATTGGAAAAAGATTACACACATAATTAACTTAGAGGAGATAAAGAATGAGTGGCCGTATGTAAATTGGGAAAGAGTAGTCGATAGGAATTGGATAGACGAAATAAAATTGGAAACCCTAGAGAAATTAATAAAGGGATCTGACCGATACAGGATTCTTATACACATAGACGAGCAAGTGAAAACCTACTACCCTCTGGCCCGGGAGAGGAAGATAGTGCCGGGACAGGGGACTACGGGGAAGTGGATATCAGGACCCCGGTTAGAATTACAGATAGTGGCAAAAGAAATCCAAAGGAAAGGTAAACAGGGGACTGAGCACGGAAAAACAATACAGCAAGTAATAATCACTGTGATACCTAACTCTGACAGATTAAGTGACAAAAATTGCGACAGTGATCCAAAAAGACGAGTAATGGCGCACCAAGTTAAGACACCAGTGGAGATATTAGGGGATAAGTTCCCAGCCCTTAGGGGAGATATAGAACACGTCTCTAAAAAATGGGCCAAAAGAACAAATAAGAGCAATACACAGTGGCCGGAGGAAGGCACATGGTCCATAGAGAGGTGTGAGGACCAGAAGGGAATGATAAAGAACTATAAGATTAAGGATAAATCGAGCAAAAGAAGGGAAAAGCGAGAAGAGGGGTATGGAGGGGAGGTAGAATGCAGATGCCAGTACAACCTGAGGAAAAAGCAAAATTGGAAGATTCAAACGTAGCCCCACCCCCATACTTAGAGAAACAGAGCTCCATGGGACTGTACCCAGTTATATCAGGCACAATGAATTTTGAGGGAGAATATGACATAGAACAGATGACGAAGGAGGAATGGGCACGAAAGGAGGGAGAAAAGAAACAAGGTATAGAGGAAGCAGCTAGGAAAACAGAAGAGGATTTGGATGGGCTGAACCAAAGGAGAAAGGAGTTGGAGGACGAAGTAAAGGTGGTAGAACTTTTGGAATGGGTAAAGAAGGTAATGAAAAAGGAAAAAGAACGAGAAGAGGGAGGAGAAAATGTTAGAAATAAATATGAGGGGAAAACAGGAAATGATTTTTGCGAGTATGCAAGTGAGACATCACAAGGATGGAGGTGGAAGCACCCAGAGGAAGGTAGAATGGCGAGAGAGACGGAAGGAGAAACAGAAGAGAGTAGTGAAGACGAAGGGAGGCAATCAATGTTAGGGGTGCAAAGAAAATCAAGGCGGGAAAGGCACCCACCTGTAAAGTTTCCAGATGTGGATAGGAGAGGGAAAAGGGTATTCCCGGTGATTCTGAAGGGTGGCAGACCGCAGTATATCCCTTGGTCAGGTCAGGATTTGCCTAATTTAATTAATGAATTACCCAATATTTTGGATGGGGCTGGAAGGTGGATTGGACAGTTGGAGGCAGGGATGGTGGGAAAAAGGATGGCACTGGGCGACATCAAAGCTCTCCTGACAAAGGTGCTAGGAATGGACCAAATGGCGGAAGTAATGAGACGTGCTGGCATCCCGACCGCAGCTTATAACCCAGCGGTGGATGGGACACTAATGGACCAGTACCGCCAAGACATCTGGCAGGCACTGCGGGATATGTACCCCAATCGAATGGATGTAAAAACCCTAAAGGGAGAGCCACTGGGTGAGGAGGAGAATGCAGCTGTGTATGTGGAGAATCAATTAAAAAGGTGGAGAAGGGACACGGAGAGGGACATTTTAATAGACCCACTGACCAACTCCATGTTCCGGGCTGCAATCCTAGAGGGCTTGCCAGCCCCAGCTAAGACAAGGCTGGAGGAAGTGGTGGGCTTGGACTCAAAAAATTACCGAGAGTTTGTGGATTATGTTGCCCATGCAGTAGAGAGACATCGCAAAGATGAAAAGAATGCAGACAAACAGCTGAAGGAGGTACAACGTAAACTCCTTCAGGCACAGTTGGAGGAGATCAAAAGCAAGGATAAACTGAAGGCAAAAGAGGATCTCGCACCCAGAAAAATAGCACCAATGATGGTGGAGCAAAAGCCAGAGGAAATACCTGCACTAATCAAAGGGGGGAGCGGAGATGGAGGCCAGCCCGTCGTAACCTATAACATTTCTGCCTTCCCACTGTCCATGAACCCAGGAGCCTATGGCCTAAATTATCAAAACCCATACGCCCTGCAAAGTCAGACTGACTGGAATAGAAAGGGGAAAGGACAGGGAGGTGGTAGGCCACCCTATCAGAATCAGAGAGGACAGGGACAGGTTAATCATCAGACTCCGAGACAGGGACCACTGCCTGGCCCTTCAGGTGTGTGTTGGGGGTGCGGGGAGGCAGGGCACATAAAAAGGAATTGCCCGCGGAATTTCCCCAGACAGGGAGAAAACCAGCAGCAGACAGGCCAACAACTGATCCAAGGGTCGCCAAACAGCATCCCGATGTTTCAAGGGCCGGTAAACCATCAGAATTCCCCATAGGGAGGCCCAGAGAACCCCGAAATGGTAGGACAGTACGTACAGATAACAGAAACTGCAGAGCAGGAACCTATAGTTAACGTTAGAGTAGGAGGGATCGAGGTCCCCATGATGATAGACACCGGCGCCACATGTACGTGCATGCAAACGAAATATGCGGATCACTTACCATTGTCAAACCAGTTTGTAAAAACTGTGGGGTTCTCGGGGAAAGTAACATTAGCTCGAATGACGACGCCGGTGCCTGTTACCATTGGAAATAAGACAACCCATGTACCTATTTTAGTATGTGATAAAACTCCTTTAAATCTATTGGGAAGGGATGCAATCCTAGGTCTAGGACTAAAATTAGAATGCACCGAACAAGGAATTGATTTGATGGGAATGTATCCACTTGAAATACCAGGAAAGGAAGGGGTTAATGTATATTGGTTGGGAGATATAGAGGAACAAGTTAAAAAACAGATATGGGAAGTTTGGGGAAAGCTTATAAACACTTGGGTTCCACAAGCCAAATGGCCAAGAACAGAATTACACAGTACAATGATATTTGATGAAGGGCAAGAACCTGAGATACAGGAGAAATGGGAAAGGGAGGCAGGACGAGAACAGGAAATAAAGTCAGGAAGTATTTTAATCGGACTAGAGGGAGTAGCCCTCACCATTGTTAGGAATGAATGGGTTAACAAATGGTTCTCTGTATCTGGGGCGGAGCCACATGTCACATTGAAAGTGAATCCGGGATACAGATCAAAAGACCTAGGACCAATGGTGTTGAGAGCACAAGATTTAGAATTTGTCCAGACAGACAATGTAGATATTTGGACGTCCAGCAATGGACAAATGACGAAAATAATTTTGGATGTTAAAATGCTTGGGAAACCGAAGCAGATAACAATAGGAGTGCAAATCGAGAAACAGGAACTGGAGTGGAGAGAGAGGTTAGAGCAGGATTTGAACTCCCTCCCGCAGGAGTTGTGGTCCAGACAGGACACGAATGTAGGGAGGGTCAAAAACGCTAATCCAGTTGAAGTCAGATTAAAGATAGGACGTCAGGGGCCGTATAGGCCGCAATACCCAATCAAGACAGAAGCAATTGAAGGAATTAGAGGGACAATTAAGGGATTGATAGAAGCAGGGGTATTAAAAGAAACCCGGAGCAAGTGTAATACACCGCTACTACCAGTGAAAAAGGCGGACGGAGAAAAATGGAGATTGGTGCATGATCTAAGGGCAATTAATGAGGTAGTGGAAGATATGCCAGCAGAGGTTCCAAACCCTTATACCTTGATGACAAATATACCACCTGAAAGTAGATGGTTTACTGTAATAGACCTATGTTCGGCATTTTTTAGTGTGCCACTAGCTCAAGAAAGTCAGTATCTCTTTGCATTTACGTACGAGGGGAAACAATACACATACAATAGGATGCCCCAAGGATTTAAACATTCCCCACATGTATTCAATCAGGTGTTGAGAGCAGATTTAGAAGGAATACAGTTGGAAGGAACACTGATACAATATGTGGATGATTTATTATTATGCACAGGAACACAAGAACAGTGCAGGAAGGATAGTTTAAAACTATTGGAAAGACTAGCAGAAGGGGGCCATAAAGTTTCCAGGAAAAAGCTGCAGCTGTGCCAGAAAAAGGTAGAATACTTGGGAAGAGAAATATCAGCAGGACAGAAGGAGATAGCTTCACAGCAAATAGAAGCAGTACTAAAAGTTCCGAAACCACGGACGGTGGGACAAATGATGACATTTTTGGGAATGACAGGATTCAGTTCAGAATGGGTGGAAAGCTATGCCGAAAAAACGCAGGCACTACGAAAGATAATGAAGGAGGCAGGGTGTGACGAATTAAAAGCCAAATTAAAATGGGATAAAGATGCTTCAGACGCATTTGAAAATGTGAAAAGAGAAATGGCACAGGCACCAGCATTGGCCTTACCGACCTATGACAAGCCCTTTGACTTATTTGTGAGTAACAGAGAAGCCGGATTTGCTACAGCAATGTTAATGCAGGAAAATTGCAAGGGTAGACGAAGGCAGGCTGTAGCATATTACAGTACCAAGCTAGACGACGTAGCAATGGGATACCTTCCGTGCTATCAAGGTCTGGCAGCAGCTTGGTGGGCGTACGAAAAGGCAGCTACGGTCACAATGGGATATCCGATAAACATACATGTATACCATAAGGTCGCTGAATTGATTGAGCAAGGAAAATTTGTGCTGACACCTGCTAGGATCCATCATTATCGAATGCTAACCACATTTCCAGATATCACGATTATAAAGTGCAACAGAGTAAATCCAGCTGATTACATGCCATTACCTCATGAGGGAGAAGAACATGAATGCTTAAGAGAAGCAAAAACATTTATGAAACTGAGAAAAGATTTAAGAGCAGAGGGACTAGTGACAGAAGGGAAAAGGATACTGTATGTAGATGGCTCATGTTACAGGGATCACTTAGGAAACCACGCAGGCTATGCCATAGTTGAACA
Organism: Mustelus asterias; assembly: GCF_964213995.1. NCBI lineage: Eukaryota > Metazoa > Chordata > Chondrichthyes > Carcharhiniformes > Triakidae > Mustelus > Mustelus asterias. The sequence goes on from NC_135816.1 coordinate 100,336,126, forward strand.
GAAAGGGGAAACACTTGAAGTCATAGAAGCAGAGAAATGTGAACAGCCCTGTTCAGCCCAACTGGCAGAACTTAAAGCATTGACCAGAGCATGTGAGCTAGCAAACGGGGAAGCATTGGAAATTTATACTGATTCGGCCTATGCCCACGGGGTCTGCCATCTGTTCGGGGCAATATGGAAGCAAAGGGGATTTATGAAAAGCGGAGGAGGACCAATACAACACGAAGGTCAAATCAGGGCTTTAATAAGGGCCATGATGGGTCCAAGGGAATTAGCCATAATTAAGTGTCAGGCGCATAAAAAGGGAGCAGACAGCATCACACAGGGAAACACCAAAGCCGACAAGGCAGCTAAAGAAGCGTCAGGATGCATTGAGGCTACGATAGCCCCAGTAGAAATAGCAAGGCCGCACCCAGGGCCAGGTACGGGGGATATCGAACCTCATATCACATTAGAAGATGTAGCACAGTTACAGGAGGAAACCTCTGTAGCTGAAAAGGCAATGTGGAAAGATAGAGGAGCACTACAGGGACAACAGGACAGGATATGGAGAAATGGGGAGGGATTGGTCATAGCACCCACATCATTACTAACCGTACTAATTAGCGAAGCGCATGGAGTGGACCACTGTGCAAGAGGAGAAGTGGCTAGAAAGATCAAGAAGGAAGGATTCTGGTCACCATACCTGCAAAACTCGATTGACTACATACTAAGTCAGTGTGAGGTGTGTGCTCAGAATAACATCAGGAAGGGCATTACTGCCCCAATAGGGCATATACCCATTCCTGAAGGACCATTTAAACATCTATGCATGGACTATGTGGATATGGGAAAGGTGGTAAGAGGGAAAAGATACATGTTAGTGATTATTGATAGATTCAGCAGATGGATAGAAGCAACGCCATCCAAAGATCAAGGATCTGGAACGGTGATTAACTTCCTGTCAAAAGAAATTATCCCAAGATTTGGCATACCCACGCAATTAAGTTCAGACAATGGATCTGCTTTTATAGGAAGGGCACTGAGAGAGACACTCTCGGTACTCCGAATAAAGCAGAAGTTTGGATGCGTATATCACCCTCAATCCCAAGGAATGGTGGAGAGAGCAAACGGGACCCTTAAGGCTAAAATAAGCAAAATTTGCAGTGAAACAGGGAAAAACTGGATAGATGCTCTGCCATTGGCTCTAATGCAGTACAGGAGTCAGGAAAACAGAATCACACATTTGAGCCCACATGAAATGATGACAGGAAGAGTAATGCCGGTACCTAAGATCAGGGGATCAGGAGGTCCTACGCTAGAATGTTTAGATCAAAGCACAAAAGAATATATACAACAATTAACTGTTATACATAGAACTATATTTGAACAGGAAAAAGCCAAGGAGGAGGAGAATCCGGTAACAGAACATCAGATCAAGCCTGGAGATCGAGTATACATCAGAAAGTTCCGGAGACGTTGGAACGAACCGAGACGAGAAGGACCGTTTGAAGTCACCAAAGTGTCTCCCACGGCGTTGCAAGTAGAAGGCAGTACACTGTGGTATCACTTAAACCATTGTACCAGAACGGTACCAGGGGTGGGGGAGAGAAGGGAAATTGAAGAAGTACAGAGAGTGGATAGAGGTGATAGCGAGGAAGAAATAGAAATACACGGGGAGAATCGTGGGGAGGAGTGTAGAGCCCAACTTACAAATTCGAGATTGCTATTGGAGGGAAAGTAGCACAGGAAGTAGTGTGGGAAATTACACAGGAGAGTGTGAAAGGATTTGGAATATAACCGATGCTCTTTATCTGATCCTCTCAGGAGGGGGATGGGCACCCCCTCCTTTTGTGTTAGACTATCAAGAAAATCAACTGGCCGATCTCTGGTGGCTTTGTGGCCCGGAGAAAGGACTATTGGCAAAATTACCACAGAATTGGAAAGGACTATGTGCTCGAGTTATGCTTGCCCAGAGCATTGTGATACTACCGGGGGAAAGAGAAATTAAATCACAAAGAATTAAGAGGGCATATACCCCTGACCCTACGATAAAATTGGACGCAATCGGACAGCCCCGCGGCATCCCGAATGAGTTCAAAGCTAGGAACGAAATAGCTGCAGGGTTTGAATCCCTCTTTGTTTGGATCACACCCAGCAAGAATACTGAGTGGATCAATTACATCTATTATAATCAGCAGAGGTTTATTAATTATACGAATGATGCCCTGGAGGCCTTAGGAGAGCAGTTGGATGCGACCAGCAAAATGGCGTGGCAAAATCGACAGGCGTTAGATTGGCTCCTGGCAGAGAAAGGAGGGGTGTGTGTTATGTTTGGGGATCAGTGCTGCACATTTATCCCTAATAACACTAATCCAGAGGGGTCATTTACACAAGCCATGAATAAGTTAAGAAATCTTAAGAAAGAAGTGAAAGAAAATGCAGGGTTTGGGCATGAGGTATGGAGTTGGCTGGACAGAATATTAGGAAGATGGGGGGCGTGGTTTGCCAAAGCTGGAGCTGTAGCAATCGCAACAATAATCATTCTGGGATTGATATTTTGTTGTTTTTTACCCGCCCTGAGATCCTTCCTTACCAGAGTGGCAGCGCGGCAGATGGTGACGCGGGTGCTAAGCAGCTCACGCTCGAGAGAAAAAACAGAGGAATGGGAAAATCTTGAGCCGCCCCCGCTGAGTGGATTCACAATGACCTTGGTCGAAGTTGAAACTCGTCACTCTGTAAAATAACTACAATAGTGGAAGATCACCTTGTGGAAACAACAGCACCTTGCTGAAGTCCACACGAAACCAGGAGAACTTAGTCTGTACACAGGAATCAGTCTTTTTCCCTTCCCTAGACAAGAGTGGGAAGGTTTTTGGCTGATGACTGTCAGGGGCAGGCAATCTGGAGGAGCAACCCAAAAATCAGAACCGGGATAGACAAATTATGATAAAGTTAGAATAGGGACACTGATCCCTGACCAAAATATTCGGCTCCTCCACATCGCCTGCAAAGAGTGATTAAAATAAAATACAAATGGGATCGAGCGAGGGGATTATTTGAGCTTGGTAATTGGGATGAGGCTAGGGAATAGCCTCAAAGGGGGGACTTGTAAGGGAAATTGTGCTGGATATTGTATGAGTTTAGTATGAAATTCAGATTCACTTGTAAGGGAAATTGTATTAGATATTGTATGAGCTAGGTATGAAATTCAGATTCACAGGTTTTAGTAAAATGATATAGCAGATTTAGGTGAGTAGTGAGATGGGTATATAACCTAAAGTAACTTCGTGTGACCTAATATAATCAAGTGTAGTCGATATGATCAAAGTGGAGGAACTAGAGAAGTAATATAGCAATCACTAATTAAGGAAAGCAGACAACAGTCACTTAAGAAAACAAGGAAGACTGCTCGGTGGTTCAACTTAATAGTGAACCATAAAACCATAAAATCAGCAGAGAGAATGTCCTTTCTAACACTTTCGGCCTAAATCAACAAAACTACGATTATAGTACAAGCAGAAAAGGTCAGATAAAGGTAAGAGCCATAACCACCATGATTTAAGAGACACAGAGATATAACAGGGAACGACTAATTGCCAATACAACAGATAAAGGGTCTAAAGTAAGATGAGAACCAAGGACAGGCAATAAAAGTAAGATAAGAATCTTGAGATAGGGAGCTGAAATGTACATAAAAGACTGTAAGCCCAAGGGCTCTTTGGAGTTTTCCGGACGCTCCCGGCTTTATCTCTTATGCTGAGAAATAAAGTCTTTTGCTTGAAAGATCGCTGCTCAGACTCTCTGTTTTAAACCGATGTAAACGAATTGTCGTCCTGGGGAACCACGACACTATCCTGACTGATTGTGGTCTGTGAGTTAGGAAGTTCAGGATCCAGTCGCAGAGGGAGGTGCCAAGGCCCAGGTCACAGAGTTTGGAGATGAGTTTCAGTGGGAATAATGGTGTTGAAGGCTGAGCTGTTGTCAATAAATAGGAGTCTGACAGACGTTTCCTTGTTATCGAGGTGTTCCAGGGCTATGTACTTGTCAGATATACCAGACTTACCAGATATGCACTGGTAGGAGGATAATTTACAGGGGTGTGGGAAGGAACAGGAGGAAGTGAGATTAATTGAATTATTCTTACAAAGAGCCAACAGAGGTATGATGGGCTGAGCAGCCTCTTTGTGAGCTGTGTAATTCTGGGCTTCTAAAGAAAGGCATCCCAATTTACTTTTACACAGAAACCAATGGGAAGGATTCAGTTCCTGACAGCAAGTGGGTTCTTATACAGGTCGATGTGCCTGCTTTTAAAGGGTGAGGTAAGAAAGCAGGAAATGGTCATTTCTGTTCTGCAGTGAGTGTTGGGGCCAGAGAAGACTCAGAGGGCGCTGTGCATGCACCGATACCATCATCAACCAATCACAGACCCAAACTGGATACAGGAAGTGTTGGAATCTTTTCCTGCCTTTCAGGTTTCATTTCTGCTGAAGCTACTTTCTCCAGTCTGTAAGTTACTGAAAGCGTCTTAAATTTCTTCCTCTAACAATGCAATCTTTAAGCTATCGTAAAGTTGTTAATTATTTCTTTGTGCTTTATGTTGAGGTTCAGGGCAGCGTAAGAAAAGGCTCTGCGTTGATCACGACACCTCGCCCTCCCTAATCATGTCACCGTGATTCTTGTTTAAAAGTAAAACCTAGGGTTGGGTCCACAATGCGGCACACCACCTGGGGTGAAATTAAAAGAGGGCAGAAATCAGAGTAGAGATAGAGGAGAGTTAGAAAGAGATCAAAAAGGGTTTGACATCCGCCTCAGGTGATCCTGTTAACGCCTTGTGAATCAGTGATACAAACAGTGAGCAGCTGCTGTAGCATGAATATCATAGAGTCATTGAGGTTTAGAGCAAGGAAACAGGCCCTTCGGCCCAACCTGTCCATGCCGCCCTTTTTTAAACCCTGAAGCTAGTCCCAATTGCCCGCGTTTGGCCCATATCCCTCTACACCCATCTTACCCATGTAACTGTCTAAATGCTTTTTAAAAGACAAAATTGTACCCGCCTCTACTACTACTTCTGGCAGCTTGTTCCAGACACTCACCACCCTCTTTGTGAAAAAAATTGCCCCTCTGGACACTTTTGTATCTCTTCCCTCTCACCTTAAACCTATGCCCTCTAGTTTTAGACTTCCCTACCTTTGGGAAAAGACATTGACTATCTAGCTGATCTATGTCCCTCACTATGTTATAGACCTCTATAAGGTCACCCCTCAGCCTTCTACACTCTAGAGAAAAAAGTTCCAGTCTACCAAGCCTCTCCTTATAACTCAAACCATCAAGTCCCGGTAGCATCCTAGTAAATCTTTTCTGTACGCTTTCTAGTTTAATAATATCCTTTCTATAATAAGGTGACCAGAACTGTACACAGTATTCCAAGTGTGGCCTTACCAATGTCTTGTATAACTTCAACAAGCCATCCCAACTCCTGTATTCAATGTTCTGACCAATGAAACCAAGCATGCCGATTGCCATCTTCACCACTCTGTCCACCTGTGACTCCACTTTCAAGGAGCTATGAACTTGCACCCCAAGATCTCTTTGTTCTGTAACTTTCCCAACGTTTTACCATTAACTGAGTAAGTCCTGCCCTGGTTCAATCTACCAAAATGCATCACCTCGCATTTATCTAAATTAAACTCCATCTGCCATTCGTCAGCCCACTGGCCCAATTGACCAAGATCTCGTTGCAATTGGAGATAACCACCTTCACTGTCCACTGTGCCACCAATCTTGGTGTCATCTGCAAACTTACTAACCATGCCCCCTATATTCTCATCCAAATCATTAATATAAATGACAAATAACAGTGGACCCAGCACCGATCCCTGAGGCACACCGCTGGTCACAGGCCTCCAGTTTGAAAATCAACCCTCTACAACCACCCTCTGGCTTCTGTCATCTCGCCAATTTTTATCCATTTAGCTACCCTGGATCCAGTGAGATTTAATCTTATGCAACAACCTACCATGCGATATCTTGTCAAAGGCTTTGCTAAAGTCCATGTAGACAACATCAACTGCACTGCCCTCATCTACCTTCTTGGTTACCCCTTCAAAAAACTCAATCAAATTTGTGAGACATGATTTTCCACTCACAAAGCCATCTGACTGTCCCTAATCAGTCCTTGCATCTCTAAATGCCTGTAGATCCTGTCTCTCAAAATACCTTCCAACAACCTACCCACCACAGATGTGAGGCTCACCTGGTCTGTAGTTCCCAGGCTTTTCCCTGCAGCCCTTTTTAAACAAAGGCACAACATTTGCCACTCTCCAATCTTCAGGCACCTCACCCGTGACTATCGATGATTCAAATATCTCTGCTAGGGGACCCGCAATTTCCTCCCTAGCCTCCCACAATGTCCTGGGATACACATCATCAGGTCCCGGGGATTTATCTACCTTGATGCGCTTTAAAACTTCCTGCACCTCCTTCTCTGTAATATGTACACTCCTCAAGACATCACTATTTATTTCCTCAAGTTCCCGAACATCCATGGTTTTCTCAACAGTAAATACTGATGAGAAATATTCATTTAGGATCTCACTCATCTCTTGTGGATCCGCACATAGATGACCTTGTTAATCCTTAAGAGGCCCTACTCTCTCCCTAGTTATTCTTTTGCCCTTTATGTATTTGTAGAAGCTCTTTGGATTCTCCTTTGCCTTATCTAACAATCTCGTATCCCCTTTTAGCCCTCCTGATTTCTCTCTTAACTCTATTCCTACACCCCCAATACTATCATTGTCTCTTTTGTAATCGAGCTGTTATTGTTTTGATAATGCAACTAAGAGTTACATTGTGAGGATAGATTGCGGGCTCAGCTTGTAATTCCTTGTAAAATAGAAGTTTAAGGAGTGATCTAATGGAGATAATAAAGATATTTTTAAAACTCCAATTTTTATTATTATAAATTGTTAACTTATCCACAGACAGTGAAACTGAGAGCTTTAGAAATCACGAGCCAGGTCAGGAATTTGGTACAAGTGGAAATCCGGTGTGAAGAAGCTGCTGAGTATTCTTCAATACAACCGGGTTGAAGTGTGTCTACATCAACGCAAGGAGCATCCGGAATAAGGTAGGTGAACTTGGAGCGTGGGTTGATACTTGGGACTACGATGTTGTGGCCATTACGGAGACATGGTTAGAACAGGGACAGGAATGGTTGTTGGAAGTTCCGGGGTATAGATGTTTCAGTAAGAGTAGGGAAGGTGGTAAAAGAGGTGGAGGAGTAGCATTGTTAATCAAGGATAGTTTAACGGCTGCAGAAAGGCAGTTCGAGGGGGATCTGCACACTGAGGTAATATGGGCTGAAGTTAGAAATAGGAAAGGAGCGGTCACGTTGTTAGGGGTTTTCTATAGGCCCCCAAATAGTAATAGAGATGTGGAGGAAGAAATTGCCAAGCAGATTATGGATAGGTGTGGAGGTCGCAGGGTAGTTGTCATGGGTGACTTTAACTTTCCAAATATTGATTGGAACCTTTATAGGTCGAATAGTTCGGATGGGGCAGTTTTTGTGCAGTGTGTGCAGGAGGGTTTCCTGACACAATATGTGGATAGGCCGACAAGAGGTGGGGCCATATTGGACTTGGTACTGGGAAATGAACCGGGCCAAGTGTTAGATTTGGTTGTGGGAGAGCCCTTTGGAGATAGTGACCACAATTCGGTGTCTTTCATTATTACAATGGAGAGGGATAGGGCCTTACGGCAGGGCAAGGTTTATAACTGGGGGAGGGGTAATTATGATGCGATTAGGCAGGAATTAGGGAGCATAAGATGGGAACAGAAACTGTCAGGGAAAGGCACAAATGAAAAGTGGAGCTTGTTCAAGGAACAAATACTGTGTGTCCTTGATCGGTATGTCCCTATCAGGCAGGGAGGAAATGGCCGAGTGAGGGAACCATGGTTCACAAAAGAGGTTGAATGTCTTGTCAAGAGGAAAAAGGAAGTGTATGTAAGGATGAGAAAACAAGGTTCAGTTGGGTCGCTTGAGAGTTACAAGGTAGCAAGGAATGAGCTAAAAAAAGGGCTTAGGAGAGCTAGGAGGGGGCATGAGAAGTCCTTGGCGGTCGGATCAAGGAAAACCCGAAGGCTTTTTACTCTTATGTGAGGAATAAAAGAATGACCAGGGTGAGGTTAGGGCTGGTCAAGGACGGCAGTGGGTACTTGTGCATGGAGTCAGAAGAGATAGGAGAGGTGATGAATGAATACTTTTCTTCAGTGTTCACCAAGGAGAGGGGCCATGTTTTTGAGGATGAGAGTGTGATACAGACTGATAGGCTGGAGGAGGTAGATGTTCTGAGGGAAGATGTATTAGCAATTTTGAAAAACCTGAGGCTCGATAAGTCCCCTGGGCCAGATGGGATCTATCCCAGGATTCTTTGGGAGGCAAGCGATGAGATTGCAGAGCCTTTGGCTTTGATCTTTGGGTCCTCACTGTCCACGGGGATAGTCACAGTAAGAAGTTTATCAACACCAGGTTAAAGTCCAACCGGTTTATTTGGTAGCAAAAGCCACACAAGCTTTTGGAGCTCCAAGCCCCTTCTTCAGGTGAGTGGGAATTCTGCTCACAAACAGGGCATATAAAGACACAGACTCAATTTACATGAATAATGGTTGGAATGCGAATACTTACAGCTAATCAAGTCTTTAAGAAACAAACAACGTTGTTTGTATCTTAAAGACTTGATTAGCTGTAAGTATTCGCATTCCAACCATTATTCATGTAAATTGAGTCTGTGTCTTTATATGCCCTGTTTGTGAGCAGAATTCCCACTCACCTGAAGAAGGGGCTTGGAGTTCCGAAAGCTTGTGTGGCTTTTGCTACCAAATAAACCTGTTGGACTTTAACCTGGTGTTGTGAAACCTCTTACTGTGTTTACCCCAGTCCAACGCCGGCATCTCCACATCACGGGGATAGTGCCAGAGGACTGGAGAGTGGTGAATGTTGTTCCTCTGTTCAAGAAAGGAAATAGGAATGACCCTGGTAATTATAGGCTGGTTAGTCTTACTTCGGTGGTCGGTAAGTTAATGGGAAAGGTCCTGAGGGATATGATTTATGACCATTTGGAAAGATGCAGCTTAATCCGGGATAGTCAACACGGATTCGTGAAGGGTAAGTCTTGCCTCACAAATTTGATTGAATTTTTATTAACCTCCTCTGGCCCCTACAACCCTCCCTATCTCTGTGACCTCCTCCAGTCCCTACAACCCTCCTGATCCCTGTCACCTCCTCCAGTCCTACATCGCTCCCCATCTCTGTAATCTCCTCCAGCCCTTAAAATCCTCCCTATCTATGTAGCCTCCTCCAGCCCCTACAACTCTCCCTATCTCTGTAACATCCTCCAGCCCCGACAATCCTCCCTCTTTCTGTAACTTCCTCCAGTCCCTACAACCCTCCCCATCTCTGTATCCTCCTCCAGCTGCCAGAAACCTTCCCAGCTCTGAAACCTCCTCCAAACCTGCAACCTTACTACCTCTGTAACCTCCTCCAGCCCCTACAACCATCCCTATCTCCATAACATCCTCCAGCCCCTACAACCCTCCCTATTTCTGTAACTTCCTCCAGTCCCTACAACTCTCCCCATCTCTGTATCCTCCTCCAGCTGCCAGAAACCTCCCCAGCTCTGAAACCTCCTCCAAACCTGCAACCCTCGCTGTCTCTGTAACCTCTTCCAGCCCCTACAACCCTCCCTATCTCTGTTGGCTCCTTCAGCCCGTACAATCCTCCCTATCTACGTAATCTCCTCAAGCCCCTACCACCCTTTCCATCTCTGTAACTTCCTCCAGACTCTGCACTTCTCCCTATCTGTATTGTATTAAGTCCCAAAACCCTCCCTATCTTTGTAACCTCCTCCAGCCACTAAAATCCTCCCTATCTGTGTTACCTCCTCCTGCCCCTACAACACTCCCCATCTCTGTACCTTCCTCCAGCCCATACAGCTGTCCCTATCTCTCTATCCACCTCTTGCCCCTACAACCCACCCTATCTCAGTAACCTCCTCCAGTCCCTAAAACACTCCCTATCTCTGTAACCTCCTCCAGCCCCTACCACCCTCCCTATCTCAGTAACCTCCTCCAGTCCCTAAAACACTCCCTATCTCTGTAACCTCCTCCAGCTGCTGCACCCCTCCCTATCTCTGTAACCTCCTCCAGTCCCTAAAACACTCCCTATCTCTGTAACCTCCTCCAGTCCCTGAAACACTCCCTATCTCTGTAACCTCCTCCAGCCGCTACACCCCTCCCTATCTCAGTAACCTCTTCCAGTCCCTACACCCCTCCCTATCTCTGTAACCTCCTCCAGCCCCTACACCCTCCCTATCTCTGTAACTTCCTCCAGCACGTACACCCGACCTTATCTCTGTAACCTCCTCAAGTATTACAACCTACCCTATCCCTGTAACTTCCTCTAGCCCTATATTTCTCCCTATCTCTCTAACATCCTAAACCCTCGAATATCCTGAAAACCCTCCCTATTTCTGTAACCGCCTCCAGCCTCCCTATCTTTGTAACTTCCTCCAGACCCAACAACCCTCTCTATCTCTGTAACCTCCTCCAGTCTCTACAATGCTCCCTACCTCTAGCCACGACAATCCTCCCTATCTCTGTAACCTCCTCCAGCCCCGACAACCCTTCCTATCTCTGTAACCTCCTCCAGCCCCTACAACCCTCCCTACGTCTGTAACATCCACTGTCCTATCTCTCTAACTTCCTCAAGCCTTACAGCACTCCATTTCAACCTCTTGCTTATGCCCGATTTTAATCATGCCACCATTGCTGGCCATGCTTCAGTTTAGCTCTGCAGTTCCCTCCATAAATATCTTCACCTCTCTCTCTTCCTTTAAGGTGCTTCTCCAAACCTACCTGTTTGCCCACCTTTTTGATTACCTGTCTTCATATGTCTTCATGTGGTTTGATTTGCATTTTTATGATCAGGCTCCTGTCACACACCTTGCTAACAGCTATGTTCAAGGTGCCACTTAAATGTAAGCTTTTATATCTCAGCGTTGAAACCAAATTAAAAGTTCGCATTACTTTTTGGATTAGACTGTTTGCATTTTTTTTAAAGGCAGGAAATCTCATCACAAGGAAGAATGCTTTCCTCAAATGATTCGACGCAGTTGACCATTTCTCAATCGTCTTCCCAAAGTGACTCAGAACACGCGATAGAGGTAACAAGTTTATGTAAATCTAGATAAACCAGGTGCAGCATAAGCCTACACATTGCTTCCCCACTTTTCTCATCCTCTTTCTGCCCTGTCTTGCAGATGTTTAGGTGCTTTTGTATATTGCAAAGAGAATTACACAATTAAATAAAACTCAAAACGAGAGAAACTGGCCACTCAGCCCATCTGGTCTGTTCCGATCATGTCACCCCATCAACATCTCCTTCTATTCCCCCTTTCTCCTTCATGAATTTATCCAGCTCCCCTTCTTTGCATCTTTACCATTTGAGTGAGAACCTCCCTGCGGGAGCAAGTTCCACATTCTTACCACTCCCCTGGTAGAGGTTTCCCCTGAATTGCCAGTTGTTGAGCTGATATCCCAGCTCCTGTTGCAGCGTGGGCACATCACATTTGAGTACTGTGTGAAAGATCAGACTGAGGTCACGGAATCTCTTGCAAGCCTGGCTTTGTACGACCCAGCCACTCTCCGAACAGTGCTGTGGGCACTCCTCGACGCCACATGGATTGCAGCCTTTCAGAAAGGCGGCTCACCTCCATCTTCTCAAATGAGGAGTGGGCAGTAAAAGTGCTGGCTGAGCAGAAACTCCCTCATCCCGTGAAAGAAGATAGCTGGCATCGTGGCTGCATATGGATGGGCTGAATGGCCTCCTTCTGCACTGCATGATTCTATGGTCTATACCTTGGTATAAAGGGGATTCCACCACAGTCCAGCAATCTATCTCAAATGCATTTTTTGTAATGATGTAAATGGGGTGGCTTTAAATGGCAGTCTTGACATTCTGCAGGTACCCTTGCTGTTGTCTTGTCACAGTAAGAAGTCTCACAACACCAGGTTAAAGTCCAACAGGTTTATTTGGTAGCAAATACCATAAGCTTTCGGAGCGCTGCCCCTTTGTCAGATGGAGTGGTTATCTGTTCTCCAACAGGGCACAGAGACACAGAAATCAAGTTACAGAATACTAATTAGAATGCAAATCTCTACAGCCAGCCAGGTCTTAAAAGGTACAGATAATGTGGGTGGAGGGAACATTAAACACAGGTTAAGGAGATGTGTATTGTCTCCAGACAGAACGGCTAGTAAGATTCTGCAAGATCAGGGGGAAAGCTGTGGGGGTTACACATCTCTTTAACCTGTGTTTAATGTTCCCTCCACCCACATTATCTGTACCTTTTAAGACCTGGATGGCTGTAGAGATTTGCATTCTAATTAATATTCTGTAACTTGATGTTGTGTCTCTGTGCCCTGTTGGAGAACAGATTTTCACTCCATCTGACGAAGGGGCAGCACGCTCCGAAAGCTAATGGTATTTGCTACCAAATAAACCTGTTGGACTTTAACCTGGTGTTGTGAGACTTCTTACTGTGCTTACCCCAGTCCAACGCCGGCATCTCCACATCACGTTGTCTTGTCAGCCATCCATTCTGGAAAGCTAATCCCACCAATGATGCGGGGTGCATATGTGGGATTGTTGGTGAATGGGGGAATTGTGCTTGAGTGGATCAATCATGGGTAGGCTGCCAGAAAGGGGAATGTTGGTTGCTGCCTCCTGCTTTGCCTTCCTGCCCCTCCATGGAACTAGATCAGTATGTCGAGGAATTAAGTAAAGAACATGCTATTTTAGACCTTTGCCTAACATCAACTGTAAGTGCTCAGGGTAGCCATTTAAACTGAGGCTTCACCTGATACAATCTTTTAAAGCCATCTGGGCCTTTTGGCTCAGATGAAGCTCAGGTCGAGGTCAGGAGGGGGTGCAATGCCTCACCCTGTCAGCTTGGATTTTGTTTGATCAAGCCCAAGATGTATGTATATTCTTGTCTTGTCAGCTTGGATCTGGTTTGTCCCTCATCTGGGGACTCTGATTGGACTTAATTGGCTTTTTGATTAAGAATAAAGTACCAAAGAAAAAAACATACTGTTTTAGACCTCGTATTGTGGACTGAGAAATGGTAACCTTGTAGTTCAGAGTGTTGTTTCTAGGGTAGAGTGAACTCAACACAATGGAATTTTATATTGAGATTTAGTTGAGTATGAAACTACGGCCTTAAATAAACAAGGCAAACTATCTGGATATGAGGGGTGAATTGGCTAAGGTAGATTGGAGAACTATTGTTTGTCAACCATCATATCTTTCGATGTCCAGAATTAAAATAATTCATAATTTGACAATCTATATCCTTTTGAGGTACAAACACTCTCAGGAAAAAGTGGTCCAACCATGGCTAACAAGCAGATTTAAAGATAGTTTTAGATCAAAGGAAGAGCATTACAGTGTTGCTGAAAAACATCGCTTCTCGGCCTTTTGGCTAAGATCAAGTGTAGTTTTGCTGTCCTGCACTTGATTGAAGTCAATGAGGTTACACTGAGGCTTCATTTGAAGCAATTTTTAAAAACGGCATCTAGGCCTTTTGGCTAAGATGCAAATAAGATTGAGCACTGGAAGGGGTGCAATGCCTGCTCCTATCAGCTTGGATCATGTAGCTCAAGCCCAAGGCAGGAAGAGGCTTGCCTGTCTTGTCAGTTTGGACCTGTAATGTCTCACTGGTTGAGGCCTTGAATTGGACTTTGATTGGATTTGATTGGATAATAAGCCTGAGGACTGGGTGGATTTTAGAATTCAGCTAAGGAGGATATGGGGTCTAATTGGGAAAGAGAAAAGAGATTATAAGAGCAGACAAGGAAACATAAAAATGATTGTAAATGTTTCTTCAAGTATGTAGATAGGAAAAGATTAGTGAAACTAAATGTGGATCAATAACAGTCAGGGACAAGTAACATTATAATGGGGAATAAGGAATAGCAGAGCCATTAACCAAATACTTTGCGATGGTCATAATGAGAAAAGACCCAATTCAATCTGAAACTAATGGATCTAGCGAGAATGTCCCTTCTGCTGTTCACAACTAACAAGGCACTGACCATATCCAACCAGCCCATGCTTACAAAGCTCAAAACACAATGTCCAAAATTAGATGTGATTCCGCGACTGGACAACATTTATTAATCGTCCTCAGTGTGCCATGAATTACACTGGTAATCAGATAAGATTTTGACTATGACCAATCAGCGTTCATTTGACAAACCAATCAGCACTATCTTCTCCAGGGTGCAAAGTGAAAAGCTTCAAGATGTGTGTTTTTTCAACGATACTCGTTCTGTGTTACCAAACTACTATTTGAGTATAATGGGTTAATTGAACAGCTCTGCTGAGGAGTGATGCAGACTATGATATATCAGTAGTCACATGCTGGACATTCTGGAGAGATGGTGGAGCACTTTATACTCAAGAGAGACATATTTACTCTAACCTAATATGTTAAGAGACCAGTTTAAAGCAAGTAACAGAGTAAGACTACAATCTCTCTCTCTAAGTAAGATAGGTCATGCAAACCAAATGCCAGCAACCACACCAAGAGTAAAATATATTAACGGTAGTGACGCCAATCCAAAGCAGCATTGATGCCATCGACGGAATCATGGCAGGAGAGTGAAGGAAAACTTGGTGACAGAACAAATTTACAACCTACTAAAGGAGCAGAGTAAGAAGTCTCACAACACCAGGTTAAAGTCCAACAGATTTACTTGGTATCACGAGCTTTCGGAGCGCTGCTCCTTCATCAGGTGAGTACCAAAGGAGCAGGCAGACTGGAATGAGGTCATGATGTACATACCCGGTGAGCAGTCACTACTACCCTATTCATTTGCATCTCTCCAGGGCTCATAGAGAAGCCAAGCGAGGGAGCTATGGAAGAAATACTTCCTCAAACATCGAGCAGCATTCGGCATTCATACTGGAGAGCAGGGCACCTGGTTCTTTATGTTGTTAGTCCAGTCAGTCGACGTGGCAACAAATTGAAGCCCAATAGATCTCGCAAAATTCGCCCTGCTTCGCATATTGATCTGAAGTGAGGTTGTCCTTGGTCTGTTTAAAAAAAAATCAAAGAGCTTCAATGAACACAACATCGAGTCTCTAAGTGACTCAGTTGACTGGGTAGGCCCACAGGCTGTGGCCCCACCCACTCAAAAGCCTGCCAAAAGAGGCAAGAGGGTGGGGAACCCTACAGTAGATATTTTGAGATATTTATGCTGTGGATGCCAGCAAAGGGCACAGAATGCTTTCAGTTCACTTGTGTAAAACAAAGACAATCAAGGAAGAAGCCAAGAAAACACCTATGAGCTCTCCATCCATGAAATTGGAAATCAAGACCAAGAAGAAGTTGCCGAATTTCTAGGGAAGAATAGTATTGGGAATTCCGTTAATTATGACCTGCATTTGGACAACACAATCTTTGAAGCTTTCAGCAAATCCAGTGGATTTTCACCCTGCAGCACGGTATGGGGCGGCACGGTAGCACAGTGGTTAGCACTGCTGCTTCACAGCTCCGGGAACCTGGGTTCGATTCCCGGCTTGGGTCACTGTCTGTGTGGAGTTTGCACATTCTCCTCGTGTCTACGTGAGTTTCCTCCGGGTGCTCTGGTTTCCTCCCACAGTCCAAAAGATGTGCGGGTTAGGTTGATTGGCCATGCTAAAATTGCCCCTTAGTGTCCTGAGATGCGTAGGTTAGAGGGATTAGTGGGTAAAATATGTTGGGATATGGGGGTAGGACCTGGGTGGGATTGTGGTCGGTGCAGACTCGATGGGCCGAATGGCCTCTTTCTGTACTGTAGGGTTTCTATGATGAGCAGCCGATGAGCTTTATTCAGTCAGCAGCGATTTCCATTTTATCACAGACACACTGTCCACTAGCCCCTGGGCAGATATTGAACTTGTGGATCTTACAGTTCATTGAGGCGAGATCAGAGGTGATGGGTACAGAAGGCACTTCAATAGACAGTGGCCATCCACAAGACGACCTTCTGGACCGGGGTTAGTCTTTCCTGAAGAGCGTAATGGGGAAGAGGCAGTTGCAGCACTGAGTGACCAGTTACTGGTGTGGGGAGGGGAAGTGGTGGTACAATGAGGACTGGAGGTTGGTTTGTCATGCCAATCGAAGCTGTATCATATGAAGTCTGTTGTCTTTTTTTTCAGCACTCAGTTGCGTTGACTGCAGCAGATCTTTATCCCACTGAACCAACCAATGCAATGTCTCGTTAACAATGAAGAGTATTCCAGGAAGAACAGCAGGCAGCTTGGCCTTCTCTGTTGCTTCTGCTTCGTCTCAGGAATGGTCATGGCTGACCACAGGGATGGTTATGGCTGATCAGGACAGAGGATGGTGACCTTATCCTCAAACTAGTATAATGTGGATAAATAATAAGATGACAGATTATTATTTGAACGGGTGTAAATTGAGAGATGTGGATACTCAGTAAGACCTTGGTGTCCTTGAGCATCAGTCGCTGAAAGTAAGCGCGCAGGTACAGCAGGCGGAAAAGAAGTATGTTGGCCTTCATAGCAAGAATCATAGAGTCATAGACTCTATGGATTTGAGTATAGGGATAGAGATGTTTTGCTGCAATTGTGTTGGTGAGGCCACACCTGGACTATTGTGTGCAGTTTTGGTGTCCTTATCTGAGGAAGGATGTCCTTGCTATAGAGGGAGCACAGCGAAGGTTTACCAGGCTGATTCCTGGGATGGCGGGTCTGTCATATGAGGAGAGACTAAGTGGGTTAGGATTATATTCATTGGAGTTTAGAAGAGTGAGAGGGGATCTCATAGAAACTTATAAAATTCTAACAGGGTTAGACAGGGTAGATTCAGAAAGAATGTTCCCGATGGTGGGGGGAATCCAGAACTCGGGCAATAGTTTGAGGATAAGGGGGAAACCTTTTCGAACTGAGGTGAGGAGAAATTTCTTCACCCAGAGGGTGGTGAATGTCTGCTGCGCTGCTGCTGGGAATTTTGAAATCCTCGTCCTCTTCAGGGGTTAGGATCCTTATGCGAACACTGCTCCATCAATCATTTCTCTTCCCTCACTGTTATGTGCCAGTTTGTCCTGCAGGCTGACGTGGAAATATATTGTCAAATCACTGGGCACATAATCCACTATGTGCATGCCAGCCACATGACACAACCCCCCCTCCCCCAACCCCCCCCATGTTGCATTTGGTGCTGAGGTAAAACACACAATTTCCTACCTGACATATCTCTCAATCGTGCATTGCTTGATGCCCTCATGAGGGCTCCTGTGCTGAAATCCGATGCCACTTTCCATAATGGTGCTGCTAATGTCTTCCTTCTTCCTTAATCGTGGTTTCTCACCCACTGTGGCTGACAGGGCTCTCAAGCGTGTCCAACCCATCCCCGGGCCACTGCTCTCACCCCCTCCCCTCCCTCCCAGAACCAGGATAGGGTCCCCTTGTCCCCACTTTTCACCCCACCAGCCTCCGGATTCAAAGGATCATCCTCCACCATTTCTAGCATGGTGCCACCACCAAACATATCTTCCCCTCACTCCCCCTGTCAGCACTCTGTAGGGACCGTTCCCTCCAGGATACCTGGTCCACTCCTCCATCACACCCAGCACCTTACCTCATTCCCATAGCGTCTTCCCATGCAATCCCAGAAGATGCAACACCTGCCCCTTTTCCTCCCCCCCTGCTCACCGTCCAAGGACCTAAATACTCTTTTCAGGTTAAGTAGCGCTTCGCGTTCATCTCCTTTAATCTAATCTTTTGCATTGGATTTTCATGGTAACTTCATAGACAGGGAGAAGTTGTCACCCCTCATAAAATAATCGAGAATGAGGGGCCATTAACCTTTTCTGAGGAAGGATATTCTTGCTATAGAGGGAGTACAGCGAGTACCAGTGCCTGTTATGGAGGGCATTAGCTATGAGGAGAGGTTGGAGAAACTTGGTTTGTTCTCACCAGAATGACGGAGGTCGATGGGCGACCTGATAGAAGTCTACAAGATTATGAGGGGCATGGACAGAGTGGATAGTCAGAAGCTTTTTCCCAGGGTGGAATAGGGGGGGCATAGGTTTAAGGTGCGAGGGGCAAGGTTTAAAGGAGATGTACGAGGCAAGTTTTTTTACACAGAGGGTGGTGGGAGCCTGCAACTCGAGGTGGGGGGAGGGAGTGGAAGCAGATACGATAGTGACTTTTCAGGGTGTCTTGACAAATACATGAATAGGATGAGAATTGAAGGATATGGTCCCTGGAAGAGTAAGGGGTTTTAGTTGAGTCGGGCAGCATGGTCGGTACAGGCTTCGAGGGCCGAAGGGCCTGTTACTGTGCTGTAATTTTCTTTGTTCTTTGGCATGGATTTAAAGTCATTTTAAAAAGCAGCAAAATGTGATGTGAGAAAAAACTTTTTCGCACAACGAATGGTTTGGGTCTAGAATGCACTGCCTGGAAGTGTGGTGGAGGCAGGTTCCTGAAATAAGGAGACCGATAATCCATACAATACTCCAGGTGTGGTCTTACCAATGCCCTGTCCAACTTTTGGAATCAATTCCCCCAGTAATAAACAGTAACATTCTATTAGCTTTCCGAATTACATCCTGTACCTGTATACCAGCCTTTTGTGATTCATGCACTCGGATCATCGTGCAATATCTGGCTATTCATTTACATGTGTATTCATGAATTAGTGAATTTAGAGTTTGTTACATCCCTGCTTTTGTGTTCAATACCTCATCCAATAAAGAAAAGCATTCCATGTGCTTTCTTGACCGCCTTGTCTACCCGTACTGCCACCATCAAGGTCTCTCACTTCCTCAACCCCTCTCAATATCTTCCTGTTTATTGTGTACTCTTGTATTTGGAGAGAGTAAATAAGGATTACCCCACACTTTTCTGGATTGAATTCCATTTGCCTCTTCTCTGCCCACACAATCAGACCGTTGATATTCTGGGATTGACAGCTATACTCTTCACTATCAACTTTTGTGTCATTTGCAAATTTCCCACATTTAAGTTTAAATCATTAATATTCTTTAATGAAGATACATAGAACATAGAACATAGAACATTACAGCGCAGAACAGGCCCTTCGGCCCACGATGTTGCACCGACCAGTTAAAAAAAAACACTGTGACCCTCCAACCTAAACCAATTTCTTTTCGTCCATGAACCTATCTACGGATCTCTTAAACGCCCCCAAACTAGGCGCATTTACTACTGATGCTGGCAGGGCATTCCAATCCCTCACCACCCTCTGGGTAAAGAACCTACCCCTGACATCGGTTCTATAACTACCCCCCCTCAATTTAAAGCCATGCCCCCTCGTGCTGGATTTCTCCATCAGAGGAAAAAGGCTATCACTATCCACCCTATCTAAACCTCTAATCATCTTATATGTTTCAATAAGATCCCCTCTTAGCCGCCGCCTTTCCAGCGAAAACAATCCCAAATCCCTCAGCCTCTCCTCATAGGATCTCCCCTCCATACCAGGCAACATCCTGGTAAACCTCCTCTGCACCCTCTCCAAAGCCTCCACATCCTTCCTGTAATGTGGGGACCAGAACTGCACACAGTACTCCAAGTGCGGCCGCACCAGAGTTGTGTACAGTTGCAACATAACGCTACGACTCCTAAATTCAATCCCCCTACCAATAAACGCCAAGACACCATATGCCTTCTTAACAACCTTATCTACTTGATTCCCAACTTTCAGGGATCTATGCACACATACACCTAGATCCCTCTGCTCCTCCACACTATTCAAAGTCCTCCCGTTAGCCCTATACTCAACACATCTGTTATTCCTACCAAAGTGAATTACCTCACACTTCTCCGCATTAAACTCCATCCGCCACCTCTCGGCCCAACTTTGCAACCTGTCTAAGTCTTCCTGCAAACTACGACACCCTTCCTCACTGTCTACCACACCACCGACTTTGGTGTCATCAGCAAATTTGCTAATCCACCCAACTATACCCTCATCCAGATCATTAATAAATATTACAAACAGCAGTGGCCCCAAAACAGATCCCTGAGGTACACCACTTGTAACCGCACTCCATGATGAATATTTACTATCAACCACCACCCTCTGTTTCCTATCCGCTAGCCAATTCCTGATCCAATTTCCTAGATCACCCCCAATCCCATACATCTGCATTTTCTGCAGAAGCCTACCATGGTGAACCTTATCAAACGCCTTACTAAAATCCATATATACCACGTCCACTGCCTTGCCCCCATCCACCTCCTTGGTCACTTTCTCAAAAAACTCAATAAGGTTAGTAAGGCACGACCTACCTGCCACAAAACCATGCTGACTATCACCTATCAATTCATTACTCTCCAAATAACTATAAATCCTATCCCTTATAATTTTTTCCAACATCTTGCCGACAACAGAAGTGAGACTCACCGGTCTATAATTCCCGGGGAAGTCTCTGTTCCCCTTCTTAAACAATGGGACAACATTCGCTAACCTCCAATCTTCTGGTACTATACCAGAGGCCAACGACGACCTGAAGATCAGAGCCAGAGGCTCTGCAATCACTTCTCTTGCCTCCCAGAGAATCCTTGGATAAATCCCATCCGGACCAGGGGATTTATCTATTTTCAGACCCTCCAGAATATCCTGCACATCCTCCTTATCAACTGTAATACTGTCTATTCTACTCCCTTGCAACCCAGTGTCCTCCTCAGCTATATTCATGTCCCCTTGCGTGAACACCGAAGAGAAATATTGGTTCAATGCTTCACCAATCTCCTCCGGTTCCACACATAACTTCCCTCTGCCATCTATAACTGGCCCTAAACTTGCCCTAACCAACCTTCTGTTCTTGACATACCTATAGAACGCCTTAGGATTCTCTTTAACCCTATCCGCCAAAGTCTTCTCATGTCCCCTTTTAGCCCTTCTAAGCTCGCTCTTCAACTCCCTCTTAGCCAATCTAAAGCTTTCTAGTGCACTACCCGAGTGCTCACGTCTCATCCGAACATAAGCCTCCTTTTTCTTTTTAACCAACAAAGAAACTTTTTTGGTGCACCACGGTTCCCTAGCCCTACCAATTCCTCCTTGCCTGACAGGGACATACCTATCACAGACTCGCAGTAGCTGCTCCTTGAAAAAACTCCACATGTCGGACGTTCCCAGTCCCTGTAATCTCCTAGTCCAACCTATGTTTCCTAATTCTCTCCTAATAGCCTCATAATTACCCTTCCCCCAGCTAAAACCACTGGCCCGAGGTTCATGCCTATCCCTTTCCATCACTAAGGTGAACGTAACCGAATTGTGGTCACTATCACCAAAATGCACACCAACTTCCAAGTCTAGCACCTGGTCTGGCTCATTTCCCAGCACCAGATCCAATATAGCCTCACCTCTAGTTGGCCTGTCTACATACTGAGTCAAAAAACCTTCCTGCACGCTTTGAACAAAAACTGACCCCTCTAACGAGCTAGAGCTATAACAATTCCAGTCAATATTAGTCAAGTTAAAATCCCCCATAACAATTGCCCTATTACTTTCACTCCAAGAGTAGTACTGAACATATATTAACTATCTTTTCTTTTTGAAGTCTAGTCCAGTGGAGCTCTTAACTGACCCTCCGAGTGAGGTCAATGTGGACACCAAAAGGATCAAATGTGAATATGTGCCACAAGTAGAGTCACAGTGTCGTGGACAACTGCCCACAGAAGAACCATGCCACAATGGAGAAGGTCAGAATCTCCCGTTCAAGTTCAGCTTGAGAGGGGACATTGACTCCGTCAGATATGCATTCTTTGGGAAATCAGGAGACAGCTTATTTTCAGCGCTCCAGACTTCCGCTGTCTTTCAGCAAATGCTTGGAAGGTATAAACCCCGTGAAGTTGTTACTTATGGGATGCAACCTTTTCAAGGAATTGTCAGTAGCAGGATTCCGTGCCAGTGCCTGCCAGCGGATACCTACTTCATTCTGTCATTTGTGAAAGATCCAAAAGGTAGCATTAGTGGAAGACCAGTAAGTACTGCAAGATCTCATGGCAAACGACCCATTCTCTTTTATATTCTCCCGACTGGCAGAACAAAAGGAAGAGATAATCGAAAGATAATATCTTGTAAGCAGATAGCAAACGGAGATACTAATCTTTGTGTCTTGGGCTTTGAAGGAGAGACTATACGAGAAGCTTTAGTGTCTGATGGGCGTTTTCTCCCCACTGTACAATCTGAGTTTTGTTACCTAGTAACGATTGTCCACCCTATAACTAAAATTCAATTCAACAACATCGTGAATAGTTTAAGTGGCCAGGTGTTTCAAATACAGATCAATAAGGCTACCAGTGAGGAAGCAATGACTGCTCAGGCCCAAAAGACAACTACCGAGAAATATGCAACAGTTGATAAAAAGAAATCAAAATTATCAAGGGAATACTTGCACTCGGAGTGCATTGCAATGAGTGAAATGCAAAATGTACCCTTATATATGATAGACAGAAACAAGACAATCATTTCTGATTTTCAGAAATTTATAGAAAAAAGGACTTGTGGTGATTTGTCACAATCAGCAGTTGTGAATTTCCTGAAGAGTGAATACAAAACACTGGAGAACATCTCCACCCCTGTCAAAGACTTACTGATGCTTAAGCAAAAGAGTTTATCAGTTGGCTACATATCCAGTGCACACGCTTCAGGTACTTGCTTCATTCTGAAAGGTGCATATATCCTCACATGCTACCATGTTGTGGAAGGAATGGTGGGGAAAGAAATCACAAATCATGATGAAGAATCTATACCCAATGTTCTCTGCGATACAGTAACAGTCATATTTGACTATGAACATACCAAACTTCAGGGTTCAAGTTACAAAGTGAAACGATGGTTTGAGGTGTACTCCAAAGAACTCGATTATGCTGTTTTGGAGCTGGAATACCCACAGGGAGAATCGAAATGTTTGTCAGGTCTTCTTGAAAACTACCAAAGGACAGCTCAACAAGAAGTAATCAGCAGTGGGAAACCTCAACAAGAAGTGATCTACATTATTGGTCACCCAAATGGAAGCATAAAGAAAATAGATAACTCTGTTGTTTTGCCTGTTGTAACAGAAGATCAGCAGATGGTACAGCGCATTCGAGACTGGATGAAAAGCCAACTTGATTTAAAAGTTCCACTGGAGGAGAGTTTACAAACAATGTACTTGCTTTCAAAAAATATAATGTCGATCGACCAAGATCGTCAACGTCTCAAATACGATACCTGTTTCTTCCATGGCTCCTCTGGCTCCCCGGTATTAAGTTCCAATGGTGAAGTTGTTGCCATGCATTGTGCTGGTGTGGGGCAACCTTGTTTTTTATTTGAATATGGAACTGCAATAGTAGCTGTCAAATATGATGTATTCCAAAAACATCCTAATTTTTATCAAAACCTTCTTAGTTAAGAATAGCTTGAGAGAAACTGGGAAACTGGGTGTCGGGAAATGGTTCATGATATGGTATAATGTTGAGAATAACTTATAGCAGCATTCAACTGAAAACCTTTGCTCCCCCGCTCCCCCTTTTGCCCCTAAACTATACACTTCAAAAGAGAGAGAGTATAGTAATTTATCAAAGATTTTACAAGTGCCTCAAAAAATTCCGATGGCCCTTCACTTAGACATTTGGAACTCAGGCTAAAATATTGAAACATATTTTTATTGGCCAGGATTCCTTAAAGACTTGGCTAAATTCTGCCAGACATGTCAGACATGTTAGGTGGGGAAAACACAATCAGCCATTAAACCTGCAATTTTAATTCCAATACCAGCTTTTGAAAGGCCATTTAGCATGGTATTAATACATTACATAGGACCCCTACTTAAACCCGAAATGGGAATCAATATCTTTTGACATAATTTCCTGAGCTAGTGCCTTATTATGCAAAAGTGATCGTGGAAAATTTTGTTCAATTTTTTTTTGCAAGATGTGGAAATACAATCAGATCAAGGCTCAAGTTTTTTTCTCACAATTATTCAAAGAGATAATTAATAGTTTAGGAATCAAACAATTTAAGTCTTTAGCTTATCATCTGCAGTTATAAGGAGGGTGAGAGAAATGGCAGACGCGATCTTATTGGCTCAGCCAAGCCAGTCGATTGGCATGGAGAGCCAATAAAATTGCATCATCTGAGGCCAAAAAATGTTTGCCGTCACAGAAATTGTCCCTGTTTTGCCGGCAGGATTTACATGGGATTGACTGCATTTTAATCCTATTAGCGCATCTGGGACAGCTGTTTCTGGTCTCCCGGATGCTTCATTGGTGAGAGGTCTCACTGGTGAGAATCACTGCTGGTCTCCACCAGTGGAAACCAGGCATGATAAACGTTAGAACATAAGAACATAAGAACATAAGAACATAAGAAATAGGAGCAGGAGTAGGCCATCTAGCCCCTCGAGCCTGCCCCGCCATTCAATAAGATCATGGCTGATCTGACGTGGATCAGTACCACTTACCCGCCTGATCCCCATAACCCTCAATTCCCTTACCGATCAGGAATCCATCCATCCGCGCTTTAAACATATTCAGCGAGGTAGCCTCCACCACCTCAGTGGGCAGAGAATTCCAGAGATTCACCACCCTCTGGGAGAAGAGGTTCCTCCTCAACTCTGTCTTAAACCGACCCCCCTTTATTTTGAGGCTGTGTCCTCTAGTTTTAACTTCCTTACTAAGTGGAAAGAATCTCTCCGCCTCCACCCTATCCAGCCCCCGCATTATCTTATAAGTCTCCATAAGATCCCCCCTCATCCTTCTAAACTCCAACGAGTACAAACCCAATCTCCTCAGCCTCTCCTCATAATCCAAACCCCTCATCTCCGGTATCAACCTGGTGAACCTTCTCTGCACTCCCTCCAATGCCAATATATCCTTCCGCATATAAGGGGACCAATACTGCACACAGTATTCCAGCTGCGGCCTCACCAATGCCCTGTACAGGTGCATCAAGACATCCCTGCTTTTATATTCTATCCCCCTCGCGATATAGGCCAACATCCCATTTGCCTTCTTGATCACCTGTTGTACCTGCAGACTGGGCTTTTGCGTCTCATGCACAAGGACCCCCAGGTCCCTTTGCACGGTAGCATGTTTTAATTTGTTTCCATTGAGATAGTAATCCCATTTGTTATTATTTCCTCCAAAGTGTATAACCTCGCATTTATCAACGTTATACTCCATTTGCCATATCCTCGCCCACTCACTCAGCCTGTCCAAATCTCTCTGCAGATCTTCTCCGTCCTCCACACGATTCACTTTTCCACTTATCTTTGTGTCGTCTGCAAACTTCGTTACCCTACACTCCGTCCCCTCCTCCAGATCATCTATATAAATGGTAAACAGTTGCGGCCCGAGTACCGATCCCTGCGGCACGCCACTAGTTACCTTCCTCCAACCAGAAAAACACCCATTTATTCCGACGTTAAAGGTTATTTATTAGTCACAAGTCGGCTGACATTAACACTGCAATGAAGTTGCCAGAGGAAGTGCCTGTGGTGTGTGGCCTGAGTGGGGATGGGGCTTTGACTGTGCATACACGCCCCACCTCCACAATCTCAGGGGGGCTCCTGCAGGGGGTCTCTGCAAAGGTGGGTTGCTCTACAAGGACGCTCCTGGCAGAACCCCTGCGACCCCCGCGGCACGGTAGCACAGTGGTTAGCACGACTGCTTCACAGCTCCAGGGACCTGGGTTCGATTCCCGGCTCGGGTCACTGTCTGTGTGGAGTTTGCACATTCTCCTCGTGTCTGCGTGGGTTTCCTCCGGGTGCTCCGGTTTCCTCCCACAGTCCAAAGATGTGCGGGTTAGGTTGATTGGCCGTGCTAAAATTGCCCCTTAGTGTCCTGGGATGCGTAGATTAGAGGGATTAGTGGGTAAAATATGTAGGGATATGGGGATAGGGTCTGGGTGGGATTGTGGTTGGTGCAGACTCGATGGGCCGAATGGCCTCTTTCTGCACTGTAGGGTTTCTATGATTTCTATATTATACAGAGCCCCATCCTCCACCTTTTATAGCCTTCGCTGTAAACCCTAGGGGTTCTGCCAGGAGCGTCCTGTTTCCCTGATGCTTGGTGTGGGGGAAGAACAGACCGCCGATGATGGGAGGGAGGGATGGGGGTGGGAGGAGATCTCCCAGTTCACTGAGAGATTGGGGCGCCCTCCGCAATGGCGTGGGAGTGCTCGGAAGTCGGTTTCCCCAGTCAGATTAGGCTCCGCCCTGTTCCCTCCCTTCCCCACTCACCGGTGCAAGCCTCCCTACTGCCAGAAAAACTGACAAGAGTGTGGGAAGATTGCAGTGGCAAACATGCCCAAAACACAGGTGTAGAGCACACCCATTTTCAGACTTTTATTAAACGTAGCTTTTCTTGCCTCACCCCGATCGCAGCTCCGGCTGTTCGCCACCCCCACCGATAAGCACCCCACTCCCCCCAGAGCAGAGTTCCCCTCTTCCCTCCCCTCATATGGACTCACTCCCCCCAACCCACCCACCCAACCACCCCATCAGACTCCACCCCCTCAGGCCCTGTCCCCTCAGGCCCACCCCCCTTGTAGTACCAGGGTGCCCGGCTGGCAGTGCCAGAGTGCAAGGCTGGTACTATCCCATGGGCACTGCCCAGCCCTGCACCCGATCACCCAAGGTGCTTCAATGACCTCTGGTCCCACCTTCAAGGTCATCACGTCTGGTCCCCGTTGGTGCAGACCACCTGTGATGCTCACCGTTGAGGACCTCAGCCAACAAGGGGACTGAGGAAAGTGAGCCCAGTCGATAGGGGCCCGTTCATGACATGGAACTCATGTCATTAATATTGAAATCAGCCTTGCCACTTCCTGGGCATGAGGTTGATTGTGCTGGCAAGCTCGTGGGTGTCGAGAAGCCGGGCGCGAACCTGGTTTTTCACCTCTTGCCCTAACTTACCGGCTCAGCATGGCAAGACGGTAAGATCGCACCCAGAATTTGGGGAAATTGCCCTCAGGATCACACTTTAATAACCATGATGAAAGTCTGTTGTCAGGAACGTCCTCACGATTAGGACAAAGGAATTCCATTTTTACTGTTTGCCTTCTGGGACCCACCCCTCTAATTAATACAAAGGATTCAGTCCTTATGAACTGAGATGTGGGCATGGTGTGAGAGGACCACTTAAATTAATTAAAGAAAAACTGATACACTTAAGCTCAGTGATTGCACTTTCGACTATGCTTAATCTCTCCCAGAAATTTGACACAAAGTGTGAGAGTTGTCCAGAGTATTTGAAAATTGCACTAGCTGCACTGGAAGCGAAAGCAGATAAAAAATGACTGTCCAGCAATCAGATTGGATAATATGGAGGTGCTTGAAAATTAGGCTATCTTCCAGAAAACTGTCACCGTGACTTCCAAAGAAACTATTACACACTCATTAACTGAGTTGTGGGAATAGACCATATAAAACAACTTTGACCACACATGATAAAGAAGGAGATTAATCACCCACAAAGCAACATCCTTGCAGACTCAATCCAGAGACGTTAGTTAAGGAAAGCGAACAAGTTCAAGGTGGAAAATAACATGATGGGGCTGAGTTACACGAGCTAGAACTCATCGACTGTAATGGTGCTGGAACTGGATGGGTCACGATGATTATGTATAGATTATCATAAAATTAATACAGTAACCAAGGTAGATACATATCCAATTCCACGGTTAGAAGACTATTGAAAAGATTAGACCGACAATGTTACTTCAAAAAAAATTTTTTTTTTGAAGGGATACTGGCGAGTTCCATTAATCGATACAGCCAAAGAACTATTAGGTTTTGTAACCCCAGCTGAAGTTTGTCAATATGTAGTCATACAAATTGAGAGGTGAAAAGGAGTAGAGGTGTGAAGTGCATGCATTTGTAATGAAGCTATAATCAAGTGGTTTTATAAGTAAATAAGTGAAGTTTAGACATTTGAGTTGGGAGATGGAGACCTGTGAAACTTCAAATGGGAGTAAGGTTTTTTTACAGCTTGCAAAGATTGCATATGTAGACAAGGGCTGGTTATTCCATTAAATTTGACCCAAGGAAAGACGAAGGAAATTTGGCATGTCAACTGTGACTCCCACCAACTTTTACAGGTGCACGATAGAAAGCATTCTTTCTGGTTGTACCACAGCTTGGTATGACTCCTGCTCTGCCCAAGACCGCAAGGAACTACAAAGGGTTGTGAATGAAGCCCAACCCATCACGCAAACCAGCCACCCATCCATTGACTCTACAGTTCCCGCTGCCTCGGATAATTAAGGACCCCACGCACCCCGCCTCTTCCACCTTCTGTCGGGAAAAAGATACAAAAGTCTGAGGTCACGTACCAACCGACTCAAGAACAGCTTCTTCCCTGCTGCCATCAGACTTCTGAATGGACCTACCTCGTATTAAGTTGATCTTTCTCTACACCCTAGCTATGACTGCAACACTACATTCTGCACTCTCTCGTTTCCATCTCTATGAACGGTATGCTTTGTCTGTATAGCGCGCAAGAAACAGTACTTTTCACTGTATCCCAATACATGTGACAATGATAAATCAAATCAAATCAAAAGTGGGGGCAATAGGAAAGGCATATGAAAATTCTTTCATGCTTTGGAAAAAATAAGTTGAAAGAAGTGCTGAGAACCATGGAATTGAAGGTGAAAGGAAAAGGGGATATTTAAGGAGAGATATGGAGCTGGATGGGGGTTGACAGCGTGGGGGAAGAAATGGCTGTGAGCAGGGAGAAGATAAAGTTTGAATCAGACGTCCATCAAACGAGAAAAGTCTTGGGCTGAAAAAAGCATTCCTGTTTGAGAAGTTTAAAGCAAAATACTATAAATGCTGGAATCTGAAATAAAGCAGAAAACGCTGAGCAAAAACTCCAACCAATCACCAACCTTCTCTGCCCCGCTGATACAACCTCTTATACAGTAAAAATCCCGCCTATTTCTCCCTCCATTTAGCTCTGGAGAAGAGTCACCCGGACTCGAAACGTTAACACTCTTTCTCTCTCCACAGATGCTGCCAGACCTGTTGACTTTTTTCAGCATTTTCTATTTTTGGTTTTTGAAGTTTCTTGCATTTCCATAGCAGTGTGTGGAAGAGAGTTTGCGAGGTTGTGCGGTGTAGCTTCACTAAAGTGACAGCAATTTTGCCTTGGGTTATATTACTGGATTTTTTTAAAGTTAAACATCTGTAAGGGAAGTGTTACCTGAAAGGTGTTTACTTATGGGTCTGACCAAGTAGGATTTTTGGAATTTTCTGAGACTATTTTAAACACTGTAGCTGTAATCTTGTGTGCTTGAATTATTTTTTCCATTAATAAATCTGTAACTTTCAAATTTTAAAATTCCAAAAGTGTCGCTGAATTTCTTTGCTGTTGCTATCAGTCTGGTTCCTTCTCATTTTCAGAATACAAAAGCAAGGGTTAAGACCTGTAAGCCAAATTTTCCTCTGGAATTTGGTTTACTCAGAGGTTAACAGCAACTATGGTCATAACAATTGGCACGAGTGGATTTTGTTGCAGTTTCATTTCGGATTTCAACACTTTAGTTGACAAGCTTTCTGAAGAATGGCAAGAGAATTGGATGGACAAAAGTGTACCAAAGTGTTCCTGACAGCTTGAAAGATGTACTGACGACTACACCACTTTTAGCAGTCCCAAACTATGCTGAACTGTTTAAACTGGCTGGAGTGTTGGTGCAATGTTATTACAGGAAAATTATATGGTGATCAAATGGTGGCACGGTAGCACAGTGGTTAGCACTGCTGCTTCACAGCTCCTGGGACCTGGGTTCGATTCCCGGCTCGGGTCACTATCTGTGTGGAGTTTGCACATTCTCCTCGTGTCTGCGTGGGTTTCCTCCGGGTGCTCTGGTTTTCTCCCACAGTCCAAAGATGTGCGGGTTAGGTTGATTGGCCATGCTAAAATTTCCCCTTAGTGTCCTGGGATGCATAGGTTTAAGGGATTAGTGGGTAAAATATGTAGGAATATGGGGGTCGGGCCTGGGTGGAATTGTGGTCGGTGCAGACTTGATGGGCCGAATGGCCTCTTTCTGTACTGTAGGGATTCTATGATTCTATGATTAAATGGCCAGTTAGCCATTTTTCTCAGAAGTTGAACTTTTGTCAACAAAAGTTTTCAAAGGTAGAAAAAGAGACTTTGAGTTTGATGTCAGCTTTACAATGTTTTGAAATTTGCACCTCTAACATCGATAACAACTCTCCAGAGAGTATCATTTATATGGATCATAATCCACAAACATTTCTTGTCAAATTTCATATCACGAATCTGCAACTTTCACTGGAGTCTAATGCTACAACCATATCATTTGAAAAATTATTGGAAGAATCAATATCATAGCTGATGCCTTATCAAGAGGAACATGAATAAAGTTTATTTTATTAGTCACAAGTAAGGCTTACATTAACACCGCAATGAAGTTACTGTGAAATTCCCCTAGTCGCCACACTCCGGCACCTGTTCGGGTCAATGCACCCTAACCAGCACGTCTTTCAGACTGTGGGAGGAAACCGGAGCACCCGGAAGAAACCCGCGCAGACACGGGGAGAACGTGCAGACTCCACACAGACTGCGTCCCAAGCCAGGAATCGAACTCAGGTCCCGGGGGGGCAGCAGTGCTAACCACTGTGCCATCGTGTCGCCCACATGTCAAGATTGGAATGGACTTGTGTTGAATATAATTATTATTGAATAGTCCGGTATACCTGTATCTATGATGAAAATAAATTGTTCTGTACAGTTAAGATAAGGTAGTGATAAAAGGGGATTGGTTAATAAAAAAGGAAAATGTGTCTTTTCAATTTCCTGCAGGATTTTTTTCCTGGGGGGGGCGGAATCTGTGAGGAAAAATGTTAAAGTGAATATATCTATTTGTGTGTAAAGTAAGGCAGCAAGGTTACCAGTTTTGTTCATTTATTCATGACTCAGCCTAAAATAATTCATTAAATCAGACATCTGGACATGGGAGTGGTTATTGATATCTACAAACCCAGACACAAACTGGAATGTTAAGGACAACTTGTAACAATAACAACCCAGCATCGAATGGTGGCCCAGACTCGGAACTACCATTCGTGACCACCCCACCCCCTCCATAGTGGTCTTCCATCTTCTACTGTGAGCTGCTCCCTTCTGATCCAATAAGGATGGAATTGGGGCTGTACTGGCCTTTCTGTTTCCCCCAACAGTGCTAAGTGTTTAACTTTTGCGTCGAAAGATGTATGTTATGTGCGGCCACTGGGAGGGTATCCAGAAAATTCATAGTCATTGCCATCTCTTCCACTTACGGTACTAGGTGGGGTGCCGACTCAAAGTAGCCGCCTTAAGGCATCTGTGTTTTCCACTCAGCCTCCCGCCTGTGCTCCAACTGATAATTGTAGGCAGCCAATAATAACTCTCACTGCTGAATATGGGCCGATGCTATTGGCACCGCCTTATCCCCTCCGAGCAATCCCAATAATGGCTTGTGATCGGTGACAATCAGAAATCTTTGCCCATAAAGATATTGATTAAATTTTCTTACTCCAAATATTACCGCTAACCCTTCTTTTACAAAGTGGGCGTACTTTCTTTCTGCTGTGCCCAAGGTCCTGGAGGCATATGCAATTGCACATTCCTCTCCATTTGGCCGTCTATGTGCTAATATTGCCCCGATGCCATACGGAGACTCACCACAGGTTAGCACTAACTCTTTTCTGGAGTCGTAATGTGCGAAGACGTTCGCCGATGACAGCTTTATTTGCTTTATTTTCTTAAAAGCCAGGTCTTGACGGGCAGACCATTCCCAGGCTTGACATTTTTAGCAGTTGATGTAGCGGAACCAAGATGGAGGCACGGTTTGGTATAAAGTTTCCATAGTACATCATCAGCCTTCGAAACGTCTGCAACTCCTGGATGGACGTGGGAGCCAGGGCGCCCGCATCCAGTTCTCCAAAGGATGTACAACCGATTTGTCCACTTTGCAGTCTAGATAGATCACTTGAGGTACCAGGAAGATGCATTTTTCCCTTCTTAGGCGCATGCCGATCCTCGAAAAACAATTAAGAACTTCTTCCTGGTTCTGTAGGAAACAGAAATTAGGAGACCTTCGTCCACCTTTGTTCATGAGAACTTCATCCAAGTAAATGGCTACCTGGGGTAAACCTTGTAACAGGTTCTCCATTGTTCTCTGGAAGCTCGAGCAGGCCGACAATACCTCAAAAGGTAACCTTGTGTATTGATAGAGGCCCTTTAGAGTATTGATGGTGGAATACTTCTGCGAATCCTCATCAGCTGTTTAAGAAAGGTAGCAAGGATAATCCAAGTAATTATAGGCCAGTGAGCCTTACATCAGTGGTAGGCCAAATTATTGGAGAGGATTCTTCGAGACGGGATTTACTCCCACTTGGAAATAAGTGGACATATTAGTGAGAGGCAACATAGGTTTGTGAAGGGGGGGTCATGTCTCACTAACTTGATCAAGTTTTCCGAGGAACTGACAAATATGATTGATGAGGGTAGGGCAGTGGATGTACATGGACCTCAGTAAGGCCTTTGACAAGGTCCCTCAAGGCAGACTGGCGCAGAAGGTGAAGTCGCACGGGCTCAGAGGTGAGCTGGCAAAATGGATACAGAACTGGCTCAGTCATAGAAGACAGAGGATAGCAGTGGAAGGGTGTGTTTCTGAATGGAGGCTGTGACAAGTGGCATTCCTCAGGGATCAGTGCTGGGATCTTTGCTGTTTGTAATATATATATAAATGATTTGGAGGAAAATGTAACTGGTTCGATTATTACGTAAGTATGCGGATGACAGAAAAGTTGGCGGATAGTGATGAGGACCGTCAGAAGATGCAGAACGATATAGATCGGTTGGAGACTTGGGCAGAGAGATGGCAGATGGAGGTTAATCCGGACAAATGTGAGGTAATGCATTTTGGAAGGTCTGATACAGATGGGAAATATACAGTAAATGGCAGAACCCTTGAGAGTATTGATAGAATAAGGGATCTGGGTACAGGTACACAGGTCACTGAAAGTGGCAATGCAGATGGAGAAGGTAGTCAAGAAGGCATACGGCATGCTTGCCTTCATCGGCCAGGGCATTGAGTTTGAAAATTGGCAAGTCATGTTGCAGCTTTATAGAACCTTAGTTAGGCCGCACTTGGAATATAATGTTCAATTCTGGACACCAGAAGGATGTGGAGGCTTTGGAGAGGGTACGGAAAAGATTTACCAGGATGTTGCCTGGTATGGAGGGCATTAGCTATGAGGAGAGGTTAGAGAAACTTGGTTTGTTCTCACTGGAACGACAGAGGTTGAGGGGAGACCTGATAGAAGTCTACAAGATTATGAGAGGCATGGACAGAGTGGATAGTCAGAAGCTTTTCCCCAGGGTGGAAGTGTCAATTACTCGGGGGCACAGGTTTAAGGTGAGAGGGGCAAGGTTTAAAGGAGTTTTTCGAGGCAAGTTTTTTTACACAGAGGATGGTGGGTGCCTGGAACTTGTTGCCGGGGGAGGGAGTGGAAGCAGATACGATAGTGACTTTTAAAGGGCATCTGAACAAATACATGAATAGGATGGGAATGGAGGGATATGGGCCCCGGAAGGGTAGGGGGTTTTCGTTAAGTCGGGCAGCACGGTCGGTGCAGGCTTGGAGGGCCGAAGGGCCTGTTCCTGTGCTGTAATTTTCTTTGTTTTTATTTAGCTGCAATTGCAAATCAGCATGACTCATATCGAATTTTGAGAATGTGTCCCCCTGAAACTTTGCATATAAGTCCTTGATCCAGGGAATCAGGTATTTGTCCAGCTGTGAATAATGTTTTATTGTTTGTTTAAAGTCTCCACAAAAGCGGACTGAACCATCTGGCTTCAAAGTAGGCACGACCGATGCTGCCCATTCCGCAAACTGGCCAGCTTTTAAGATACCGTCTCGTTCCAGTCTCCTCAGTTCTGTTTCCGCTTTTTCCCTTAAAGCAAATGGTACCGGGTGGGCTTTGCAAAGTCGCGGGACTGCGTCCTGGGCTGACGTGTAAAGTCGCCTTGGCTTCTTTTATTGTTCCTGTCCCTTCTCAGAAAACGTCCGGGTATTTGAGCACGACTTCACTCAAGTGACCATTTTCTAACTGGACGATGTTTACCCAATCCAGGTGAATTTCGTGTGACCGGTTTTGCCCCATTAGGGTCGGGCCCGGCCCTCCACTATCATTAATGATGACCAAACCAGTTGTTTTTCGTAAGAAACAGGACAAAGGTTGTACCTGCAACTCAGAGGTTCCCCTGTATAATTACTCAGCCTTGCCGAAGTCTTGACTAAAGGTAAGGGTTGGAGTCCAGTGTGAATTTTACTGAACCTCCAACCGGTATTGCAACTATCGACATCCATTAATACTGGACGTCCATTTAACCTTCCGGTTATCTTAATTGGGTCCAATTTGGACGTTGCTATGCAGTTTAATTGTTCTAGGTCAGATGTAGGTGGACCTTCCAGGGTGTGTACCGGCCTATGTATTGTTTTCCTTAATCCAGGTCTTGAGAGCTTTGCTTTGCTGTTCTGACTCCGCATACCAGCAACAATCACAATGCTTTGCCAGGTGGGATTCTGAAGGTATTATCGACTGTCTCGTCAAACTTGGCTTTTCTTTGGGGATGTACTGCAGGCAGACCTGGATTTACTTGTTTCTGGATATTTCCTGAGTGAGGCTGTGTAATCGATCACCTGCGCTCAAGTGATGGTCCCAAACTCAGTCAAACTGGCATGAGTGTCCAGTTCCACTTGCAGCATTTTCCAACAATAAGGCCAACTGTAGCGCCTGTTTGAAGTTCAGTTGAGCTTCAGCTAATAGGCGTTTTTGAACAGTTATATTACGGTGGCACGGTGGCACAGTGGTCAGCACTGCTGTCTCACAGCGCCAGGGACCTGCGTTCGATTCCCGGTTTGGGTCACTGCCTGTGTGGAGTCTGCGTGGGTTTCCTCCGGGTGCTCCGGTTTTCTCCCACATTCTGAAAGACATGCTGGTGAGGTGCACTGGCCATGCTAAATTCTCCTTCCGTGTACCCAAACAGGCACTGGAATGTGGCGACCAGGG
This sequence comes from Mustelus asterias, assembly GCF_964213995.1. Classification (NCBI taxonomy): domain Eukaryota; kingdom Metazoa; phylum Chordata; class Chondrichthyes; order Carcharhiniformes; family Triakidae; genus Mustelus; species Mustelus asterias. The sequence continues at coordinate 100,371,271 of NC_135816.1, forward strand.
GATTTTCACAGTAACTTCATTGCAGTGTTAATGTAAGCCAACTTGTGACACTAATAAATAAATTTTAATTATCCCGCATACCAAACGGTTTCTTAGCATCTCATTAAGTGTCTCCCCGAATTCACATGCTTCTGCCAGTTGTCTTGTTCGGAAACCCGTAACAGACTCCCCTGTCTCCTAGAGTGCCAAGCAAAACCAGTACCTTCTCAGGGTCAAACATGGCAACGGGTCATAATATTCCTTTATTAGGTCTGCCAATTCCTGGAAGGTTTTGATATCTGGTGCCTGTGGGAAAGTTAATCTGTGAATAATGGCAAATACCGATGGTCCACAAGCGGTCAGAAGAATGACCCGTTGCTTTTCATCTGCATAATGTCATTCGAGCTAAGAAAGTAACGCATGCGTTCCCCATACTGGGCCCCGTCCTCCAGAGCAGGGTCAAAATAATCCAGTTTCTCGAGCAGAGGTACGATACGCATTGGAGAGAGTGCAGAAGAGGTTTATAAGAATGGTTCCAGGGATGAGAAACTTCAGTTCTGAGGATAGATTGGAGAGGTTGGGACTGTTCTCCTTGGAGAGAAGGCAGCTCAGAGGAGATTTGATAGAGATGTTCAAAATCATGAGGGGACTGGACAGAGTAGACCGGGAGAAACTGTAAAAAGAGAAAACGTTGGAAAATCTCAGCAGTTCTTGCAGCATCTGTAAGGAGAGAAAAGAGCTGACGTTTCGAGTCCAGATGACCCTTTGGCAAAGCTAAAAGGCGTAGAAAGTGGGAGATATTTATACTGCAGGGGGAGGGAATGAAAGATGAGTCGTAGCCACAGAAACCAGGGGAGAAGACTGCTAATGGCAGTCCACAGAAAGAATAAAGGGTGTGAATGGCCAAACGGCAGAGAAGCTAAAATCAGAGGGTAAGCGGTGACAGATGAAGATGTCGGGGGGGAGGGGAGGGAAATGGATGGGGCAGTGGCAAAATTTAGAAAAAGGGGGGAAAAGGTAAGGAAAAGGTGGGGGAAAAAGTGGAGGGGAAGAAAAATGAAGAAAGGCAATAAAAAAACAAAAGGTAGAGAACAGTAAAAGATTAAGTAAAATAGAATGAAAACAAAGGGGTGGAGGTGGGGTAGAGCAAATCATCTGAAGTTGAAGCGTAATTCAGGATCCCACGAACCCTGGACATTCTCTCTTCCATCTTATTCCTTCAGGAAAAAACTACAAAATTCTGTATCACGTACCAACTGACTCAAGAACAGCTTCTTCCCTGCTGCCATCAAACTTTTGAATAGACTCACCTTGCATTAAGTTGATCTTTCTCTACACCCTAGCTATGACTGTAACACTATGAACGGTATGCTTTGTCTGTAACACGCAAGAAACAATGCTTTTCACTGTATGTTAATACATGTGACAATAATAAATCAAATCAAATCAGAGATAGGTAGGAAAGAAAATTATGAAGAGGGCGTACAGAGGCTACTAAAAGTTATGAAAAGTTTGAGTGGGCAAAGATCTGGCAATTGGAGTATCCACAATGAAATGGATAAATTAATCACACAAATAGATGTAATTGGGTATGATATAGTTGGGATTACTGAGACATGGCTGCAGGGTGATGGAACATCCAGGAGTGCAGCCATATGGCCTAATTCTGCTCATATCTCAGATGGTAGTCAGTATTTTCAGAAGGACAGACAAAAAGGAAAAGGCAGTGAAGTTGCATCGTTGATTAAAGAGAAAAGTAACACAACAGTGAGAGAAGGATATTAGCTCCGATGATGTGGAATCTGTATGGGTAGAGTCGAAAAACACCAAGGGGCAAAGAATGTCAGTGGGGGTTGTATACAGACCCCAAACTGTCGTAATGATGTTGTGAATGACAATTAGAGGCACATGCGATAAAGGAACATCTATAATTATGTATGATTTTCATCTGCATATAGATTGGACAAGTCAAATTAGTCACAATACTATAGAGGAGGAATTCCTGGAGTGTATTTGGTATGGTCTTCTGGACCAAAGAACCAACTCAACAGCAGGCCATTCTGGACTGGGTATTGTGTAATGAGAAAGGAATGGAATTGTCAATCTAGCTGTGTGAGACCCCTGGGGATGAGCGACCATAACATCGGAGAATTTTTCATTAAGCTGGTGAGTGGCGTAGTTGATTCTGAGATTAGGGTCCTGAATCTTAATAAAGGAAACGACAATGATATGAGGCCCGAGTGAGCAATGATAGATTAGGAAACGTTACTAAAGGGATGTTGGTGGATAGGAAATGGCAAACATTCAAGGGACACACAGGTTGTTTACTCCTATCTTGGGCAAAAGTAAAACTGGAAAGGTAGCCCAACCATGGGGAATTAGAGATAGCATTAGATCCAAAGGAAAAACATGCAAATTCGCCAAGAAAAACAACAGATCTGAGGATTGGGGGCAGTTTAGAATTTGGTGAAAGAGGACCAAGGGATTGATTAAGAAGGGGAAAATAGAGTATGAGAGTAAGCTTGCGGGGAACATAGCGAACTGACTGTAAAAGTTTCTATAGGTATGTGAGGAGAAAAAGATTGGTGAAGGCAAATGTAGGTCCCTTACTGTCAGAAACAGGGGAATTTATAATGGAGAACAAAGAAATGGCTGAACAACTGACATATACTTTGGTTCTGTCTTCACAAAGGAGGATACAAATAAGATACCAGAAATGTTGGGGAACACAGGGTTTACTGAGAGGGAGGAACTGAAGGAGATCAGTATTAGTTGAGGAATGGTGTTGGAGAAACTGATGGGATTAAAGGCCGATAAATCCCCAGGGCCTGATAATTTACATCCCAGAGCGCATAAGGAAGTGGCCTGAGAAATAGTGGATGCATTGGTGATCAACTTCCAAGATTCTATAGATCTGGAACAGTTCTTACAGATTAGAGGGTAGCTAATGTAACCCCACTATTTAAAGAGAGAGGTAGAGAGAAAACAAGGAATTATAGACCAGTAAGCCTGACATCAGTAGTGGGGAAAATTCTAGAACCAATTATCAAGGGTTTCATAGCAAAACATTTGGAAAACAGTGGCGGGATTGGACAGAGTCAGCATGGATTCATGAAAGAGAAATCATACTTGACAAATCTACTGGAATTCTTTGAGGATGTAACTAGTAGAATTGATGAACCATAGAACCCCTACAGTACAGAAAGAGGCCATTCGGCCCATCGAGTCTGCACCGACAACAATCCCACCCAGGCCCCACCCCCATATCCCTACATGTTAACCTGCTAATCCCTCTAACCCTCATATTTACCCACTAATCCCTCTAATCTACACATCCCAGGACACTAAAGGGCAATTTAGCTTGGCCAATCAACCTAACCCGCACATCTTTGGACTGTGGGAGGAAACCGGAGCACCCGGAGGAAACCCACGCAGACACGGGGAGAATGTGCAAACTCCGCACAGACAGTGACCCGAGCCGGGAATCGAACCCAGGTCCCTGGAGCTGTGAAGCAGCAGTGCTAACCACTGTGCTGCCGTGCCGCCCCGGTAGGGGCAAGCCAGTCATAGAAACATATAATCTAGAAGCAGGAGGAGGCCATTCGGCCCTCGAGCCTGCTCCGCCATTCATTTTGATCATGGCTGATCATCGAGTTCTATATCCTGACCCCCCCTTCCCCCCATATCCCTCGATCCCTTTAGCCCCTGGAGCTAATCTATTTTTTTCTTGAAATCAGACAACGTTTTGGCCTCAACTACTTTCTGTGGGAGTGAATTCCACACATTCACACTCTCTGGATGAAGAAATTTCTCCTCACCTCAGTTCTAGAAGGTTTACCCCTTATCCTCAAACTATGACCCCTAGTTCTAGACTCCCCCATCTTTGGAAACATTCTTTCTGAATCTACCCTGTCTAACTCTGTCAGAATGTTATAAGTTTCTATGAGATCCCCTCTCACTCTTCTAAACTCCAGTGAATATAATCCTCACTGACTTAGTCACTCCTCGTATCAGAGCTGCCATCCCAGGAATCAGCCTGATAAACCTTCACTATACTTCCTCTATAGCAAGGACATCCTTCCTCAGATAACGATACTAAAACTGCAAATAATACTCCAGGTGTGGCCTCACCAACACCCTGTACAATTGCAGCAAAACATCCCTATCCCCATACTCAAATCCTCTCGCTATGAAGGCCAACATACCATTCACCTTCTTTACTGCCTGCTGTACCTGCATGAGGACTCCTAGGTCTCGTTGAGTATCCACCTCTCTCAATTTACACCCATTCAAGTAATAATCTATCTTCCTATTATTGCTACCAAGTGGATAACCTCACATTTATCCACATTATACTACATCTGCCCTGCAGATGCCCACACACACAGCCTGTCCAAATCACACTGAAGCATCTCTGCATCCTCCCCACAGCTCACCCTCCAACCCAACTTTGAATTATTTGCAAATTTGAGGATAATACATTCAGTTCCCTCTTCCAAATCATTAATATATAATGTTGTCTTTGGGTTTTGGTCTTAATTGGAACACATCAGAGATATTCATTAAGAGCCATACATTATAGTGGTTATTTTGCTTCTTATTTGTAATTGATAAAAGTTCTTGCGAATTTTCTTTCCATACATGTTAACTATATAAAACCTATGATTCAGCAGGCAGTGGGGGTCCTAGCACAGAGTGAATGTGTTTGTCAATGTGGGCATGAAAGAGTGAGTGTGTTTGTGGGTGTGAGTGTGAGGGTGAATGTCTGTGTGAGGGTGAGTGTCTGTGTGAGTGTGAGGGTGAATGTCTGTGTGAGTGTGAGGGTGAATGTCTGTGTGAGTGTGGGGGTGAATGTCTGTGTGAGTGTGAGGGTGACTGTCTGTGTGAGGGTGAGTGTCTGTGTGAGTGTGAGGGTGAATGTCTGTGTGAGTGTGAGGGTGAGTGTCTGTGTGAGTGTGAGGGTGAATGTCTGTGTGAGTGTGAGGGTGAATATCTGTGTGAGTGTGAGGGTGAGTGTCTGTGTGAGTGTGAGGGTGAGTGTCTGTGTGAGGGTGAGTGTCTGTGTGAGTGTGAGGGTGAATGTCTGTGTGAGTGTGAGGGTGAGTGTCTGTGTGAGTGTGAGGGTGACAGTCTGTGTGAGTGTGAGGGTGAATGTCTGTGTGTGTGTGAGGGTGAGTGTCTGTGTGAGTGTGAGGGTGACTGTCTGTGTGGGTGTGAGGGTGAATGTCTGTGTGAGTGTGAGGGTGAATGTCTGTGTGGGTGTGAGGGTGACTGTCTGTGTGGGTGTGAGGGTGACTGTCTGTGTGGGTGTGAGGGTGAGTGTCTGTGTGAGTGTGAGGGTGAATGTCTGTGTGGGTGTGAGGGTGAGTGTCTGTGTGAGGGTGAGTGTCTGTGTGAGTGTGAGGGTGAATGTCTGTGTGAGTGTGAGGGTGAGTGTCTGTGTGAGTGTGAGGGTGAGTGTCTGTGTGAGTGTGAGGGTGAATGTCTGTGTGAGTGTGAGTGTCTGTGTGAGGGTGAGTGTCTGTGTGGGTGTGAGGGTGAATGTTGTTATGGTTCAGGTTAGAAACTCCAAAGTGTTTATGAAGTCTACCTGAATCACAGGTCTGGGATAAGCATGACATGTTTCACCTCAGGTATGATTCAGGTGACCCACTAGGGAGCTTTTATCAAACAAAGTTTATTGAAGAATATAGTGAACATGTATAGGAAGACAATTAGCAAGAACTTTTATCAACTACAAACAAGAAACAAAATAACCACTAGAATGTATAACCCTTAATGAATATCTCTGATGTGTTCCAATCAAACCAAAACCCATAGACTAAAAACAATCTTTTTCACGGTTTAACACAGCACAGACTTCTGCTCACGTGATACTGGAAATTGAATCCTCTAGTTGAAGTCTCCAGTTCTCTGGATTCACTCCAAACAGTTTGAAGACAAGACAGCTTCCCAAAGCCCCAGAGGGACTCTGGTCCAGCCCCCAACAACAGCAAACTTTCACCCTTCGGGAAAACAAGATCTTGTTTCCAGCCAAACAACAGAATTTTCAAAACAACAGGGAGAGAGGGAAAACACTTCCATTTATCTTGCTGTCCCTTCTAAAACCAAAACCCAAACCTGCAGCTCCAAACTGAAACTGAAACCTTAAATTCACTGGACAAAGGTCCAAAGACACACGAACAATGCAAGATCCCAAAACTAATCCCAGAGCAAACACAAACAACCCCATTTAAACCACTCATCGTAGTCAGCCGGCAGGCTGTAGTCACATCACTGAAGCATGAGCTGCAGAAATCATATTTTAAAAAGTAACTTTCTTAAAGGTACACTAACATCACCATGTGGGTGTGAGGGTTAAGTGTGTTTGTGTGTGAGTGAACGGGAGCTGGTATGAGAGAGGGTGAGTGTGTGTAAATGTGGGTGTGAGGGAGTGCGTGTGTGTGTGAGTGAACGTGTGAATGAGTGAGGGAGAGTGAGTATGTGGGTGTGGGGGAGTGTGTGGGTGGGTGTGGGGGAGTGTGTGGGTGGGTGTTGGGGAGTGTGTGGGTGGGTGTGGGGGAGTGTGTGGGTGGGTGTTGGGGAGTGTGTGGGTGGATGTGGGGGAGTCTGTGGGTTGGTTTGGGGAGTATGTGGGAGTGGGTATGTGGGTGTGTGTGGGGGAGTAGGTGTGTGGGGAAGTGTGTGGGTTGGTTTAGGGAGTGTGTGGAACTGGGTGTGTGTGGGGAGTGGATGTGTGCGGGAGTGGGTGTGCGGGGGAGTGGGTGGGTGGGGGAGTAGGTGTGTGGGGGAGTAGGTGTGTGGGTGTGTGTGCGGGAGTGGGTGTGCGGGGGAGTGGGTGGGGGAGTAGGTGTGTGGGGGAGTAGGTGTGTGGGTGTGTGTGCGGGAGTGGGTGTGTCGGTGTGTGGAGGAGTCTATGGGTTGGCATGGGGAGTGTGTGGGGGAGTGGGTGTGTGTGGGAGAGTGGGTATGTGTGGGAGAGTGGTTGTGTGGGTGTGTGTGGGGGAGTGGATGTGTGGGTGTGTGGAGGAATGTGTGGGAGTGGATGTGTGTGGGGGAGTGGGTGTGTGTGTGGGAGTGGGTGTGTGTGGGGGAGTGGATGTGTGGGTGTGTGTGGGGGAGTGGATGTGTGGGTGTGCGTGGGGGAGTGGGTGTGTGTGTGGGAGTGGGTGTGTGGGGGAGTGGGTTTGTGGGGGAGTGGGTGTGTGGGTGTGGGTGGGGGAGTGGATGTGTGGGTGTGTGTGTGGGTGTGTGTGTGGGTGTGAGTGGGGGAGTGGATGTGTGGGTGTGCGTGGGGGAGTGGGTGTGTGTGTGGGAGTGGGTGTGTGGGGGAGTGGGTTTGTGGGGGAGTGGGTGTGTGTGGGGGAGTGGGTGTGTGGGTGTGGGTGGGGGAGGGGGTGTGTGGGTGTGTGTGGGTGTGTGTGTGGGTGTGTGTGTGGGTGTGTGTGGGGGAATGGGTGTGTGGAGCAGTGTGGGAGTGCGTGTGGGGGAGTGGGTGTGGGGGAGTGGGCGTGTGTGGGGGAGTGGGTGGGTTGGTTTGGGAGTGGATGTGTGGGTGTGTGTGGGGGAGTGGGTGTGTGTGGGGGAGAGTGTGTGGGAGTGGGTGTGTGTGGGGGAGAGTGGGTGTGGGGGAGTGGGTGTGTGTGGGGGAGAGGGTGTGTGTGGGGGAGTGGGTGTGTGTGGGGGAGAATGTGTGTGTGGAGGAGTGTGTGGGTTGGTTTGGGGAGTGGGTGTGTGTGGGGGAGAGTGTGTGTGGGGGAGTGGGTGTGTGTGGGGGAGAGGGTGTGTGTGGGGGAGTGGGTGTGTGTGGGGGAGAGTGTGTGAGTGTGTGTGTGGAGGAGTGTGTGGGTTGGTTTGGGGAGTGGGTGTGTGTGGGGGAGTGGGTGTGGAGGAGTGGGGGAATGTGTGTGTGGGAAAGTGTGTGGGAGTGGGTGTGTGGAGGAGTGTGTGTGTGTGGGGGAGTGGGTGTGTGTGTGGGAGTGGGTGTGTGTGGAGGAGTGTGTGTGTGTGCGGGAGTGGGTGTGTGTGGGAGTGGGTGTGTGTGGGAGAGGATGTGTGTGGGAGTGGGTGTGGGGGAGTGTGTGTGTGGAGGAGTCTGTGGGTTGGTGTGGGGAGTGAGTGGGTGTGGGGGAGTGGGTGTGTGTGTGGGAGTGGGTGTGGGGAGTGGGTGTGTGTGGGGGAGTGGGTGTGTGTGGGGGAGTGGGTGTGTGTGGGGGAGTGGGTGTGTGTGGAGGAGTGTGTGTGTGTGCGGGAGTGGGTGTGTGTGGGAGTGGGTGTGTGTGGGAGTGGATGTGTGTGGGAGTGGGTGTGGGGGAGTGTGTGTGTGGGGGAGTGGTGTGTGTGGGGGAGTGGGTGTGTGTGGGGGAGTGGGTGTGTGTGGGGGAGTGGATGTGTGTGGGAGTGGGTGTGGGGGAGTGTGTGTGTGGAGGAGTCTGTGGGTTGGTGTGGGGAGTGAGTGGGTGTGGGGGAGTGAGGGTGAATATGTTGGTGTGTGTGAGGGTGAGTGTGTGTGTGAGGGTGAGTGTGTTGGTGTGTGTGAGGGTGAGTGTGTGTGTGAGGGTGAGTGTGTGTGTGTGTGTGTGAGGGTGAGTGTGTTTGTGTGTGTGAGGGTGAGTGTGTGTGTGAGGGTGAGTGTGTTGGTGTGTGTGAGGGTGAGTGTGTTTGTGTGAGGGTGTGTGTTGGTGTGTGTGAGGGTGTGTGTTTGTGAGGGTGTGTGTGTGAGGGTGAGTGTGTTGGTGCGTGTGTGAGGGTGTGTGTGTTGGTGTGTGTGTGAGGGTTAGTGTGTGTGTGAGGGTGAGTGTGTGTGTGAGGGTGAATGTGTGTGTGAGGGTGAGTGTGTTGGTGTGTGTTTGTGTGTGTGTGAGGGTGAGTGTGTTGGTGTGTGTGAGGGTGAGTGTGTTGGTGTGTGTGAGGGTGAGTGTGTTGGTGTGTGTGAGGGTGAGTGTGTTGGTGTGTGTGAGGGTGAGTGTGTTGGTGTGTGTGAGGGTGAGTGTGTTGGTGTGTGTGAGGGTGAGTGTGAGGGTGAGTGTGTGTGTGAGGGTGAGTGTGTTGGTGTGTGTGAGGGTGAGTGTGTTGGTGTGTGTGAGGGAGAGAGGCAGGGTCGGGTTTTCCAGCAGCACTCGCCCTGAAACCAGGAAATGCCACCCGAGCGAGATGGACCTTTCCTTGGTCAGTCCCTCACCCGCTCCAATCCTGCAGCCCAGACGGAAAGCAAACAATTGAGTCCCTGCCCAGCGCCTCCATACAGCTCTGGTACCTGACGGAACATTTTTCAACTCACCAACAGGCAGAATCCTCAGCAGTGTCAGAGTTACTTTGACAAGGATGATTCTGCAGAGCTATGTTAAATTTTCCACAGAGCGTACAGCGGATGTGGTTAATGACACTGCTTTCGCAACGTTGGAAATGATCTCATGTGGACTGGAGTAGGGACTGGGAGAGCTGAGAGCTCCCCTCGTGTCCCCAAAACCAAAATCATTCAAGAACCAGGCTGTTTGGCTGTTAACATGTCATGGTTTGTGGAGGCTTGCTATTCATAACTTGGCTGCTGCATTTTCTCTCTTCCAACAGTGGACGCACTTGATTTGCTGTAAACACTTAGGAAGATCCCGAGACAGTGAGAGATATTGTCTGAATATTAAAGAGATTTTTTCATGGTATGTGGGCATTGCTGGCATTTATCACCCACCCTTAGCTGCCCCTTGAGAAGGTGGTGGGTGAGCTGCCTTCTTGAACCCGCTGCAGTCCCTGAGGTGTCGGTACACCCACAGTGCTGTTAGGGAGGGAGTTCCAGGATTTTGACCCAGCGACAGCGAGGGGATGGCGATATATTTTTGAGATGATCTCTTTATTCCAGTAACATTATCACCATTACTAAGATTAGGTCGGGGGTGCGTACAGGGGGTGGGGGGGAGGGGGCAGCGATTCTCCCACACCCCCACGCTAATGTTCTAGCACAGCGGGGTGGGAAAATCTCGCATCCGGGCATTCACGGGATTCGCGCATGCGTTCCCGTCACGAGCGCACCTTCTCGTGCTGGACTTCTGGCGCAGCAAGTTCTGTGCTGGAAACTGGCAGGAAGACAGGTAAATAATTTAAAGCTTTATTTGAGTCTAATTTAAATATAATTATCGGGCCCGGAACTGAATTCTCCAGGCCCGCCACCTCACCCACCCCGTCAGTGTGTTTCACTCTCGTGGGGTTTACAGTGGCTGTCCACTTGGAGGGAGCGAGTGGCTCGACCCAGCTGGAGTGAAGAGGGGCACTCCATTGAGGCCTGAACTGAGGCCCCCCCACAGGGTTGGGCGGTGGGGGGGGGTAGTGGTGCCGTCTGGGCATGGGCACTCTGGCACTGCCGAAGGGGCAAAGTGCCCATGTCCTGGGAACTGCCCATCAGGCGTTGGGCAGCGCCAAGGGGGCATGGCCTGTTGGGGCAAGGCCTATGGGGGCCTGTTGGGGGTGGGGCCCAGGGGGCAATCGGTGGGGCTGGGGGTTTCCCACTACCACTCTGCCATTGGGGTCGACGGGGGCAGGAGGGAGGCCAGCGATCGGGGTGGATTGGGGAGGGGTCATCAGGAGGGGTTTGCAGGGGGTGTCTGCTGGGGGCATGCGTCTGCACTGCGGGAGGGGGTGGTGGCTGGAGATCGGGGCAATCCATGATGGCGGGGGGATGTTGAGGTTCACCCGGGAATGGTCGGGGGGACCTGCGATTGGTCCATGGTGTGGGGGGTTGTGGGGCAGCACTGTGGGGGTCCCGGGCTGGCCAGCGATCGAGCTGGCAGCAAACTGGGAGACTGACAGATCGGGGCCACTGCGCATGCGCAGAGTTCCAGAACTGTCAAACTCTGGCGTGAATCGGCCCCACGATTGTGACCTCTGCAATGAACAGAATGCGGGAGATTCTGGTCTGAGCTCCCACTGAAAAAAAAAACAGCGTCAATTGCTCCAGTTTTCCCGCAAATTCTACACTTAGAATATTTTGGGGAGAATTCTGGCCTAGCTTTTTACTCCAGCAATATGGTCACTATTACTGAGATTATCTTTATATTCCAGTAACATGATCACCATTCCTGAGATTACCTGAAAACCAGTCCATCTCCTGCCTTTGAGCAGCGGGTGAATGAAATGGAATGGAAGTGTTCAGTTTGCCCACCAAACCTTTGCCAACAACCCATTTCGCAGACTGCGTTGGCACTCAACACACTGGAGGATTTTGCCAAAGTGAAGATTGGACTTCATTTCCACACTTTGCACGATAATCATTCCTACCAATACGACCGTGGAAGAATGCATTGTGACAGGTAGGTTCGAGTCGCGGTCAACGATCTCCTTATAGATTCACAGACGGTACAGCGCAGGATGAACCCATTCGGCCCATTGTGTTATTGAACAAAGATCTGTTCGCACTTGTTCTCATTTTCCAGCTTTTGACCCAAAGTCCACGTGACAGTGCAAGAGGATACCGAGACATTCAGCTGCTCCCCAGACACTCTTGTTGATGGACTTCCCACTCAGAGTACGTTTCATGCCTTTACCGTCTTTCGTATTTTGTTAATGTTTTTAAGATGTGCTCATTCAAGACTGTGTTCCTCTCTGTTCCTCCTCCTACCACCCCCACCTCCCCCACCCCCCCCCGCCCAGTTACAGCCTTGGGCCAGATTCTTGTGTTTGAAACTGAAATTGGGGGCCCGTCTTTACCATTGCGTTGCGCCCGTTTGCGGGCGTGAAAACTTGGTAAAGTCGGCCGTGAGGCGAGTAGCACGATCCGTGCCTGCCTCCGCGCCGGTTCCCCCCTTTACCAGGGCCCGAAAATGGCCGCGTTTGGGACCACGCCCAAAAGGGGTGCGACGGCCATTTAAATGTATTTGCACACATTTAAATTGACTTAATGGGCTGCACGTCCAACCTTCCCGCACTTCCCCCTTTCCCACCGCGTTCCCCCATCCAGAATCGGCGCAAAACAGACATGCTCCGTATAAGTCTGATTCGGACGCTCCAGTTAGTGAGGGGGTGGGTACCTAGTGTCAGTTGGCTCTGCTCTTGAGATCAGTGGGGGGGAGGGGGGGGCGGGGTGGGTAGTGGGGGGTGAGGGGGGGGGAGGTGGGTCCGCTGCCACTCTGCCTGAGATCAGTGAGGGGGGAAAGGGGGGTCCACTGCCACTGTGCCTGAGATCAGTGAGGGGGAAGGGGGGTCCGCTGCCACTCTGGCTGAGGTCAGTGGGGGGAGGGGCTACTTCTGCTGGCTGGCTTTTTGCATCTGTGTCCCACTCTCTGACACCCCAAGCATACATGCATGCGGCACGCACACGCACACACATACACAGAAACACACACACACACACACACACAGACACACAGCCACACACACACGCACAAACACACGCACACACACCTGGGGCAGCTTTTCAGCTGGCTGTTATCCCAATCTTTGTACATCTCTGGAATCTACAAGTCTGTCTGGACATTACGCACAGGATGGGGACAGCACGGTGGCACAGTGGTTAGCACTGCTGCCTCACAGCATCAGGGATCCGGGTTCAATTCCAGTCTCAGGTCACTGTCTGTGTGGAGTTTGCACATTCCCCCCATGTCCGCGTGGGTTCCTTCCAGGTGCTCCGGTTTCCTCCCACACTCCAAAGATGTGCCGGTTAGGTTGATTGGCAATGCTAAATTGTCCCTTAGTGTCAGGGGAGGGTAAATGTGTGGGGTTATGGAGATAGGGCCTGGGTGGGATTGTTGTTGGTGCAGGCTCGATGGGCTGAATAGCATCCTTCTGCACTGTAGGGATTCTATCATCTATGAGGATCTCTCTTAATGAGATGATACTTATTGCCCACGATCTCCCATTGTCTCCACGGGAGATGGCAATTAGTTTCTGGATATTTTGGTAATATCCTTGCATCACCAACAATTCATCCAGTGATCCAATTCCCACCCTGAAACCAAAGGGCTTATCTGTCCATTTTCAATAACTCACAGGTTTTATTGACAGTGCAGTATTTCCAGATGCATTGTATTTTCCCTTCATCACGATAGACGGTGTTTATTCTGGAGTGGTTTGCCACACCTGTCTGGTATGTTTGGATAGCCTTCTCACCAAATTCCCAGCGGCACGAAGCTCTCTGCACCTTTATGAATGGATGGGTGACATGCACCCTTTATCGAAGTGAGGCCCTGAAATGCCCAATTATTGACCAGTTCAGGGCTGTTTCTCACCAAGCCTTAAAAATCAGTTACCACACCGTACAGACAGTTTGCTCCCTGCAAGTTTTCCTGCTCCCTAGACCCCTGGGTCACAGAGATCGGGAGGGGTGTAGGGGCTGGAGGAGGTTACAGATTTAGGGAGGGTTGTAGTGGCTGGAGGAGGTCACACAGTTAGGGAGGGTTGTAGGGGCTGGAAGAGGTTACACAGATAGGGAGGGTTGTAGTGGCTGAGGAGGTTACAGAGATAGGGAGGGTTGTAAGGGCTGGAGGAGCTTACAGAGATAGGGAGCGTTGTAAGGGCTGGAGGAGGTTACAGAGATAGGGAGGGTTGTCGGGGCTGGAAGAGGTTACAAAGATAGGGAGGGTTGTCGGGGCTGGAGGAGGTTACAGAGATCGGGAGGGTTGTAAGGGCTGGAGGAGGTGACAGATAGGGAGCATTGTAAGGGCTGGAGGAGGTTACAGAGATAGGGAGGGTTGTCGGGGCTATAGGAGGTTACAGAGATAGGGAGGGCTGTCGGGGCTGGAGGAGGTTACAAAGGTAGGGAGGGTTGTCGGGGCTGGAGGAGGTTACAAAGATAGGGAGGGTTGTCGGGGCTGGAGGAGGTTACAAAGATAGGGAGGGTTGTCGAGGCTGGAGGAGGTTACAAAGATAGGGAGGGCTGTCAGGGCTGGAGGAGGTTACAGAGATAGGGAGGGTTGTCGAGGCTGGAGGAGGTTACAAAGATAGGGAGGGTTGTCGGGGCTGGAGGAGGTTACAAAGATAGGGAGGGTTGTCGGGGCTGGAGCAGATGACAGAGATAGAAAGGCCTGAGGAGCTGGAGGAGGTTCATTGGACTGGATAATCCCGCTGGTGGGAAGGACTGGAAAATTCTACCTGTTTTGTTTATGGACTGCGCACTCGGGAATACCTGAAGTGGAGGAATGCTGCTTTTTAACAATCTGTCAAGGATCTTTTCTAGTTATCTCCTTATAACTAACTGTTTATTTAAAGCTAAGAAGTGTTACACAGTATAATATACTTTCTCCATTGTCAGTTTGTGCCCATGTCACTGTTCGAGAGGCAGGGATGTTCTTGAGATGGGAATAATAGGGTTATGTTTGCAGTCACCACAATTGCAGGCGGCACTTTATCCGGATGTGCAGTTGCACTGCCTGTTTTTACTTCCTGTTCCAGTGCAGTGACAGGAGCCCAGAGTTGTGTTGTAACAGTTCCTTTGGCTCCTTTCCCACAGCTGCTTAGTTTTATGATGGTTTTAGCACATTATCAATATGTACAGAGTCGTTTTTATTCCACTGATTGTTCCAGGCTCAGAATTTTGTGCTTTAAAAAAGCGATTATTTTCTGACGCGTGAGCATGGCTGGTTAGAACAGCATTTATTGCCCATCCCTAACTGCCCCTTGAGAAGGGGGTGGTGAAGCCACCTTCTCGAACCACTGCATTTCATGTGATGTAGGTATACCCACAGTGCTGTTAGGGAGGGATCTTAACCCAGCGACAGTGAAGGAACAGCAATATGTTTCCACGTCAGGGCGGTGAGGGGAACTTGCAGGTGGTGCTGTTTCTATGCATCTGCTGTCATTGTCCTTCAGGCAGGTTTGAGGTTGTACTGCTGAAGGACTCTTGGTCAGTTCCTGCAATGCATCTTGTACATGGTGTGCACTGCTGCTGCCACTGTGCTTTGGTAGTGGAGGGAGTGAATGTCTGTGAATGAGGTGCCAACCAAGTGGCCCGCTGCCAAAAGAAATCTCAGCAGGTCTGGCAGCATCTGTAAGGAGAGAAAAGATCATAAGAAATAGGAGCAGGAGTCGGCCATCTAGCCCCTCGAGCCTGCCCCGCCATTCAATAAGATCATGGCTGATCTGAAGTGGATCAGTTCCACTTACCCGCCTGATCCCTATAACCCCTAATTCCCTTACCGATCAGGAATCCATCTATCCATGATTTAAACATATTCAACGAGGTAGCCTCCACCACTTCAGTGGGCAGAGAATTCCAGAGATTCACCACTCTCTGAGAGAAGAAGTTCCTCCTCAACTCTGTCCTAAACTGACCCCCCTTTATTTTGAGGCTGTGCCCTCTAGTTCTAGTTTCCTTTCTGAGTGGAAAGAATCTCTCCACCTCTACCCTATCCAGCCCCTTCATTATCTTATAGGTCTCTATAAGATCCCCCCTCAGCCTTCTAAATTCCAACGAGTACAAACACAATCTGCTCAGTCTCTCCTCATAGTCAACACCCCTCATCTCTGGTATCAACCTGGTGAACCTTCTCTGCACTCCCTCCAAGGCCAACACATCCTTTCGCAAATAAGGGGACCAAAACTGCACACAGTATTCCAGCTGCGGCCTCACCAATGCCCTGTACAGATGCAGCAAGACATCCCTGCTTTTATATTCTATCCCCCTTGCGATATAGGCCAACATCCCATTTGCCTTCTTGATCACCTGTTGCACCTGCAACAGGTGCAACAGGTGATCAAGAAGGCAAATCTGACGTTTTCAGTCCAGATGACCCTTTGTCAAAGCTAAAAGGCAGAGAAAGTGGGAGATATTTACACTGTAGGGTGAGGGAATGAAGGATGAGTCATAGCCACAGAAACCAGGGGAAAGGCTGCTGATGGCAGTCCATCGAGAGAATAGAGGGTGTGAATGAGCAAACGGCAGAGAAGCTGAAATCAGAGGGTAAACTGTGACAGATGAAGATGTCTGGCGAGTGGGGGAATGGGTGGGAGAGAGGTAACATTTTTTTTTGAAAAGTGTCCTGCTATGTCCTTGTGGTGTTCAAGCTGCACTCATCCCATTAGGTCAAGAGTGCGTTCCTTCACATTGAACTAACAGCACTTTCCATTTGCAACTGACAAATTATAGACCTTTTATAGAAGTCAATAAAATAATGAGGGGCACAGATCAGCGAGATAGTCAATATCTTTTCCCAAAGGTCGGGGAGTCTAAAACTAGAGGGCAGAGGTTTAAGGTGAGAGGGGAGAGATACAAAAGGGTCCAGCGGGGCAATTATTTCACACAGAGGGTGGTGAGTGTCTGGAACAAGCTGCCAGAGGTAGCAGTAGAGGCGGGGACAATTTTGTCTTTTACAAAGCATTTAGACAGTTAAATGGGTAAGATGGGTATAGAGGGATATGGGCCAAGCGCGGGCAATTGGGACTAACTTAGTGGTTATAAAAAGGGGCAGCATGGACAAGTTGGGCCGAAGGGCCTGTTTCCACGCTGTAAACCTCTATGACTCTATAACACACTTCTAGATTTACTGAATTCCTGTGTATTTCACCCTAATCCCTATTATAATTGTATTATAATCAAACGTTTCACATTTAATAAATGTTTTTTTCTTGTTGTTAAAAACCAATCGGTAGTCTTGTAACTCTGTTCCTCTATGTTTACTAAAAAAGTAAATCTTACAATCTTTTGAGCTTGCGTTTCAGTCTGAGATCTTCCGTTCCAGTCGTAACACCGACTGGGATTGTAGCAAAAGTTCTAAGAAATTGAACTGGCACTCTCATTATAATTGAATGTCCTTTCACCCAAGATGGGAAATTTATTTGGGGTATTTTATTATTGATCAAATAAGCATCTACGTAACCATTAATTATACAACCGCAGATGTATTTTAAGTATCTCACCCAAACTTGAGTAATTTCACATTCGTTTAGATTGGCTTCAGAACGTTTTGAACCTAAGGAGTCCCACACCTTGAAGATTAAGGTAATTTGTTCAGTTCTTCATGGGACGTGGAGGGGTCGCTGGCTGGACCAGCATCTATTGTCCATCTCTGAGGCCATTTAAGAAGGTCTGGAATCGCACATAGGCTAGACCAAGTAAAGGATGACAAATTCCCTTCCCTAAAGGAGATTAGTGAACCAGATGGGTTTTTACGACAATGCTTTCATGGTCATCATTAGATTTTTAATTCTAGATTTTTATTGAACTCAATTTCACCATCTGCCGTGATAGGATTCGAATCCAGGTCCCCAGAGCATTACCCTGAGTTTTACTGGATTAGTTGTCTGGTGATAACACCATTACACTCCTGCCTTCCCTTATCTAACTTTAGTATTTGATAGATGTTCATAATATTTTTCTTTTAAAATTTTCTTTATAATTCTTAAATCTGTAATAAGTAAAGTCTAAAGTTTGGATTTCCTGAGAGAAATAAGAACTAGTTGTCTTTTCTTGTGATTTATCTAGTTTTGCGATTTATGCTTTTCATATAATCACCCCTTATTATAATAAATGTGTGCTTATTTAAAACTTAATTTTTCATTTATTGTGAGGGGAATTGGTTACAAAAGTAGGGAAGTTATTCTTCAGTTGTACAGGGCATTGGTGAGATCACATCTGGAGTATTGTGTACAGTATTGGTCTCCTTATTTGAGGGAAGATGTTAGTGTGTTGTAAACAGTCAGGGAAGGTTTACCAGACTAACACCAGGAATGGGCGGGTTGCCTGATGAAGAAAGGTTGGAGAGGTTAGGACTGTAAGTGCCGGAGTTTGATGTGGAGAAGCCGGCATTGGACTGGGGTAAACACAGTAAGAAGTCTCACAACACCAGGTTAAAGTCCAACAGGTTTATTTGGTAGCACAAGCTTTCGGAGTGTCACTCCTTCTTCAGGTGAGCGAAGAGTTATGTTCACAAACAGGGCATATATAGACACAAACTCAATTTACAAGATAATGGTTGGAATGCGAGTCTTTACAGATAAAGCTTTCCAACCATTATCTTGTAAATTGTGTCTGTGTATGCCCTGTTTGTGAGCACAACTCCTCACTCACCTGAAGAAGGAGCGGCACTCCGAAAGCTTGTGCTACCAAATAAACCTGTTGGACTTTAACCTGGTGTTGAGAGACTTCTTACTGTGTGGAGTTTAGAAGAGGCAACTTGAGCAAAATCTTAAGACCCTGAGGGGGTATTGACAGGGTGGATGTGGAGAGGATGTTTCCTCTTGTGGAAGAATCTAGAACTCGGAGTCACTGTTTAAAAATAAGGGGTCACCCATTTAAAACAGAGATGAGGGGAGTTTTTTTCTCTCAGAGGGTGGTGAGTCTGGAACTCTCTTCCTCGAAAGGCAGTGGAAGCAGAGTCGGTGAATATTTTTAAAGGCAGAACGAGATAGATTATTGATTAACGAGGGGGTGAAGGGTTATCAGGGGGTCAGCAGGAATGTGGGGCTGAAGTTACAGTCAGATCAGGCCTGATCTTTTTGAATGGTGGCGGATCATTGCTTGAGGGGCGTCCTAATTTATATGTTCGAACGTCCGTATACCTCACTTCATCTTTTGTATCAGACTCATGAGTATGATTCCTGTTCCCTCGTGGGGGGAATATTTACTGACGGGTTTCACCCCTGTACCTTATAATTTTCTTGGAAACTTACAATCTAGATAAGACTAATTGTAAATAGGTTTATCAGCAATAAGGCACAAATCTTGCTTGATTTAGCTGAGGTTTGAGTGAGACGCAAGGAACCCAGTTCCATGTTTTGGAGTCTGGCACCCTCTAGCGGAAGCTGAGGGGAATTAACCAGATCTCCAAGAACTTCATAAAAAATCATAAGAACTGGGAGTGGGAGTTGGTAATTCAGCCCCACGAGTCTGCTCCGTCATTCAATACCATCATAGCTGGTCTCAGCTTCAGAACCATTCTCCTGCCTGTTCACCATCGCTTTCAAACCCTGACTAATCAAAAATCTGTCCCCCTCTTCCTTAAATTTACTCAAAAGATCCCTTCACCCACCCTCACTGAACTCCACAGACTCACGACCCTTTGAGAGAAATAATTTCTCCTCACCTCTGTTTTAAATCTGCTGCCCCTTATCCTAAAACTATTACATTTGTTCCAGATTGCCCGGCAAGAGGAAACATTCTCTCCACGTCTACGTTCTCAATCTCCCTGATCAGCCTGCACACCTCATAGAATCATAGAATCCCAACAGTGCAAAAGGAGGCCATTTGGCCCATCGAGTCTGCACCAACCACAATCCCACCCTGACCCTATCCCCATAACCCCATGCATTTATCCTGCTAATCCCCCTGACACTAAGGGGCAATTTAGCATGGCCAATCCGCCTAACCCGCACATCTTTGGACACTAAGGGGCAATTTAGCATGGCCAATTCACCTAACCTACACATCGTTGGACACTAAGGGGCAATTTAGCATGGCCAATCCACCTAACCCGCACATCTTTGGACACTAAGGGGCAATTTAGCATGGCCAATCCACCTAACCTACACATCTTTGGACACTATGGGGCAATTTAGCATGGCCAATCCACCCTAACCTACACATCTTTGGAACGAAGGGGCAATTTAGCATGGCCAATCCACCTAACCCGCACATCTTTGGACACTAAGGGGCAATTTACCATGGCTAATCCACCTAACCTGCACATCTTTGGACACTAAGGGGCAATTTACCATGGCTAATCCACCTAACCCGCACATCTTTGGACACTAAGGGGCAATTTACCATGGCTAATCCACCTAACCCGCACATCTTTGGACACTAAGGGGCAATTTACCATGGCTAATCCACCTAACCTACACATCTTTGGACACTAAGGGGCAATTTAGCATGGCCAATCCACCTAACCCGCACATCTTTGCACCATGAGAGGAAACCGGACCACCCGGAGGAAACCCACGTAGACATGGGGAGAACGTGCAAACTCCACACGGATAGTTGTTTCATCAGAAGTAACTCTTCAAATGCAGACAATATAAAATAGAACAAAACTTACTCCAACTTATAAATCAAAGAAAGGGTTTAATAAAGAAACATCATTACTCCAAACCTGGTGCCTCACCCAGGGCCAATCCAAGCTCTCTACAATTCTACATAGTTTCTTATTTATAGTGAATCAGCTGGTCAGCTGACTATTACATCACTCTATAAGTGGTTCCATGGTTTACTGGGTCAGCTGACCCTTACATCTTGTTCCCATTGGTCACATTACATCCAATACAAAGTTGTTGCCGGTTACATTCTAACAATAGTCACCTGAGGCCGGGAATCGAACCTGGGTCCCTGGTACCGTGAGGTAGCAGTGCTGACCGCTGTGCCGCCGTGCTGTGGAGTGGAAGTCCCAGTCCGAAAGAATTGCAGCTGCTCCAGTGTAATATTGCTGCCAGGTGACCATGGTTTTGGACAGGTGGGTTGGCCCATTACAACAGGGCTGGGAGAGGCTGGAAATAGGGCGTCCCATAGAATCCAGCCCATAATTATTTTTCAGTTCAATAATCACAGATATTATATCATTCCTGTTCATTCCAATAATAATACAGTAAGAAGTCTCACAACACCAGGTTAAAGTCCAACAGGTTTATTTGGTAGCACAAGCCACAAGCTTTCGGAGCTGCAAGCCCCTTCTTCAGGTGAGTGGGAGTTCTGTTCACAAACAGGGCACAGAGACACAAACTCAATTTACAAAATAATGGTTGGAATGGGAGTCTTTACAGGTAATAAGAACATAAGAAATAGGAGCAGGAGTAGGCCATCTAGCCCCTCGAGCCTGCCCCGCCATTCAATAAGATCATGGCTGATCTGAAGTGGATCAGTTCCACTTACCCGCCTGATCCCTATAACCCCTAATTCCCTTACCGATCAGGAACCCATCCATCCGTGATTTAAACATATTCAACGAGGTAGCCTCCACCACTTCAGTGGGCAGAGAATTCCAGAGATTCACCACTCTCTGAGAGAAGAAGTTCCTCCTCAACTCCGTCCTAAACTGACCCCCCTTTATTTTGAGGCTGTGCCCTCTAGTTCTAGTTTCCTTTCTAAGTGGAAAGAATCTCTCCATCTCTACTCTATCCAGCCCCTTCATTATCTTATAGGTCTCTATAAGATCCCCCCTCAGCCTTCTAAATTCCAACGAATACAAACCCAATCTGCTCAGTCTCTCCTCATAGTCAACACCCCTCATCTCTGGTATCAACCTGGTGAACCTTCTCTGCACTCCCTCCAAGGCCAATATATCCTTCCACAAATAAGGGGACCAATACTGCACACAGTATTCCAGCTGCGGCCTCACCAATACCCTGTACAGATGCAGCAAGACATCTCTGCTTTTATATTCTATCCCCCTTGCGATATCGGCCAACATCCCATTTGCCGCCTTGATCACCTGTTGCACCTGCAGACTGGGTTTTTGCGTCTCATGCACAAGGACCCCCAGGTCCCTCTGCACAGCAGCATGCTGTAATTTCTTTCCATTTAGATAATAATCCAATTTGCTATTATTTCTTCCAAAGTGAATAACCTTGCATTTGTTAACGTTATACTCCATCTGCCAGATCCTCGCCCACTCACTCAGCCTGTCCAAATCTCTCTGCAGACCTTCTACGCCCTCCACACGATTCACTTTTCCACTTATCTTTGTGTCGTCTGCAAACTTTGTTACCCTACACTCAGTCCCCTCCTCCAGATCGTCTATATAAATGGTAAATAGTTGAGGCCCCAGTACCGATCCCTGCGGCACGCCACTAGTTACCATCTGCCAACCAGAAAAGCACCCATTTATTCCGACTCTCTGCTTCCTGTCGGATAGCCAATCCCCAATCCACGCTATCGCCCTACCCCCAACTCCGTGTGACCCAATCTTCTTCAGCAACCTTTTGTGAGGCACCTTATCAAACGCCTTTTGGAAATCCAAAAACACCGCATCCACCGGTTCCCCTCTGTCAACCGCACTAGTCACATCTTCATAAAAATCCAACAAGTTCGTCAAGCACGACTTTCCCCTCATGAATCCATGCTGCATCTGCTTAATCGAATCATTCTTATCCAGATGGCCTGCTATTTCTTCTTTAATAATCAAGTCTTAAAGATACAGACAATTTGTTTGGAGAGAGGGTTACCCTCTCTCCACTCAATGTGATTACCTGTAAAGACTCGCATTCCAACCATTATTTTGTAAATTGAGTTTGTGTCTTTATATGCCTTGTTTGTGAACAGAACTCCCACTCACCTGGTGAAGGGGCAGCGCTCCGAAAGCTTGTGGCTTGTGCTACCAAATAAACCTGTTGGACTTTAACCTGCTGCTGTGAGACTTCTTACTGTGTTTACCCCAGTCCAACGCCGGCATCTCCACATCATCACTCCAATGATCACAGTAAATATATAAATATTGTTCAGTTGGGAGGAGGTGATAACCTAGTGGTATTATCGCTGGACTATTAATCCAGAAACTCAGCTAATGTTCTGGGGGCCCAGGTTCAAATCCCGCCACGGCAGATGGTAGAATTGGGATTCAATAAAAAAAATCTACTGATGACCATGAAACCATTGCCGATTGTTGGAAAAACCCATCTGGTTCACCAACGTCCCTTTAGGGAAGGAAATCTGCCGTCCTTACCTGGTCTGACCTACATGTGACTCCAGAGCCACAGCAATGTGGTTGACTCTCAACTGCCCTCGGCAGCTAGGGATGGGCAATAAATGTTGGCCCAGCCAGCGACACCCGTGTCCCTCAAATAAAAAAAATCAGTAACTAAATAATTGTTGCCCAGTTCAACAACCACAGGGTTGAACAACAACCGTGTAATTGTTGTTCAAATCAATAATCACAATAAATATATAATAATCGTCTTAAATAATCAGAATAAATGTATAATTGTCATGTTGAATAAACACAGGGGAACTTTCTAACCATTATCCAGTTCAATAGAAATTCTTATTCAGTTCAAAACGCACAGTAACAAAAGATGTATTTTTCCAACTACAATTTATGCTAACAAGATAATTATTGTTGGATTCAATATTTAAAGGGACTATAATTTTTTTCAGTTCAATAATCACACTAATTATAGAAGACATGCTGAGTTCTATAATCATCGTAAGTGTAGGATTATTGTGCCATTTAATAAATTCTGTAGCTGTCTAATTGCAAATATTGCTGAAAAGAGAGACATGTTGTCGAAGCTTTTTGTCTTGCACTCATCAGGACATTTACAAGAACACCAAATTTTATAAATCGTCAATTATACTACAGGAGAAATGTAGTGGAAACAAAGGGCAAAACAAAGAAACGTACAGCACAGGAACAGGCCCTTCGGCCCTCCAAGCCTGTGCCGATCATGATGCTCTAACTAAAC
Organism: Mustelus asterias; assembly: GCF_964213995.1. NCBI lineage: Eukaryota > Metazoa > Chordata > Chondrichthyes > Carcharhiniformes > Triakidae > Mustelus > Mustelus asterias. The sequence goes on from NC_135816.1 coordinate 100,394,560, forward strand.
TAAACAAAAACCTTCTGTCCTCACTCAGTCCGTATCCCTCTATTCCCTCCCTATTCATGCACCCATCCAGATGCCTCTTAAATGTTGCTAATGTGCCTTCCACCACATCCTCTGGCAGCGCATTCCAGGCACCCACCACTCTCTGTGTGAAAAACTTCCCCCCGCACATCTCCCTTAAACATTTTCCTTCTCACCTTGAATCTGTGCCTCCTTGTAATTGACACTTCCACCCTGGGGAAAAGCTTTCTGACTATGTACCCTGTCTATGTCTCTCATAATTTTGTAGACCTCTATCAGGTTTCCCCTCAGCCTCCATCTTTCCAGTGAAAACAATCCCAGTTTATTCAACTTCGCCTCATAGCCAACACCCTCGAGACCAGGCAACATCCTGGTGAACCTTCTCAGCACTCTCTCCAAATGTTCCACGTCCTTCTGGTACTCTGGTGACCAGAACTGCACGCAATACTCCAAATGCGGCCTAACCAAGGTTTTATATAACTGCAACATGATTTCCCAACTCTTGTTCTCAATGCCCCGGCCGATGAAGGCAAGCATGCCATATGCCTTCTTAATCATCTTGACTACTTGTGTTGCCATTTTTAGGGAACTGTGGACCTACACACCCAGATCCCTCTGTATGTTAATGTTCCTAAGGGTTCTTCCATTTACAGTATAATTCACACCTAAATTTGATCCTCCAAAGTGCATCACCTAGCGTTTGGCCGGATTAAACTTATCTGCCATTTCTGTGCCCAAGTCTCCAATCTATCCATATCCTGTTGTATCCTCTGACAATCCTCGGCACCATCAGCAACTCCACCAATCGTGTCATCTGCAAACTTACTAATCAGACCACTCACATTTTCCTCCAGATCATTTATTTATACGACAAACAACAGAGGTCCCAGCACTGATCCCTGCAGAACCACTAGCTAGATAACCATTCTGAAAAACACCCTTCCACCGCTACCCTCTGTCTTCTATGACCAAGATGTGGAGATGCCGGCGTTGGACTGGGGTAAACACAGTAAGAAGTTTAACAACACCAGGTTAAACTCCAACAGGTTTATTTGGTAGCAAAAGCCACACAAGCTTTCGGAGCTCCAAGCCCCTTCTTCAGGTGAGTGGGAATTCTGCTCACAAGCAGCGCATATAAAGACACAGACTCAATTTACATGAATAATGGTTGGAATGCGAATACTTACAACTAATCAAGTCTTTCAGAAACAAAACAATGTGAGTGGAGAGAGCATCAAGACAGGCTAAAAAGATGTGTATTGTCTCCAGACAAGACAGCCAGTGAAACTCTGCAGGTCCAGGCAAGCTGTGGGGGTTACAAATAGTGTGACATGAACCCAATATCCCGGTTGAGGCCGTCCTCGTGTGTGCGGAACTTGGCTATCAGTTTCTGCTCAGCGACTCTGCGCCGTCGTGTGTCGGGAAGGCCGCCTTGGAGAACGCTTACCCGAATATCAGAGGCCGAATGCCCGTGACCGCTGAAGTGCTCCCCAAACCAGAATTCTATGACCAAGCCAGTTCTGTATCCATCTAGCCAGTGCACCTTGAATCCCATGTGATTTTAGTTTTTGTACCAGTCTGCCATTTGGGACCTTGTCAAACGCCTTAGTAAAGTCCATATAAACTACATCCACTGCCCCTCCCTCATCAATCACCTTGGTCACCTCTTCAAAAAACTTAATCAAGTTGGTGAGACATGACCTCCCCCCGTACAAAACCATCCTGCCTGTCACTAACTAGCCCATTTTCTTCCAACTGTGTAGCTATCCTGTCCCTCCGTATCTTCTCCACAAGTTTCCCCACCTCTGACGTACCTTAATACAATTTAGGACACCCAACACTTCCTCCTTTGATATATTGACATTCTCCTGAGCGTTCACACAGCTATCCCTGAGCTCAACATCCGTCACGTGGCCGGCAAGGGATCACCCCCTTAAAGGGGCCACAATACCATACTTACCTTCTCCCTGGCTCCTTAAATCTACCTGCCTCATGTCAGCTAGTGCTTTTTAAAAAAAGGGGGGACACGGCAGCTTAACTCAGCTGCTCTCGACACAAGGCTTGGGGAAGGCGCTGCACGCTGCAGTTCTCACCCAGCCTGCGTCAGGAGATCGGGCGAGGAATGTTGAGCTGGATTCTAATGTTAGTTAAAGGGAGTGGAGTGAAATCTGACTGTGAGGTTGGGGCCCATTGAAATAGAATGGTAATGCAGCATTGCGCCTGTGCTGAGTCTGTGGCCTGTTTCCCTGATCTTTCCCCATCGCCCTGGACAATATTTCCCTGCAGGTATTTACCGAGTTATTTCATTGAATCTGCTCCCACCACCCTTTCAAACGACAGATTTTAGTCCAGAACTTGCTGTGAAAATACTGCTCCGTCATGTCACCTCTTTCCTTTGCTGTCGGATTAAATGTGATCCCTTTGGAGTGAGTTGTGGGTGTGGGTGTTCGACTGAAGATAGTCTTACTGCTTTTCCAGCTAAACCGGTTTCAGCATTATTCAGCTGATGATCCAAACAAAACCTGTTCAGGTGTGTTCCGAGTTATGTCAGTATTTAAACCGCCAACGCAATCTATGATGTTGGGCACCTATTTTAAGTCTCCAGTTTACCTTCTCGGCTTTAAGGAGAATAATCTCAGCTATTCCAGCCTCCCCTCACAAGTGAATTCCCTCATCCCGTTACAGTAAACCTGCCCTCACCTCCTCTGTAAGTCTTTGAGATCCTTCCTAAAGTGAGGTGCCCAGAATTGAACACTAAACTCCAGTAAGCCTCGACAGTATTTTACAGAGATTTTAACATCATTCGCTTGTCTCTGTCCCCAATTCATCCACTAATAAAAGTGTCTTACATACAACAAAAACAGAAAACGCTGGAAAATCTCAGCGGGTCTGACACATCTGTGGGGAGAGAATAGAGCCAATATTTTGAGTCTGGATGAGTGCCAAGCTGTGGTTTGCTCCTCTTGCTCCAAGTGACAGGCTGGGGGCGGTTCCAGTCCCCTAGGTCAGCATGTGTGCAGAAAGTGTCTCCAGCTGCAGCTCCTGGAAGCTCAGGTTTCAGAGCTGGAGCGGCGGCTGGAGACACTGTGGAGCATCCACGAGGCAGAGATTATTGTGGATAGCACATATAGAGAGGGTGGTCACACCACAGGCTCAGACTCCGCAGGCAGGAAGGGAATGGGTGAGCACCAGACAGAGCAAGAGAGATAGGCAGGTAGTGCAGGAATCTCCTGTGGCCATTCCCCTGCAGAACAGAGATACCGCTTTGGATCCTGTTGAGTGGAATGACCTCTCTGGGGAAAGCAGCAGCAGCCAAACTCGCTGCTGGTTCTGCAGAGGGGAAGGGTATAAAAAGGAGTGAGAATGCAATAGTTATAGGGGACTCATTGTAAGGAAAATAGACAGGTGTTTCTGTGCCACAAATGAGACTCCAGGGTGGTATGTTGCCTCCCTGGTGCTAGGGTCAAAGATGTCTCGGAGCGGTTACAGGACATTCTGGAGGGGGAGGGTGAACAGCCAGTGGTCGTGGTACACATCGATACAAACGACATAGGGATGAGGTCCGAAAAGCAGAATACAGGGAGCTAGGAAGAAAGTTAAGAAATCGGACCTCAAAGTTAGTGATCTCAGGATTACTACCGGTGCCACGTGCTAGTCAGAGTAGAAATGAGAGGATATATCGGATAAATACGTGGCTGAAGAGATGGTGTCGGGGGAGGGTTTCAGATTCCTGGGGCATTGGGACCGGTTCTGGGGGAGGTGGGACCTGTACAAGTTGGATGGGTTACACCTGGGCAGGACTGGGTCCGATTGGGTCCAATTGGGCGGCACGGTAGCACAGTGGTTAGCACTGCTGCTTCACAGCTCCAGGGACCTGGGTTCGATTCCCAGCTTGGGTCACTGTCTGTGTGGAGTTTGCACATTCTCCTCGTGTCTGCGTGGGTTTCCTCCGGGTGCTCCGGTTTCCTCCCACAGTCCAAAGATGTGCGGGTTAGGTTGATTGGCCATGCTAAAAATTGCCCCTTGGTGTCCCTAGATGCGTAGGTTAGAGGGATTAGTGGGTAAAATATGTAGGGATATGGGGGTAGGGCCTGGGTGGGATTGTGGTCGGTGCAGACTCGATGGGCCGAATGGCCTCTTTCTACTGTAGGGTTTCTATGATTTCTATGATTCTATGATGTTTTCTAGAATCGTTGGGGAGGGTTTAAACTAATATACCAGGGGGTTGGGAACCTATGTAAGGAGTTAGAGAAGGAGGGAGCAAAAACAAAAGGTAGAAAAGGTAATAAGGAAAGTGATAGGCAGAGAAACCAAGGACAAAATTCAAATAGGCTTATAGACAAATAGGCGAGAAAAACAATGATAAAAAGACAAGGTTAAAGGCTCTGTGCCTTAATGCGAGGATCACTTGCAATAAAGTGGATAAACTCACCGCGCAGATCGATGTAAACGGGTGCGATACAATTGGGATTACGGAGACATGGCTGCAGGGTGACCAGGGGTGGGAATTGAATGTCCCAGGGTATTCAGTATTCAGGAAGGACAGGCATAAGGGAAAAGGAGGTGGAGTGGCACTGCTGGTTAAAGAGGAAATGAACACAATAGTGAGAGAGGATATTGGCTCTGACAACGTGGAGTCTGTATGGGAAGAGTTGAGAAATACCAAGGGGCAAAAAACATTAGTGGGTGTCAAATATAAACCCCCAAACTGCAGTGGTGATGTTGGGAACGGCATTAAACAGGAAATTAGAGATGCGTGTGAGAAGGGAATATTGGTGATCATGGGTGATTTTAATCTGCACATAGACTGGGCAAATCAAATTAGCCGCAATGCCGTAGAGGAGGAGGTCCTGGAGTGTTTATGGGATAGTTTTCTTGACCAATATGTGGAGGAACCAACTAGGGAGCAGGCCATCTTAGACTGGGTACAATGTAAAGAGAAGGGAATCATTGCCAATCTAGCTGTATGAGATCCCTTGGGAATGAACGACCATAACATGATAGAATTTTTTATCAAGATGCCCAGTGAAGTCGTTGATTCAGAGACGGTGGTGCTGAATCTGAACTATGAGGATATGAGGTGTGAGTTGCCTTTATAGATTGGGCAGAGTTACTTTAAAGGGATGACAGTGGATAGACAATGGCAAACATTCAAGGAACGCATGGGGGAACTGCAGCAACTGTTTATTCCTGTCTGGAACAAAATGGGTAAGAGAGCCAATCCATGGCTTACAAAGGAAATTAGAAAGAGTTTCCGATCGAAGGAAGAAGCATACAGATTGGCCAAGAAAAAATAATAGGTTTGAGGATTGGGAGCAGTTTAGAATTCAGCAAAGAAGGACCAAGGGATTGATTAAGAAGGGGAAAATACAGTACAAAAGTAAGCATGGAAGGGAACATAAAGACTGACACTCAGAGTTTCTATAGATACGTGAAGAGAAAGAGGTTGGTGAAGATAAATGTAGGTTCAATACAGACAGAAACAAGGGAATGTATAATAGGGGACAAAGAAATGGCTGAGTAACTGAATATTTACTTTGGTTCTGTCTTCACAAAAGAGGACACAAATCAGACACCAGAAATGTTGGAGAATGCAAGATTTAGTGAAAGGGAAGAACTGAAGGAGATCGATATTAGTAGAGAAATGGTGCTGGGAAAGTGGATGGGATTGAAGGCGGATAAATCCCCAGGGCCTGATAATCTACATTTTTGATTTGATTTCATTTGATTTATTATTGTCACATGTATTAGCATATAGTGAAAAGTATTGTTTCTTGCGCATTATACAGAGCATACCATTCATAGGGATGGAAATGAGAGAATGCAGAATGTAGTGTTACAGTCATAGCTAGGGTGCAGAGAAAGATCAACTTAATACAACGTAGGTCCATTCAAAAGTCTGACAGCAGCAGGGAAGAAACTGTTCTCGAGTCGGTTGGTACGTGACGTCAGATTTCTGTATCTTTTTCCCGACGGAAGAAGGTGGAAGAGAATGTCTGGAGTCCATAGGGTCCTTAATTATGCTGGCTGCTTTGCTGAGGCAGTGGGAAGTGTAGACAGAGTCAATGAATAGGGAGGCTGGTTTGCGTGATGGATTGGGCTACATTCACAACCTTTTGCAGTTTCTTGTGGTCTTGGGCAGAGCAGGAGCCATACCAAGCTGTGATACAACCAGAAAGAATGCTTTCTATGGTGCATCTGTAAAAGTTGGTGAGAGTCATAGTTGACATGCCAAATTTCCTTAGTCTTCTGAGAAAGTAGAGGCGTTGGTGGGCTTTCTTAACTGTAATGTTGGCATGGGGGGACCAGGACTGGTTGTTGGTGATCTGGACACCTAGAAACTTGAAACGTTCGGCCTTTTCTACTCCGTCCCTGTTGGTTCTCCTTTACGCTTCCTGAAGTCGATGACAATCTCCTTCGTTTTGTTGACATTGAGGGAGAGATTATTGCTGCCGCACCAGTTCACCAGATTCTCTATCTCATTCCTGTACTCTGTTTTCCAGAGTACTGAAGGAAGTGGCTCTAGAAATAGTGGATGCATGGGTGGTCATCTTCCAGGATTCTATAGGCTCTGGAACAGTCCCTGCAGATTGGAGGGTAGTGAATGTCACTCCAATATTCAAAAAGGGAGGTAGAGAGAAAACGGAATTATAGACCAGTGAGCTTAACATCGGTAGTCAGGAAAATTCTCAAATACATTATCAAGGACTTTATAGCGGAGCATTTAGAAAGCAGTGGCAGGATCAGACAGAGTCAGCATGGATTTATGAAGGGAAATCATGCTTGATAAATCTGTTGGAATTATTTGAAGATGTAACTGGTAGAGTTGACAAGGGGGAACCAGTCGATGTGGTATATTTGGACTTTCAGAAAGCGTTTGACAAAGTCCCGCGTAAGAGATTATCGTGCAAGATTAAAGCGCATGGAATTGGAGGAAGTGTATTGAGTTGGATAGAAAACTGGTTGGCAGAGAGGAAACAAAGAGTAGGAATTAATGGGTGCTTTTCAAATTGGCAGACAGTAACTAGTGGGATGCCACAGGGATCGGTGCTGGGACCCCAGCTATTCACAATATATATTCATGATTTGATGAGGGAACAAATTGTAACATCTCAAAGTTTGCAGATGATACCAAGTTGGGTGGGAGGGTGAACTGTGACGAGGATGCAGAGGTCCTTCAGAATGATCTGGACAGGTTGGGTGAGTGGGTTAATCAATGCAGATGCAGTATAATTTGGATAAATGTGAGGTTATTCACTTTGGAAGCAAAAACAAGAAGGCAGATTACTACCTGAATTGCTAGAATTGGGAGAGGGGAGTGTGCAGAGGGACCTGGGTGTCCTTGTGCACCAGTCATTGAAGGTAAGCATGTAGATGCAGCAGGCGGTAAAGAAGGTAAATGGTATGTTGGCCTTCATTGCGAGAGGTTTCGAGTACAGGAGCAGGGATGTGTTGTTGCAATTATACAGGGTCTTGGTGAGGCCACACCTAGAGTATTGTGGGCAGTTGTAATCTCCTTTTCTGAAGAAGGATGTTCTTGCTCTCGAGGGAGTGCAGTGAAGGTTTAAAAGGCTGATCCTAGGGATGGCGGGACTGATGTATGAGGAGAGATTGACCAGGTTAGGATTGTTTTTGCTGGAGTTCAGACGAATGAGGGGGGGAATCTCATAGAGACTTATAAAATTCCAACAGGTCTGGACAAGATAGATGCAGGGAGGATGTTCCCGATGGTGGGGGAGTCCAGAACCAGGGGTCACAGGCTGAGGATTTGGGTTAAACCATTTAGGACGGAGGTGAGGAGACATTTCTTCACCCAGAGAGTGGTGAGCCTGTGGAATTCAGGAAGTAGTTGATGCCAAAACAATGAATGTATCCAAGAGGTGGCTGGATATAGCACTTGGGGCGAATGGGATCAGAGGTTATGGGGAGAAAGCAGGATTAGGCTATTGAGTTGGACGATCAGCCATGATCGTAATGAATGGCCGAGCAGGCTCGAAGGGCCGAATGGCCTCCTCCTGCTCCTATCTTCTATGTTTCTATGACCCTTCATCAGAGTAATGAAGGGTCACCTAGACTCGAAACGTTAGCTCTATTCTCTCCCTGCAGATGCTGTCAGACCTGCTGAGATTTTCCAGCATTTTCCGTTTTTGTTTCAGATTCCAGCATCTGTAGTAATTTGCTTTTATCCAATGGTCTTGTATGATCTATTTTCAAACAGACTCCCCGACTTGTTCTGCCACCTTCAAGGGTTTGTGCACTTTCCCCTGGGTCTCTCTGTTCCAGCGCAACTTTTAAAATTGTACCAGTCAGTTCATATCGCCTTTCCCCACTCTACTAAACTCAATCACTTCACGTTTCCCTGTATTAAATTTCATCTGCCTGTCCGTGCCCTTCTGAACACTGTTCCTCTCCTTCTCACTGACAACCACATTTCCGTGTTTTATGTCACTTGGAGACTCCCAGATTCTGCTCTGAAAATCCAAATTTTGAATTATATAAAAAAGAATCTCCCATAGAATCCCTCCAGTGCAGAAGGAGGCCACTGGGCCCATCGAGTCTGCACCGACCACAATCCCTACCAGGCCCTATCCCCATAACCCCACATATTTAGCCTGTCTATCCCCTGACACTAAGGGGTAATTTAGCATGGCCAATCAACCTAACCCTCACATCTATGACTGTGGGAGGAAACCGGAGCACCCGGAGATCGGTGGTGACGTTCACGAGGGGTCATAGGTTCAAGGTGACGGGGGGGGGGCGGTTTAACACGGATATCAGAAGGACGTATTTTACACAGAGGGTGGTGGGGGCCTGGAATGCGCTGCCGGGCAAGGTGGTGGAGGCGGACACACTGGGAACATTTAAGACTCATCTAGATAGCCACATGAACGGAGTGGGAATGGAGGGATACAAAAGAATGGTCTAGTTTGAACCAGGGAGCGGCGTGGGCTTGGAGGGCTGAAGGGCCTGTTCCTGTGCTGTATTGTTCTTTGTTCTTTGAAACCCACGCAGACACGGGGAGAACGTGCAGACTCCACACAGACAGTGACCCAAGCCGGGAATTGAACCTGGGTTCCTGGCGCTGTGAGGCAGCAGAGCGAACCACTGTGCCACCGTGGCATAATCGTTATTAAACTCTCTCTCCCCAGGGTAATTTTAGTTGAGATATATTTTAAAGACATTAACGCTGATATTAAATTGCTGATTCCCAAAGCTATTGCTAAGTTTCTCAGTTTCACACAATGCAGTGATGTCCTGAAGTGGTTAAACTTAATTTTCTTTTAGCAGAGAAACAGAAAATGCTGGAAAATCTCAGCAGGTCTGACAGCATCTGTGAAGAGAGAATAGAACCAACGTTTGGAGTCTGGATGACCCTTTGTCAGAGCTGGATTCCAGCATCCGCAGTATTTTGCCTTTTTCTGACTGCTTTTTTTTAACACTCTCTTTCTGATTTTCTCTGCCCAAAGGCTACTTTTTTTTCACCTCAGCCGCTTTCATTTTAACTCCGTGACTGCTGTCCTGTCGTGTACACCTTGATAAGCAACCCAAGTTTGTCAACAACCAAAAGCCATGGAGAGACACTGTTGAGGGGGCAGGGGGGGAGAGAGGAGATTAATAATGAAACTATGAAAGCCGTACTCTCATGTTGCCTTGCCTGGGCCTACTCAGAACATCTGAATAACATGCGGCACCTTCCAGAACATTTAGCACTTAAAGACCACAAAAGACCTCATCAGCTGGTCTCTAAGTTATTCAGTTGGAGAGTGAGACTGCAGAGGAAACAGACTATGCTCTATGTGATATAAAAGCAAAATACTGTGGATGCTGAAACAAAAACAGAAAATGTTAGAGAAAAAAACTCAGCAGGAAACTCAACAGTGCTCTTTCGTGCAGTCAATTCCAGATCCTAACTCCCTGTGTTTCTCATTGCCCATCTGTTTCTTCATCAGTTGTCTTACACCTCTCCTTTCTGGTTCCTTCAGTCATGAGAAATATTCTCTCTGCGTTTATGCCATCTGAAACACATTTTGATAAACTCTGATAAATCTCCTCTGCACCTTCCCTGCTCCAAGGAGGACAATCCCAGCTTCTCCAGTCTCCCCACATTAACTCAAGCCCCTCATTCCTGGCACGGTGGCACAGTGGTTAGCACCGTTGCCTCACAGTTCCAGGGACCAGGGTTCGATTCCCGGCTTGGGTCACTGTCTGTGTGGAGTTTGCACATTCTCCCCGCGTCTGCGTGGGTTTCCTCCGGGTGCTCCGGTTTCCTCCCACAGTCCAAAGATGTGCGGGTTAGGTTGATTGGCCATGCTAAATTACCCCTTAGTGTCCCGGGGTGTGTAGGTTAGAGGGATTAGCGGGGTAAATGTGTGGGGTTGTGGGGATAGGGCCTGGGGTGAGATTGTTGTTGGTGCAGACTCGATGGGCCGAATGGCCTCTTTCTGCACTGTTGGGTGTCTATGAGTATCTATTCTGGGCGATCTCATGTCCACTCTCTCCAAGTCCTTGACACCCTTCCCTAAAGTGTGGGGCCTAGAATAGAACAATACTCCAGCCAAGGCCTAACCAATCTTTTGTAAAGAATAATTCGTTTGTCTTTGTGCTCAATTGCTCTATGAATAAAACCGCTTTTTTAACAGACTCCTCGACTTGTTCTTTCGACCTTCAAAGTTTTGTGTACATTCCCCTGGTAGGCTCCTTCCCTCCTCACTGTTAATTACATTTCTGTGCCATGTGTCAGCTGTAAAGTGTAAATCCGCCATGTAAACTCCAACCCCCCTGGCTATTCATGTCAACCATAAAGAGCCTCTCTTGTTCACTCCCAGTCTGGGGTAATTTAAACTGTGATAGATAAAGCTCGGCACAACATCGTGGGCCGAAGGGCCTGTTCTGTGCTGTACTGTTCTATGATAGACTTTAAAAACAGCAACACCAATATTAACCGGGTAGCTACTTGCTGTATTCAAATTGCTCTGTTCCCTGGGGGTGTTACCAAGTTGTACGTTGATCTCCGGAGATGGTTATCAAACCTGTTTATTTGAAACTCTCTTTCCCTATTGCCTCTCTCCAGGGCTATTTTCTCACTTAACTCGGTCTCTTTCAAGCTGGCAATGCCCAGTGGGCACCCTGCCTTACCCCCCTGACCGTCTGGGGGGACCTCCATGACCCCCCCTTCAGTCTAGTGGGGTCGGGCCACCAGCTACCCGCTCGTGGGGAGCTGTTGTAAGCCCCTCTGGAGTTAAATGCTCCTGGCCGGGGTTGTGGGGGTGGGGGGGGGGGGGGGGGGGGGTGGGGTGGTGGTGGTGGGGAGGGGTTGTGGGGGAAGTGGGGGGGGGGGGGTGCAGGGGAGAGGCGGGGGGGGGGGAGGGGAGAGAGAAATGTTGTAAATGTACCCACCTCCATCAACTCCTCTGGCAGCTCATTCCATATACACACCACCCTCCGTGTGAAAAAGTTTCCCCTCAGCTCCCTTTTAAATTTTCCCTCTCTCATCTTGAACCCACGCCCTCTGGTTTTGGACTCCCCCTGCCCTGGGGAAGAGACCTTGGCTATTCACCTTATCCACGCCCCTCATGATTTTATAGACCTCTATAAGGTCACCCCTCATCCTCCTACGTTCCAGGGACAAAAGTCCCAGCCTATCCAGCCTCTGCTTATAATTCGGTGTGTCAAGTTCCGCACACATGAGGACGGCCTCAACCGGGATATTGGATTCATGTCACACTATCTGTAACCCCCACGACTTGCCTGGGCTTGCAAAATCTCACTAACTGTCCTGTCTGGAGACAATACACATCTCTTTAACCTGTGCTTAACCCTCTCTCCACTCACATTGTCTGTACCTTTAAGACTTGATTTCCTGTAAAGACTCACATTCCAACCATTATCTTTTAAATTAAGTTTGTGTCTTTATATGCCCTGTTTGTGATCACAAGAGCTCACTCACCTGAGGAAGGAGCTTGCGGCTCCGAAAGGTTGTGCTGCTAAATAAACCTGTTGGACTTTAACCTGGTGATGTGAGACTTCTTACTGTGTTTGCCCCAGTCCAACGCCGGCATCTCCATATCTTGGTTATAGAAGACAGAGGGTAGCGGTGGAAGGGTGTTTTTCTGAATGGAGGGCTGTAACTAATGGTGTTCCGCAGGGATCAGCGCTGGGACCTCTGATGTTTGTAATATTGTAAGAGGAATTTTCTCGGGTATCCCCTGGGGTGCCCTGTACTTGTTGAACTTCACTCAACCAATACACAGACTGCGAAAGACAGTATATAGTTAAAGAACGAAAAGGAATTTATTTGCTAATGCATGCACCAGGAGAGAGACACAGTCACTTTAGCCACCAAACCATTCCACATTTTCTGTGAGGAAATGATGGAATACGCAGGCAGCTGTAGTTGCTCAGCAGCACGGGGACAGGTTCAGACTGACGGGGTGTTACTCCGCTCAGTTACTCAGTTGCCAGAGGGATATATCGGTGTGTGAGGGCACTAACTTGTGCCTCGTGGGCAGTCAGTGTGTCGGAGCCCCTCGCCTTGATGGGAAAAATGATCCTCCATAGATATTGATGTGAAACACATGCTGGAACAAGCAGATGGAGAGGAAAAGGAGCAATGGGAAAAAGATGGAGGATGGTAAGGTCGTGATGGAATATGGAGGAGGGAAGGGAAAATAATAGTTCCTAAAGTAATAGAGCATTCGCTGCTGAAGCTTCATCACGGAATGGCTACGCGAGCAGGGACAGAGTGCTTGATTTATTGAAGAAACGTTAGTGTTGTCAGAGGTGTCTGCAGTGCACCCTACAGTTGCCAGGACATCCCTGCAAGATTAAAATGGGAAGTCAACCCAGACCCACAGAACCCTGGAAGAATTTACAAATGGATGTTCACAGGGCCGTTACCACGGGTACAGGGAAAGCATACTGTTTAGTAATGGTAGTCATGATGTGGAGATGCCGGCGTTGGACTGGGGTAAGCACTAGTAATTGTAGACCAGTTTACTCAATGAGTGTTCTCTATCTGTGTGTGTGTCTGTGCATGAGACTGTGCGTGCATCTGTGTGTGTGTCTGTGCATCACTCCGCTTGTTGTCAGTGAGTTTGTGTGTGTTTCACTATCTTCCTGTCTCTCAGTTCCCCCCAGTCCCAGAATCTGCTTCTCTCTGCACGGATGCTGCCTGACCTGCTCACTATTCCGGCATTGACTATTTCACAATCTGAGGAGTTGTGAATGCTGCGATCATCAGCGAACATCTCACCTATGGAGGGAAGGTCAGTGATGGAGCAGCTGAAGATGGTTGGGGCCTCGGACACTCACCCTGAGGAACTCCTGCAGTGATGTCCCGGGACTGAGAGGATCGGCTTTGAGATAATCGGCACATTGGGGGAAAGGTTGGAAAGCAGAGGATGCTGATTTAAAGTAAATGGCGACAGCGGCAACATGAGGCAATATCTGTGGCTTTGGAGTGATCCTTGTTATACCCCACTATTAGCTGCTTGCCCACCTGAATATCTCACTGTGACTCTCTGCATTACTATCTCATCCCTAACTCTCAGTTACTCTGCCTCTCTCCATCTCGTGATGTGGAGATGCCGGCGTTGGACTGGGGTAAACACAGTAAGAAGTTTAACAACACTAGGTTAAAGTCCAACAGGTTTATTAGGGGCTTGGGGCTCCGAAAGCTTGTGTGGCTTTTGCTACCAAATAAACCAGATAACCTGGTGTTGTTAAACTTCTTACTGTGTTCTCTCCATCTCTCCGGGGAAATTATAGTGAGGAGAAAAGAAATAGCAGAAGAATTGAAAATATACTTTGATTCTCTCTTCACAGTAGTTTTGAAATGTGTTGTGGGTTTCTGCCTCTCCCCATTCAATCCCTCCCAACCTCTCTATCGAGGCTCCTTAATACTTTCTACCAGACAATTATTTGTGTTCTAGAGCGGGTGCAGAGGAGGTTGAAATGAAACGGACAGACAGTTAACTTCAACACTGAGAAATGTGAAGTGATGCATTTTGGACAATAAGTTGAGGAGAGAAACCATAAACCAACTGGGAACAAGTTAAATAGTGTGCAGTTAAAGGGAAACCTTTTATACCTCTCTCAATCTGTGACTCACTCTTTTTCTCATTCAGCTTTGTTATTCATAGTGTTTACAAACCTCTGACAGCGCCAATGAAGGTCATCGCTTTGTGCTTGCCTCCCCCAATGACAAATAGATTTTCTTCATTGTGCAAAGTAAGAAACACTGGAATCAGTCTTTCCACACAGACAGAACTCAACACACGGTGCCATCTGTCTGCAAAATATAAAAGGAAATACACAAGACAGTGAAATTAAAAAAACATCTATTCCAGATTCAAGTTATGATTTCCCATTCAGACACCAGGGTTGAAGCACTCCCATGTAAAGGTGCCACAACTACAAGAGTAGCTGTGATATTCGCCAATCAGATAATTCCCAGGTGGGGAATGCCTCTTCAGCTGGATTCTGATCCGGGAACTCATTTCACAGGGAGAGTTTTGAAAGAGGTCTGTCGTATGTTGGGAATAAAGCAGAGGTTCCACAGACCATCTCACCCTCAGAGTTGAGGGATGGTGGAGAGGATGTATCGAATATGGAGGGATCTAATAGACCATCGACATTTTCTCAAAAAACAGGTGATCACGCAACAGCAGCACCGAGATTGGACCAAATTGGCGGGAGAAAGTACTCCGAAATTGCCTTCGCCGGGAGATAAGGTAATGGTGGAACTCATGACAAAAAAGGAACTCGCTGGGAAGGGCCTTTTGATGTGGTGGTTACAGGGCAGACATGTGCCCGAATTGATGAGAAGTGTGGCCCGCGCTGGAGATACTGGACACAGTTAAAGCCGTACCCTGGTGGTAAGCCCCAAGATAGCGAACCTGACCCAGCGACTGAATGATTTAATATAATAGTAGAAGCGGAGAGATTCTGATTAGATTGAATTTATTCTAATTGCTAAATTTAAGGTCGCGAGGCCACCTGGATTCTATTACAGATTGGGTGTACAGAAGATCTCTGACCTGCCATATCTACCATCAAGGCACAGCTCCAATCACGATCAACCGGACATCCCCCAGAAGCAAGTCAAGTCGCGAGTCCGTGCAAAGTGTGGGCGCGGAGATTGAGCAAGTTTTGTAAACAAGCTGTATTATGCGGCACGGTAGCACAGTGGTTGGGCGGCACGGTAGCACAGTGGTTAGCACTTCTGCTTCACAGCTCCAGGGTCCTGGGTTCGATTCCCGGCTCGGGTCACTGTCTGTGTGGAGTTTGCACATTCTCCTCGTGTCTGCGTGGGTTTCCTCCGGGTGCTCCAGTTTCCTCCCACAGTCCAAAGATGCGCGGGTTAGGTTGATTGGCCAGGTTAAAAAATTGCCCCTTAGAGTCCTGGGATGTGTAGGTTAGAGGGATTAGCGGGTAAAATATGTGGAGGTAGGGCCTGGGTGGGATTGTGGTCGGTGCAGACTCGATGGGCCGAATGGCCTCCTTCTGCACTGTAGGGTTTCTATGATTTCTATGATCTGACATTGACAATTGTGTTTGATTGTCAGACAGAAGTTGTAGGGACTGCTATAATGAATGGAGTTGATTATATCTTTTTAGTATTGAACGTACAGATTTGGACTCAGGTGGGAGCAGCGACTGAGGTCCTTCAGCGTTCCCCTTGGGAGGTACGTGTTAATACTTACTGATATACACACACACACATGCTAGATTGGCCAGTCAGGCCAAGTGTTGGGTATGTTCGCACATCCCCATACATGCAGGAGGGGGAATCCCATTACAACCAATGCGCTGAACATGGTCAGAGTTAGTTATGGTGGATCAAACAGCCCAGAATTCCAAGTTTCCTGGACACCCAATACCAGGATTCATCAGTAGAGAGGTAAGGGAAGAATTTCTTAACAGTGAGTCTTGTGCAGGGAAGTTAGGTGATAGAAACACACATACACCTATCTATAACCGAGGGGAACCAGCTCCTAGTTTAGTTTTAAAACAGCCAACACCAAAACCAAAAGGGATATATTGTGCTAAAACATGGAAGACCAAGGGGAAACCTTGGGCATGAGTGAATGTGACCACATGGTAGATCGAACTACCCGGCTACGCCTGAGTCCACCCAGTAATGACCAATCTTGCAATATTTCTTATTGCTTTAGAGGAGGCGATATTTATCCGACTCTCAATGGAACATATTGGATTTGTGGGGATAGGGCATATCCTTGGCTCCCTGTCGCAGGTTGTGTTACCTTGGATATGTAATCCCATACATATATCACACTCCTAAACTCCCTCTCCTGCCAAGACATCGACGAGCTATTGCAGAAACAGAACGGTTTTTTTGGCATATTTGTTGTAGGTAAAAAACCTCTGACACTATTAGTGGTTCAAAATGCAGTGTTTATTTTCACAATTGTGGGAGAAGTGAGGTTCCTAACAATGGACCCCCAGCCTTCTCATCGAACACAAGTAAGAACAGAGTTTATATATGTCCCGGGCCCCGCCCTCATTACATTGCAATTCTCTAAGATGTCTGTCATTGTTCATGGTGAGATTCTTGTTGTATTAGTAGTATCTTCCTCTGCGTAGTTTGTTCGATCTCCAAGGCCACGATTGTTCGTCATTTATATCCTTGAAACAACATCACAGGTTTTGCACAAACAAGTTAACTAATCTACATACAGGTTTGAATAATACTTTATATCAGAATAAGATGAATAACGTATGATGAATATATATATATATGAATCTATGGTGATTCAAAGACAGAAGGCATACATGTCAACTTCATCGTGTCAAACAAAGGTACATAAAAATGGAGACTGTTTAGCTTATTTCGAGCTGGGTTAATCGCATTTCTTGATAACAAATGGAGACGGAGAAATAGCTGCTCCTTTTATCCTTTTATAGTTGTAAGTATTCGCATTCCAACCATTATTCATGTAAATTGAGTCTGTGTCTTGATAAACTCTGTTTGTGAACAGAATTCCCACTCACCTGAAGAAGGGGCTTAGAGCTTCGAAAGCTTGTGTGGCTTTTGCTACCAAATAAACCTGTTAGACTTTAACCTGGTGTTGTTAAACTTCTTACCACCTTTTATCTGGCACAGACATGAAAAACACCGAACTCTGACAAAAACATGGACCCTGCAGTGTTCTCAACAAAATCACAGAGTTCGGGTCTTAATGCTTAAGTGTGACAAAGTTCATTAACCCATTCCCGACTGCACTCCCCCCTTCTGGTCGGATGCCAGGTCCAAACATGGCACTTATGACCAACTCAGAACCACATGTTATTGGGAGATGGGCTCAGCTCCTTAGTCGGGAGGTCTGCCCCCTCCCCCTGTACACTTGCGACTGTCATAATTCGCGCTGTTACTGTTTTGCAACAGGTGTTCAATCATGCCATATAAACACAGCAAGTAATTACAATGACAATTAATACAATCAATCCATGCATCAGGTATGAACCCCACGACCCGAACCATTGCCCCAGCCAGCCCGGAGGGTTATAATCATTATATTGGTTCCCTTCTTCCTGTGTTGCTTTTGCTACTTGTTTAATATGATCTGCGCAGCGAGTTATATTCGCCGAGGCTTCGGGAATATACGTACAGCATTCGAAGCCAACTATGGCACATGTTCCACTTGGGAGGCTGGCACATAATCGAGTTCCAATCAGTTCTGTAACGCCACAGTCCGAATAGCTACGACCTCTGCTGATATTTCAGAGATGGCCGTGCTCACCTCCTCAAACCCACCCTTAGTCTTATTCGCAACTTTCTCTAGGGTTGAGGCCATCCGTATAAGTTCCTGTGCTGCCTTTGCCGTCCCAAAAAATGGGTAGGCTATCATGAAGAATCATTCTGTCTCACTAATGGCTCGCTTAGCCCTAAGCAGGTGTATCTCGGGGTGGTCCCGTAAGTCAGTGTAATGGTGAATATAAGGCACCACATATGCCAAATAACACGATCCTGTCCAATTCCTGGGAAGCCACGGATAGGCATTGTTTCCACAGACAAAATAGGTACTATTATATGCAGTCATCTCGCTTCCATAAGCCGCGGAGAGGCTAACCGGGACGGTGGCTATGGGGCACTGGATTGTGATCTGTATCATGGCCTCAGCGTCATCAGTGATATCAATCTGCTGTATACAGTAGCTACGGCCAACAGGTATGGTTCCATTTCTCATCAGGCAGATAGACCCCCTCTCTTTATTTTTCACAGCAAAGTAGGGTGGGGATCCTGATCTGTCGTAGCTGGGCTGGTAATTCTTCTTAAAGGACGATAAAGTGCACCCTCCGCCCCCTAGCCTTGAAACAACATCACTGTTGCTGATACCCTGCATAGTGGTACCCGATGGGGTTTTAAATGTCAGTTTCCATGTCCCTTTCTGGGTTCCACTCCTTATTTAAAACCCATTCAATTACTTCTGGAGCTGATAAAGGGATAGGAAATAAGGGAATTCCTCCCTTTCCTCCGTGCGTGGGAATGTGTGAACAGACCCAGCACTTGCTCAGATTCGATTGTGATGCATACAGATAAGACATATACACAAAGGTGTTCATACAATAGACAGAGTCATCGTTACAGAGATGATCACTGTGCTTCATCCCTAACTCCTCATAATTCAATTTATATTCTCCCGCTATGGCTAACAGGGCCAGGGTTGTGAGTATCAGCATGAGAAGTATCTTATCACTTACTAATATCCTGCGCGACCGTTATACAATGGTCCAAAGGCTATATTGCCCACGCGCAAAGTTTCCGCGCGCCCGTTCAGCTTGCTTGGAGGTCAGTTGTTGTTTGTTTATATCTACAATTGGAGTATATCACATACTTTTCCAATTAATTTCAGCATATTCAACTGAGTATATACAGGCACAGATATCTCCACTAATTATAACTTCATACAGCTCATTTCATTTTTGTACAAGCCCTGATTTGTTAGGTAATATTTTTACTAGGACATCCCACTGTTGGGACTGTCAGGGAACATTTCAAGCTCTCTCTGCATCTCTTATTTCTTGATTGTCTTTTACCGATTTATGCATCCCTTTTAGTTGGGTGCTTAGTTCCAAAACATATCTCCTGATTGTATCTTTTAGTGGAACTACATCGGTCCCACCTGTTATGATGCTTTTTGGTAATTGCATCGTCCGTCCTGTCATTAGCTCATAAGGGGTTAATCCGGTTCGGTTTGTAGCAACCCTTAATCTCATTTAGTATGGTGGGCAATACCTTCATCCACATTTTTTCCGATGTCTGTATGGCTTTCGCCAGTGCAAAGTATTTTTGCCCAATGCAATTAATTGTGCTATGCTTTAAGTTAATTGAAGCTAATTTGGCCTCAGCAGCTTGGAATTCTGAGTCCAACTTAGAAACTTAGCTGCATTCTCTGAAAGTACAATGTAAGGTAAACAAACTTTCTCATGGCCAAGTTGTTGATGTAGCTGGAGACTGCTTGTATGGCTGTTTTCACTCTCTCTCCTTCTTTCTCTAAAATAACTGTTATTTCGAAAGCAATGCTTAAAGAAAGGCATATTTACTTCAGATCAGTCGAGTTTATTCTGAAGAAATAAACAGACCCTTCAGTTGGCTTAGTGCGAATCACACAACACTTTGCACTGGCTGCAGCCGGACATTCTATCAAAAGACATCGCTTTTCTCATTTAAATCACATACCATACAACTCCGATCGTTATATGATGTATTTTTACATTATATCTAATTTGATCATTTGCTTGTCCATATTTAAAAGTGCAATGTTTAAGCAGAAATGATCCTTCTATAGACAGACTGTCTCATAAAGTCTCACAGATGCCAATAGTTCATGCTGTCAGACACCGCTCTTTAAAAACACAGATAACCGAATAAGCAGTTTGTTGTGGGCAGTCGAATGCTGCAAGGTTTTTTTGAGTCTGGCTGCAAAGCCAGTCTCCAACTCTTTTTTTGTCTCTCTCTCCAGTAAACCGGTTTCACTCCCTGTCATGTTAATATTAATTGTGCAAGATATTACAAATTACATCGGGTATTTCAAAACCCTCTTAATTTAATTTTAAATTAATCTGTTTCCATTTTTAGACTGAGCTCCAGATCAGAATTCCTTGCACTTTTAGAACAATAACAAGAGTTACTTGATTAGAAATGTTTTGGTTTGCTTCCTAGCTGGCTGGGTTCTAAGCTTTGCAGTGTTCTTAGATTTGGAAAACCTTGAACAATAGATGGCACAATTCCAACGGCAGTGTATAATTTTAACTAGTTATACTATCAGAACTATCATCAATGTTAGATGATTTAAATGATGTAATTTGTTGCATGTTATCGGAACATCACACAAGTCTTGAATTTCATATCGGTAACTAAGTGGCAACACAAGTTCCAATAATTCATGGTGTTCAATGGTTGGCATCAAATGCAAATTAAAAATACTCAAGGACAACATCTTTATTTGTATTAACAACTGAGGTTTTAGCTAATTAGTCTCCGACTGTAAATTGGGGTAATTGGAACTACGATTCATTGAATTGATAGATTTTAATCGAACTCAGAGACAGTATATTCACCTCATTCATTTGTTCCTGCTTTTCTATTTTTCACAAAATTGCTTTTTTTCTTCTCTTCACTTCCCAACTACACTTTTATAATTTCAACTTCAAGACAAGGAAAGAGCACATGGTCCTTCCAAGGTTTAACTCCTTTCTCAACATTAAAACGAACAACGACAAAACATTCACGCAATCACGTTGTTAAACACACAGACACACACAGATACACATGGAAGCTTCCAACATTTATTCAGACTTCTTTTTTTTTCAGACTTAACATTTTAACCTGGGATGGAAGTAAAACATTTAAGAATACAGACCGTTGATTAACAGTCGCTTTTATTCTGCTGCCTTCCAAACTGTAATTCAACTCAAAACAGAAGTAAATTCAAGAAATCTTACACTTTAATCTTTAACCGTTTGTAACAAATACTTCCCCAGCATTTTCCTATCTCATTTATTCACTGAATTATTTCCCTCATCTCCAATGATATTGATTTGTCAATTTGGTATTATAGGCGGGCACTCCCTTTTAGCCCGTCTGTCATTTAATACAGTTTCATGGTTGATCCATGTAACACATTTTAATTAGAATGCATTATGGCAGTATAATAATTCCCAGTATGACACACACTCCCATTCTACCTTATGTAACTCCCTTCTCTGTTAAATTTTGACTATATCTTAAAATTACTGCAAATCTTATAACTCAGAGGAACATAAACAAGTGATTAATCATTATTTCAAATACGCAGGAATAATTCTTTCTATTTATCTTTTCAACTTCAGTTCTATCAAAAATACATTTTCAAATTTAACAAAAGCCTGATCCAAATAATCCATTTATTTTATCACTTTTAAATATCCCTCCTAAAATATTTATCTTTACACTGGCAGATGCAAGATCGAATCTACTGTGTGCTTAAATGGCTAACTCTCCTTACGACTCTTCAGATGTAATCTAATGCTATTATTCCCACATTCCCCAAATCTCTGTCCGATGCCCCTATCGTAAAATTTACTGGGGAACGTAATTTATTAAACTCGCATTGATGTGCTATACCCCATTCCACCACATGAGGCTCTCGATCGCAATTACATCTCTCTCTCTCTCCCTCCCTCGAGTGAGAGAGAAACTTACAACCTGCTTGTTTTCTTTTAACCCTTTATTCCCCTTTTAACTGTTTTGTTGCGGTAATTGGTGTATTCCTTTAATTGAGTCCAATGCTTCCAGACACCCCTACCTTGCATATCTATGCAGGCACAGGTGTCTCCACTGATAATGACCTCATAGGGGCCTTTCCATTTGGGGGCGAATCCAGGTTTTCCTGGTAGTGTTTTTACCATAACCTTGCTGCCCGCCGGGGGTACCTCCGGGGTCTGTTCTAGTTTATTGTGCTCATCTATCACTATTTGTTTGTCCCGCACTGTTTTCCGCATATCTTTCAATTGGGAGCTTAACTCTAATACATATCGTCTAACCCTGTACCGTAATGGGCCTACATCTGCCCCTCCGGTAATGATGGACTCGGGCAGTTGCATAGCCGTTCCGGTCATTAGCTCATAAGGTGTCAGCCCAGTGGTCCGATTTGTAGTGGCTCTGAGTTTCATTAATATGGCTATTAATACAGATATCAGACGGACATATTTTACACAGAGGGTGGTGGGGGCCTGGAATGCGCTGCCAGGCAAGGTGGTGGAGGCGGACACACTGGGAACGTTTAAGACTTATCTAGACAGCCATATAAAGAACAAAGAACAAAGAACAATACAGCACAGGAACAGGCCCTTCGGCCCTCCAAGCCCACGCCGCTCCCCGGTCCAGGATTGAATCCTGAATCCAGGATCCCCGCCCAATTTTCCAGCCTATCTACATACCAATATCCTATCCACCGAGCTGTCCCTCACAGCTACGATGCTTTGTTCATTACAACCTATTAACTCACTCCCACCCCCCCATTCCAGACCATGTGATCTCCAGGGAGAGGCGAAAACCCAGAGTGAAAAACCCCAGGGCCAATATGGGGAAAAAAAAATCTGGGAAATTCCTCTCCGACCCCCTGAGGCGATCGAAACGCGTCCAGGAGATCACAATGGCCCTGATCGGAAAATATGAACGGAGTGGGAATGGAGGGATACAAAAGAATGGTCTAGTTTGGACCAGGGAGCGGCGCGGGCTTGGAGGGCTGAAGGGCCTGTTCCTGTGCTGTATTGTTCTTTGTTCTTTGTTTATGGCGGGTAATACTTCTGTCCATCTCTTTCCTGATTCCTGCATGGCCTTGGAAAGGGAGGTCTTAAGTGTCCTATTCATACGTTCCACCATTCCTGAGCTTTGAGGGTGGTAGGGTATGTGAAACTTCTGTTTTATCCCCATCAGTTGACATATGGTTTTGACTACCTTCCCTGTAAAGTGTGTGCCTTGATCGGAGTCTATTTGCAAAGGCACCTCCCATCTTGGGATGACTTCCTCAGCTAGTATTCTAGCCCCTGTAGTGGCAGAACAATGTTTCGTCGGGAATGCTTCTACCCATCTGGTGAATTGATCAATTATTACCAAGCAGTAGGTTCTCCCGTGTGACTGCGGGAGAGGTCCTGTAAAGTCAATTTGCAGGTGTTCCCAGGGACCCTTGGGGCGAAGCTGGTGCCCCATCTTGATTATTACGGGTCTTCCAGGGTGCACAGGTTATGCACCGGTGACAATATCGGGCAATGTCCCGTCCCATTCCTTTCCACCACCATTCCTTCCCTATACTGGTCATCATGGCATCCCTTCCCACATGTGACAGCCCATGATGTAACTGCATCAGAGTATGCTGGATACATTCTGGGGCTAGAACTTTATTATTTAATCTCCATACCCCCCCTCCATCAGGTGTAGCTCCTTGAACTTTCCATCTCACACGTTCTTCTTCAGGGGTATCAGCATGTAGCTGTGAGATATCTATCGGGGGTTCAGTTTTAACCGAGGCGGCCGGCAAGGCCTGCACTTCCCCCCTTTTACTAGCCTTTGTATTGGTTTGGCTAGCCTTGCGAACTCTGGTATAAAGTTGCAGCTGTAATTAAACAACCCCAAAACCTTCCTTACCCCTCGGTCGGTTCCTGGTCTTGGCATTTGCTGAATGGCTGTTTTCCTGTCCAATGGCATTTCTTTGGTCCCCTGGGATATCAGGTGTCCCAAATATAACACCTGCTCTTTCCCTATTTGGGCCTTCCTGGGGCTCGCCTTTAGTCCCTGTTCGTCTAAGTGTTTCAGGACTGAGTATAGTGCCGTCTGGTGATTATCTACACTGGGTCAATTCCACCACTCCTGTTCATTCGTATCGGGATTTTGGAACAACATTGGCAAGCCAGATACCTCTTTATCTTTCCTTTGATTCTCACATTCACTGATCCCTCTTAATTGTTTTATTGTGGTAATTCTGCTCCAATAAGTGGGAGCATTCCTAATACTCTCTGAATCTCTGTTTTACACTGGGTGACGGGTTTATAATTTTGCTTTTGGCCGTGCACCAGTTCCCCTCCGGGTTACTGGTGCTGAGTTGTATTCTAGCACTTCCCACTCCTCTGGAGGAGCGGGTGGTCCCTGTGTGGACTCATTAGGAGGTAGAGGAACAGTTTCCTCTCTCTATTGTTTTTCTTCGAAGACTTGGTTTCGTTTCTCCAATTCTCTTATTCTGAATTCTAGTTCTCTAATCTTTTCTTTATCTTGCTCAATTAGTCCAGCTAACTGATGCATTAACAATACTCCTATCTTCTTTGCCTCATTTCTCTTTTCTTTATATATCCACGTTTTCTGCTACTCTAAGGTCTGAGACATATCCCAGCTATCATTTTGCATCCTCTTCATTAATGCTTTTTTCTTTGACATGTACACGTCAATGAGAGGACCTGCAGATCCCCTCATCCTTCATTATCTGCCATTTTGCAGACTTCACGACCCCACTTTGGAGCCTTACAGTGCCTGACAAAGTGATCCAGCTTCCTACAATTATGGCACGCACCCCTTGGTTTATCTTCTCTAGTTTGCACTAATGTTTTCCTGTTTTATTTGTAGGTATGGTTTCTCATCTGGTCCGTCTCTAATTCCAGATGCCCATTCCACTAATTCATCATAAGTCTCGGTATTGAGAACTCCCATTTTAAGGATTTTTTGGTGAGCTGGCGACAGCCCGTCTTTAAATGCTTGTAAAAAGGCTCTACCTGTTCGGGCAGCTTCGGGTAATCCCCAACATTCTTGGTATACTCGAAAGAGTCGCTCCCCAAATTCGGAGGCTCTTTCACCCTTTGTTGTTTAACATTGTAACTTTTTCTTTGTCATCAGCCCACTTCTTACCCGAGACTGAAACCTGTTCAATTAATCCGGCCAATTGATGAACGAAGAGAACTCCAATTTTCTTAGTTTTGTTTTTCTTTTCCTCTTCCAACCATTTTCGTTGTTGGTCTAGTGGATGGTCTAAATCCCATCCCCCTTTTATCATCTGTTTTATGAGTTTGTCCCTCTTAATCATAAATTCATTTATCAGGGACCCAGGGGGTCCCCACTGTCTTTGTCCCGCCATAACATTGATAAATTTATCCTCACCACCTGGAGTGACTTATTCTCCCTTCTCGCTCTCCCTCTCCCAGGTCGCTCTTATCGGAGTCCGGTGATACCTGTAAGGGTTGATCAGATCCCTCCGTACCACCGCTTATACTATTTTTTTAAGCCGGCTTCTCCTTAGAAAGCTTTTCCTTCTAACTCTTACACATGAAGGCTTTTCCTTCAAACTCCGGCGATCACTCAGACAGTCTCTATCTCACTCATGTCTAAACATCACACACTCTTATCGCAGATGATTACGCACTGCATTTTGACCCACTCTATTTAAAGTTCGGTAATCTATTCCGGTGCTCCGGTCGTGGCCATTCAACCGGACCGTAAACAGATTATCCCGGACGAGCCCCCAATTGTTGTAGGTAAAAAACCTCTGACACTATTAGTGGTTCAAAATGCAGTGTTTATTTTCACATTTGTGGGAGAAGTGAGGTTCCTAACAGTGGACCCCCAGCCTTCTCTTCGAACACAAATAAGAACAGAGTTTATATATGTCCCGGGCCCCGCCCTCATTACATTGCAATTCTCTAAGATGTCTGTCATTGTTCATGGTGAGATTCTTGTTGTATTAGCAGTATCTTCCTCTGCGTAGTTTGTTCGATCTCCAAGGCCACGATTGTTCGTCATTTATATCCTTGAAACAACAGGTTTTGCACAAACAAATTAACTAATCTACATGCAGGTTTGTATAATACTTTATATCAGGATAAGATGAATAACGTATGATGAATATATATATATGAATCTATGGTGATTCAAAGACAGAAGGCATACATGTCAACTCCATCGTGTTAAACAAAGGTACATGAAAATGGAGACTGTTTAGCTTATTTCGAGCTGGGTTAATCGCATTTCTTGATAACAAATGGAGACAGAGGAATAGCTGCTCCTTTTATCTGGCACAGACATGAAAAACACCGACCTCTGACAAAAACATGGACTCTGCAGTGTTCTAAACAAAATCACAGAGTTCGGGTCTTAATGCTTAAGTGTGACAAGGTTCATTAACCCATTCCCGACTGCAATATTGTTTCCCCAATATGGAGTAGCTAAAGCGATGCGTGAAGCTCTGATTCTACGCTCCATTTTGGAACAAGTCACCAATGATACAGCAACTGCCTTTGCTAAGGTTAATGATGAGATGGTAGCAATGCGCACTGTGGTACTCCAACACAGATTGGCATTGGATTATGTCTTGGCGGTAAGGAGTGGGACTTGTGCAGTGATTGGATCAGTGTGTTTCACATACATGCCAGATAGTTCAGAAAACATAACTAATCTGGTTAATTATATCAGGAAAGAGGTGGAGGAACTCAAAGACCCTGAACCATTTACCTAAGGTGGTTGGCTCTCAGGCTGGCTGGGCTCCTTGGGAACATCAATCCTACAAAGGATGGCAATATTCTTTACGGTGATCTTGGCACTGATGGTGCTTGTCAATGTAGTTAAGTGTGCCTGTGCAAGGTTGTCCAAGTCCACAGAAGGGATGGTACCAGTGACGGCGGTGAAGTTGAGCAAGCAAGGATACGGAGGGACCAGTCATCCTTCAGGACACAGGAACAAGTATTGGGTATAGCCAAGGGCCAAAAGCAGGGACTGATGGGGGGTAGTATAGAATTCTAGCATCAGACCAAAGAACAAAGAAAATTACAGCACAGGAACAGGCCCTTCGGCCCTCCAAGCCTGCACCGACCATGCTGCCCGACTTAACTAAAACCCTCTACCCTTCCAGGGACCATATCCCTCTATTCCCATTCTATTCATGTACTTGTCAAGATGCCCCTTAAAAGTCACTACCGTATCCGCTTCCACTCCCTCTCCCGGCAACAAGTTCCAAGCACCCACTATTCTCTGTGTAAAAAATCTGCCTCGTACATCTCCTTTAAACCTTGCACCTTAAACCTATGCCCCCTAGTAATTGACTCTTCCACCCTGGGAAAAAGCTTCTGACTATCCACTCTGTCCATGCCCCTCATAATCTTGTAGACTTCTATCAGGTCTCCCCTCAACCTCCGTCGCTCCAGTGAGAACAAACCAAGTTTCTCTAACCTCTCCTCATAGCTAATGCCCTCCATACCAGGCAACATATTTTTCTGTACCCTCTCCAAAGCCTCCACATCCTTCTGGTAGTGTGGCGACCAGAATTGAACACTATATTCCAAGTGCAGCCTAACTAAGGTTCTATAAAGCTGCAACATGACTTGCCAATTTTTAAACTCAATATCCCGGCCGATGAAGGCAAGCATGCCGCATGCCTTCTTGACTACTTTCTCCACCTGCATTGCCACTTTCAGTGACCTGTGTACCTGTACACCCAGATCCCTCTACCTATCAATACTTTTGAGGGTTCTGCCATTTACTGTATATTTCCTATCTGCATTAGACCTTCCAAAATGCATTAGTTCACATTTGTCTGGTCTTCATTTTAGTTTTACTATAATAAGTAGACTAGTTAAGGTAATTATAAAGTGCCTTATATATATAGTAAAAATTCACAATGTGTTGGAACAAAATATGCAAAGGTATTATAAACTGTACAACCACAAATTAACCCAAGTATTGTAAGCTTAAACTGTAATTTCAATATATATGTATTGTGCGCCTTGAAATTAGCCTAACCCGCACATCTTTGGACTGTGGGAGGAAACCGGAGCACCCGGAGGAAACCCACGTAGACACGAGG
The DNA here is from genome assembly GCF_964213995.1 of Mustelus asterias. Lineage (NCBI taxonomy): Eukaryota > Metazoa > Chordata > Chondrichthyes > Carcharhiniformes > Triakidae > Mustelus > Mustelus asterias. The sequence continues at coordinate 100,422,420 of NC_135816.1, forward strand.
AGAATGTGCAAACTCCACACAGCCAGTGACCCAAGCCGGGAATCGAACCCAGGTCCCTGGAGCTGTGAAGCAGCAGTGCTGTATTCCGAATTAGCCACTTTTAAGACTTATCTTGATAAGCATATGAACAAACGGGGAATAGAGGGAAATAAGTGGTTGGTTTAGATAGGTAAACGTGGTTGGCGCAGGCTTGGAGGGCCGAAGGGCCTGTTCCTGTGCTGTAGTGTCCTTGGTTCTTTTTGTTGATTTGTACTTGTAGCATAGCATGGCAACTAGAATTGTATGCAGTACTTCAAATGTGGCCTTTCAGAACGAGTTTCAGAAAATGCTGAATAAGTTGTATGTTAACAGAACTCCAAAAGAAAAGAAACAGATGCACTTTGGATGCAAAGGGAAGGCTCGGCTCTCACAGTCAATGTTGTGAGCAATCAGCACACACCTCACTTCTCTTGCCTTTGCTTTATGGGTGGATCACTTCAGACACACTGGGAGGAAAAAAAAAACTATGTTTGACGGAAATCAGTGGAAAATGGCAAGCTTGCATGTGGGCAATGGTAATCACAATGTCTCGTGGGCCGCACTCGGAACCCAGCTGGGCCACGTGTGGTGTCTGGGTCGTAGGTTGCTCACCATTGCATTGGAATGTTAAAGTCAAGGAGTGTTACCGCACTATACGGTTGAGTTCACATATACTGTCTCCAGTTTGGAACTCTGCACCTTGCTCGAGAGGGAATGTAATGAAGGTTCACTAATTGCTGGTATTGAGGGGATTGTCTTATGAGGAGAGTTTGAGTAGAATAATGGGCCCACATTTCCTGGAGTCAAGAAGAGTGAGAATATGTAACTATGAGATTATCATAGAAGAAATAGATCATAGAAATCCTACAGTACAGAAAGAGGCCATTCGGCCCATCGAGTCTGCACCGACCACAATCCCACCCAGGCCCTACCCCCATATCCCTACATATTTACCCACTAATCCCTCTAACCTACACATCTCAGGACACTAAGGGCAAGTTTTAGCATGGCCAATCAACCTAACCCGCACATCTTTGGACTGTGGGAGGAAACCGGAGCACCCGGAGGAAACCCACGCAGACACGAGGAGAATGTGCAAACTCCACAAAGCCAGTGACCCAAGCCGGGAATCGAACCCAGGTCCCTGGAGCTGTGAAGCAGCAGTGTTTGTCCTTTAAACCTCAAAGAAAACTTATTTTTTCAAACCTTCACGTCGCGTTTAAAGGCCTTTATTTAAAATGGAAAAATGGACCAAACAACATGACCCTTTCTAAGCTTCCTTGAACCTTATCAGGTCCATCTCTCTCAGACAAAAGCAAAATACTGTGGATGCTGGAATCTGAAACAAAAACAGAAAATGCTGGAAAATCTCAGCGGGTCTGACAGTATCAGAGTTCTTAGCTCTGACGAAGGGTCATTAGACTGGTTACTTTGGCTCTCTCTTTAGCGCTGGCCGTTAAGGGTCACAACCCTCATAGAAATATCTCTTCAACTATTCCAAAATGATAAAACTATCTGTGAGAAATGCAGTGATACAAAACTGTCATGGAAAGTACTAAAAGCAATAACAAAACCAGTGAATGACAAATATTATTTTTAATATAACTTAGAACATTTTCATCTTAGAAATTTCAGACATTAGATTAATTTGGCCATTTCTATAACCTTCCTCCCTGTGAAAAAGCTCTCCAATCAGGTGCAGTCTCAGCCAGTGCTTCCCCCATAACCCTGTAAAATCTTCCCCAATTTATCCGGTTCCCCTTTGGAAAGTTGTTCCTGAATCATCTTAAACCACACTGCCAGATAGCGCACTCCTGATCATATCAGCTCTGATCAGAAAGCATTCTTTCTGGTTGTATCGCAGCTTGGTCTGGCTCCTGCTCTGAGCAAGACCACAAGGAACTACAAAAGGTCGTGAATGCAGCCCAATCCATCATGCAAACCAGCCGACCATCCTGTCTATACTTCCCGCTGCCTTGGGTAGGCTTCCAGCATAACCAAGGATCCCACGCACCCCGGACATTCTCTCTTCCACCTTCTTCCTTCGGGAAAAAGATACAAAAGTCTGAGGTCACTTCCCAACCGACTCAAAAACAGCTTCTTTCCTGCTGCCATCAGACTTTTGAATGGACTTATCTTGCACTAAGTTGATCTTTCTCTACACCCCTAGCTATGACTGTAACTCTGCATTCTGAACTCACTGCTTTCCTTCTCTATGAACAGTATGCTTTGTCTGTAAAGCACGCAAGAAACAATACTTTTCACTGTATGTTAATACATGTGACAATAATAAATCATATCAGCTCACAGTATCAGACAAATTCTCCACATCTTCACTTTGATTTGTTTACTAATTATCTTAAACATATATATCCTGATTATACATATAATTAATTTTAAAATGACACCCAATGACAGTTTGGGATGGAGAGATGTGGATTTGGTTCTGGTCCAGGCTGAGAATCTGGGAGAGGTCACACTGAGGCTCCACAGCACCATCACTGGGAGGAGGGTGTAATTACAGCACGGCCACTCCATACAGGCCGCTTCCATTGGAAATGTGAACAGAGAAGAGGATGTTTGCTGGTGGACAATTTTCTTCAGTGGGGAGATAAACCTTTCACATCTCCCAGCAACATGTGTAACAGATATATTAGAATTTACATTGACTATTAAACTAGCGCAGTATCAGCACGATGAGGGGACCTTACAAGGTTGTCATGATGCTGAACAGCACAGGAATTGTGGGAAGTGAGGCCTCTTCAAAATGGCCTCCCTCCTTCACTCGTCTCCAGGGCAACGCTTATCTGCTGCATCCTCCAGTGATTTCCAGTAGCTCAGCAGCTCAGAGGGATTCAGCCTGTGAACGGTCACAAGTTTACGAAAACCACAAACAGAAAATTCAACCATTGAGTTGTAGAACTTTCGCACCGAGTGGATTTCCACAGGATCAATCTTCAACTTCGCCAAGCACAGCCCGACGTAAACATCCTCCATTTTAAAGTAGGGAATGATCCTGGAAACATTCCAGACTCGATTGGCAACATCGGTCGAAAGTACGTACCCAGTGCCGGAACAGAATGGTGGGTAGCTATTCTGAGGATATTCCTGTTCACTAATATACCACTTACTGGATCGGTCCCTGACGGGTCCATAACCCCTCATGACAAAGCCAGTGAAGAAGTCCTTGCGATTCTTTCCCAACAAGAGCTCGGTCAGATAATCCGGGTTGACAAACATGTCGGAATCGGTCTTCATCACGAAGGAGGTGGACGGACAGAATCGGTTCACCCACTCCAGCCCCATCAGTACCTTGGTGGTCAGGTTGTAATAAGAGTCGGTGAAATTTTTCTGGATGATGTCCTTGTGCAGTGAACTTTCTTTCAGCAGCTGCTCCTGATGCTCTCGGCTGTATCCCAGCAGGAAGTAGGTCACCACCCTCTGGCCATGGGTTGTCCGCGCTCTCCCCCATGTCTGCCGAATGGCCGAGCGAGCTTCCAACAGGTCCTGGGCACTGGTGACCAGAAGGACCAGAAATGGGGGATTGGTGTCACAGCTGCTGTTGGGCAGCATGAGGAAGGAGTGGTCATTAAACTTTGCATAGTGCCTGTGATCAACCCGGTACTGGCTTAAACATCCAAGCGTAATAAATATCAGCACAACTAGCACAAATACTAAAAAACATTTCTTTCTTTCAAGCAATGTCAAGCAACAACCTCCAGCCAAAAATATCTTCATGCTCAGAGTCGCCTGTAAAACAAAATAAATAAACAGGTTGATTTAAGTGAAGCCCAGCTAATACAAAGGAAAACGTTTTTCAGTTTAAGGTTAATTGACTCAACTATGGGGACACAGGCACATGAGGCCATTCAGCCCCTCAAACTCCTCAACACAGAAGGAGGATATGCAGCTCCTCAAGCATGTTGCACATGAACAGGTAAGAACAATAATTGGATAATTATACTCGGGAATTCCAACTGAGAATTATAGAATCCTACAGTTCAGAAGGAACCAGGATGTTGCCTGGTATGGAGGGTCTTAGCTATGAGGAGAGATTGGGTAGACTGGGGTTGTTCTCCTTGGAAAGACGGAGAATGAGGGGAGATCTAATAGAGGTGTACAAGATTATGAAGGGTATAGATAGGGTGAACAGTGGGAAGCTTTTTCCCAGGTCGGAGGTGACGATCACGAGGGGTCATGGGCTCAAGCTGAGAGGGGCGAAGTATAACTCAGATATCAGAGGGACGTTTTTTACACAGAGGGTGGTGGGGGCCTGGAATGCGTTGCCAAGTAGGGTGGTGGAGGCAGGCACGCTGACATCGTTTAAGACTTACCTGGATAGTCACATGAGCAGCCTGGGAATGGAGGGATACAAACGATTGGTCTAGTTGGACCAAGGAGCGGCACAGGCTTGGAGGGCCGAAGGGCCTGTTTCCTGTGCTGTACTGTTCTTTGTTCTTTGTTCTTTGTTCTAACCCATCGAGTCTGCACCGACCACAATCCCACCCGGGTCCTATCCTATAATCCCGTGCACCCGAGCTAATCTCCCTGACATTAAGACCAATCCACCTAACCCGCGCATGACTGCAAGAAACTACAAAAGGCCGTGAATGTAGCCCAATCCATCACGCAAACCAGCCTCCCATCCATTGACTCTGTCTACACTTCCCACTGCCTCAGCAAAGCAGCCAGCATAATTAAGGATCCCATGCACCCCGGACATTTTCTCTTCCACCTTCTTCCTTCGGGAAAAAGACACAAAAGTCTGAGGTCACGTACCAACTGACTCAAAAACAGCTTCTTCCCTGCTGTCATCAGACTTCTGAATGGACTTCCCTTGCATTAAGTTGATTTTTCTCTACACCCTAGCTATAACTGTAAAACCACATTCTGCACTCTTGTTCTCTATGAATGGTATGCTTTGTCTGTATAGCGCACAAGAAACAATACTTTTCACTGTATGCTCATACATGTGACAATATTAAATCAAATCAAACTTTTAGACCTGGGAGGAAATCGGACCACCTGGAGGAAACCCACGCAGACACAGGGAGAATGTGTAAATGCTACACAGACAGTGACCCAAGCAGGGAATCGAACCCGGGTCCCTGGTGTTGTGAGGCAGCAGTGCTAACCACTGTGCCACAGTGCCGCCTTAACTTCTCCAACATAAATTGAGATTTGGAATACTGCGCCCAGTTCTGGTCGCCACACTACCAGAAGGACGTGGAGGCTTTAGAGAGAGTGCAGAGGAGGTTTACCAGGATGTTGCCTGGTATGGAGGGGCTTAGTTATGAGGAGAGATTGGGTAAACTGGGGTTGTTCTCACTGGAAAGACGGAGGATGAGGAGTGACCTAATAGAGGTGTATAAAATTATGAAAGGCATAGATAGGGTGAACGGTGGGAAGCTTTTTCCCAGGTCGGTGGTGACGTTCACGAGGGGGTCATAGGTTCAAGGTGAAGGGGGGGAGGTTTAACACAGATATCAGAAGGACGTATTTTACACAGAGGGTGGTGGGGGCCTGGAATGCGCTGCCGGGCAAGGTGGTGGAGGCGGACACACTGGGAACGTTTAAGACTTATCCAGATAGCCACATGAATGGAGTGGGAATGGAGGGATACAAAAGAATGGTCTAGTTTGGACCAGGGAGCGGCGTGGGCTTGGAGGGCCGAAGGGCCTGTTCCTGTGCTGTATTGTTCTTTGTTCTTTGAGATAATCATAGTGTAAAGTGATTAGAGGGGATGGATTTCTTGAAATGTATTCAGGGGAGTGTTTTGTGTCAAGATGTGGAAGGCCCAACAAGGGACGGTGCAATGCTAGATCTGGCTCTGGGGAATGAAGCCAAACATTTGTTTAATGTGACGGCAACAAGGTATGGTTCAAATTTGTTACGGACAAGGAGAAAGATGACCTGCAGTAGATGACCTTGGATTAGGGGAAGACGGGTTTTACTGAAATAAGGCAGGTTCTGGCCAGAGTTGACTGGGAACAGTTCCTTCTGGGAAATTCTACAGCAGAGCAGTGGAGGGCGGGTTGCGGAGAGGTGGGGGGGGGGTAGCGGGTGGTGGGAGGAGGGGGGGAGGGCATGGGGTGCAGGTTCAGTCAGCAGTTAGGAAGGCAAATGTAATGTCAGCATTCATGGGCGGCACGGTAGCGCAGTGGTTAGCACTGCTGCTTCACAGCTCCAGGATCCTGGGTTCGATTCCCGGCCCGGGTCACTGTCTGTGTGGAGTTTGCACATTCTCCTCGTGTCTGCGTGGGTTTCCTCCGGGTGCTCCGGTTTCCTCCCACAGTCCAAAGATGTGCGGGTTAGGTTGATTGGCCAGGTTAAAAATTGCCCCTTAGAGTCCTGGGATGCGTAGGTTAGAGGGATTAGTGGGTAAATATGTGGGGATAGGGCCTGGGTGGGATTGTGGTCGGTGCAGACTCGATGGGCCGAATGGCCTCCTTCTGCACTGTAGGGTTTCTATGATTCTATGTTGAGAGGGCTAGAATACAAGAGCAGGGATGTACTTCTGAGGCTGTATAAGGCTCTGGTCAGCCCCCATTTGGAGCATTGTGAGCAGTTTTGGGCCCCATATCTAAGGAAGGACGTGCTGGCCTTGGAAAGGATCCAGAGGAGGTTCACAAGAATGATCCCTGGAATCAAAAGCTTGTCGTTTGAGGAACAGTTGAGGACTCTGGGTCTGTACTCGTTGGAGTTTAGAAGGATGAGGGGGGATCTTATTGAAACTTACAGGATACTGCGAGGCCTGGATAGAGTGGACATGGAGAGGATGTTTCAAGTAGTGGGAAAAACTAGAACCAGAGGGCACAACCTCAGGCTAAAGGGACGATCCTTTAAAACAGAGATGAGGAGGAATTTCTTCAGCCAGAGAGTGGTGAATCTGTGGAACTCTTTGCCGCAGAAGGCTGTGGAGGCCAGGTCATTGAGTGTCTTTAAGACAGAGATAGATAGGTTCTTGATTAATAAGGGGGTCAGGGGTTATGGGAAAAGGCAGGAGAATGGGGATGAGAAAAATATCAGCCATGATTGAATGGCGGAGCAGACACGATGGGCCGAGTGGCCTAATTCTGCTCATATGTCTTATGGTCTTATGGGGGGGCATTGAAACAGGAACTGGGGAGAGTACAGATCCAACAAGTACTCTTTAGGGGGGAAATGTAGGAGCAATAAGTTCATCGAACTCTGGACATCTAGGACAATTCAGGACTGGGTGAGGAAGGAGAGAAAGGCTTTTAGCAAGTCTAAAGGGAGCAATTCAGCTGTGGCCGAGAGGAATATAGAGAGTGCAAAGAGGGAACTTAAGAAAGCAATTTGAAGAGCAAAAAGGGGGCATGAAAAAGGACATGTAAACACAATTAGGGAGAATCCTAAAATATTCTATAAATACATTTAAGGTGAATAAGTTGACCAGGGAAAGAGTAGGGCCCATTAGAGACCTATGTGTGAAGGCGCAGGACATTGGAAGGGTGTTAAATTAATGCTTCTCATCAGTCAGAATCTTGAGCAGTTTGACATAAGCGGTGAGGAGGTATTGGAGGCTTAAAAAATGGACAAATCCCCAGGCTCAGATGAGTTGCATCCTAGGCGGTTGTGGGAGGCGAGACAGGAACTTGCAGGGGCTCTGACACAAATTTTTAATTCTTCATTGGCTACGGAGGAAGTGTCAGAGGACTGGAGGACTGGTTCCACTTTTCAAGAAGGGTGGTAGAGATTAAGCAGCAAATTATAGACCGGTGAGTCTCACATCAGTGGTGGATAAACTATGGGAAAAAATTCTGAAGGAGGGAATTAATCTCCATTTGGAAAGGTATGGGTTGATTAGGGATAGTCAGCATGGCTTTGTCAGAGGGAGGTCATGCCTAACAAATTTGTTCGACTTTTTTGAAACTAATCAAGTTTTTGGATGAGGGAAGTTCAGTCGATGTACTTTATATGGATTTTAGTAAAGCTTTTGACAAGGTCGCAGACGGAACACTGATTGAGAAGGTTAAAGCACACGGAATTCAGGGGAACTTGGTGAGGTAGATCAGAAACTGGCTTAGTCATAGGACTCAAAGCGTAGTGGTAAAAGGCTGAGTGACTGGAGTCACGTACCACAAGGTTCAGTGCTGGGTCCCTGACATAAATGATACAGATGATAATGAGGGAGGAATGTTAAGCAAGTTTGCAGATGACACCGAGATTGGTAGGGTGGTTAATAGTGAAGAAATCATAGAAACCCTACAGTGCGGAAGGAGGCCATTCGGCCCATCGAGTCTGCACCGACCACAATCCCACCCAGGCCCTACCCCCACATATTTACCCGCTAATCCCTCTAACCTACGCATCCCAGGACTCTAAGGGGCAATTTTTAACCTGGCCAATCAACCTAACCCGCACATCTTTGGACTGTGAAGAAGTTTGTAGGTTCCTGTATGATTATAGATAGTTTGGTCGGATGGGCAGAGCAGTGAAATAGAAATAGAAACCCTACAGTACAGAAGGAGGCCATTCGGCCCATCAAGTCTGCACCGACCACAATCCCACCCAGGCCCTACCCCCATATCCCTACATATTTACCCACTAATCCCTCTAACCTACGCATCTCAGGACTCTAAGGGGCAATTTTAGCATGGCCAATCAACCTAACCCGCACATCTTTGGACTGTGGGAGGAAACCGGAGCACCCGGAGGAAACCCACGCAGACACGAGGAGAATGTGCAAACTCCACACAAACAGTGACCCGAGCCGGGAATCGAACCCGGGACCCTGGAGCTGTGAAGCAGCAGTGCTAACCACTGTGCTACCGTGCCGCCCAGTGGCAGATGGTATTTAACCCTGAGACGTGTGAGGTGATGCAGCTTGGAAGAAGTAAATAGACAAGGGAGTATTTAATAAGTGACAGGACACTGGGTAACTCAGAGGCCCGTATGGATCTTGGCGTACTTACTTACAGTCTCTGAAGATGGCCAAGCAGGTGAATAGGACAGTTAAGAAGGCATATGGGGCACTTGCTTTTATCAGTCGTGGTATAGGGTATAAGAGCAAAGAGGTCATGTTGAAGTTGTACAGAACGTTGGTGAGGCCACAGCTGGAATAGTGTGCGCTGTTCTGGTCACCTCTCCATGGAAAAGGATGTGATTGTACTGGAGGGGGTACAGAGGAGATTCATCAGGATGCTGCCTGGGATGGAGCATTGGAGCTGTAGGGAGAGATTGGATAGGTTCAGAGAAGGCTGAGGGGGGGATATGATTGAGGTGTATGAGATTATGGAATGAATGGGTGCTTTTCTGGTTGGCAGATGGTAACTAGTGGCGTGCCGCAGGGATCGGTACTGGGGCCTCAACTATTTACCATTTATATAGACGATCTGGAGGAGGGGACTGAGTGTAGGGTAACAAAGTTTGCAGACGACACAAAGATAAGTGGAAAAGTGAATCGTGTGGAGGGCGTAGAAGGTCTGCAGAGAGATTTGGACAGGCTGAGTGAGTGGGCGAGGATCTGGCAGATGGAGTATAACGTTAACAAATGCGAGGTTATTCACTTTGGAGGAAATAATAGCAAATTGGATTATTATCTAAATGGATAGAAATTACAACATGCTGCTGTGCAGAGGGACCTGGGGGTCCTTGTGCATGAGACGCAAAAACCCAGTCTGCAGGTGCAACAGGTGATCAAGAAGGCAAATGGGATGTTGGCCCATATCGCAAGGGGGATAGAATATAAAAGCAGAGATGTCTTGCTGCATCTGTACAGGGCATTGGTGAGGCCGCAGCTGGAATACTGTGTGCAGTATTGGTCCCCTTATATGAGGAAAGATATATTGGCCTTGGAGGGAGTGCAGAGAAGGTTCACCAGGTTGATACCAGAGATGAGGGGTGTTGATTATGAGGAGAGACTGAGTAGATTGGATTTGTATTCATTGGAATTTAGAAGGCTGAGGGGGGATCTTATAGAGACCTATAAGATAATGAAGGGGCTGGATAGGGTAGAGGTGGAGAGATTCTTTCCACTTAGAAAGGGGCGGCACGGTAGCACAGTGGTTAGCACTGCTGCTTCACAGCTCCAGGGACCTGGGTTCGAATCCCGGCTCGGGTCACTGTCTGTGTGGAGTTTGCACATTCTCCTCGTGTCTGCGTGGGTTTCCTCCGGGTGCTCCGGTTTCCTCCCACAGTCCAAAGATGTGCGGGTTAGGTTGATTGGCCATGCTAAAATTGCCCCTTAGTGTCCTGGGATGCGTAGATTAGAGGGATTAGCGGGTAAAATATGTAGGGATGTGGGGGTAGGGCCTGGGTGGGATTGTGGTCGGTGCAGACTCGATGGGCCAAATGGCCTCTTTCTGTACTGTAGGGTTTCTATGATTTCTATGAAAGGAAGCTAGAACTAGAGGGCACAGCCTCAAAATAAAGGGGGGTCAGTTTAGGACAGAGTTGAGGAGGAACGTCTTGTCTCAGAGAGTGGTGAATCTCTGGAATTCTCTGCCCACTGAAGTGGTGGAGGCTACCTCGTTGAATATGTTTAAATCACGGATAGATGGATTCCTGATCGGTAAGGGAATTCGGGGTTATAGGGATCAGGCGGGTAAGTGGAACTGATCCACTATCAGATCAGCCATGATCTTATTGAATGGCGGGGCAGGCTCGAGGGGCTAGATGGCCTACTCCTGCTCCTATTTCTTATGTTCTTATTATGAGAGGGATGGACAGGGTGAGGAGGAAGCAGCTGTTCCCTTGGCTGAGGGATCAGTCACGAGGGGGGTAGAGTTTTCGGGTAAGGGGTAGGAGATTCAGAGGGGATTTGAGAAAAAACCTTTTCACTCAGAGGGTGGTGAGAATCTGAAATGCCCGGCCTGGGAAGGTAATGGAGGATGGAAACCTTACAACCTTTTGAAAGTATTTGGATGAACACCTGAAACATCATAACATTCAAGGATGTGGGTCAAATGCAGGAAAGTGGGATTGGTGCACCGTCAGAGGTAGCGGTTGTCGGTGCGGACTCAATGGGCCACAGGGCTTTTGTGCAGAGTACGGATCTATGACTGTGACTTTGGAACAGAAGGCCATTCAGCCCCTCGAGCCTGCCATTCAAAAACAGAAGGAGGCCATTCAGCCCCTCAAATCTATATTGCAACTCGGTGATCATGGTTGATCTGTATCTTAACTCCAAGGACACACTTTGCTCCCGTTACTCTTAACATCCCACCCCAGTAAAAATCTACCAATCTCCAACCCAAACCTTGAAAGTGACCCTGCTGCCTCAACATCTTGTCGAGGGAGAGAGGTCCAGATTTTCACCCTTTTGCTTGAAGACTTTCTCATTAGTTGGGAAGCTCCCCACCAGAGAAAATAGTTTCTCGCTGTCAACATGATGACACCTTTAATCATGTTAATCACCTCGATTAAACAAAAAATGGAATCCATAACGCGTTCCTGAGGAATATAAATACTAAAAGGAGCGGTGGGGCTGATTGGGACCAGAAAGGGGATTTACTCAGGAAAAAAATAGAACAGATTTCGCAACACAAAATTTGGAATCCATGAGGCACTCCAGCAGCAGCAGAATATATTTAATTATAATCTGTAGTCTCATGGCCTGGCATAGCGCCCGCTCTATCATTACCTTCAAGCTGGGGAATCAACCTTAATTTAACCCTGGTGTAGAGGGCACGCCAGGAGCAGCAGCTTGAGGTGTCAAGCTGAAACACAGGACACAGGACCACTTGCGTGCCAAACACCATAAGCACCAAGTGAGAGACAGAGCGAAGCGACTCCACAAACCTCCCTCTGCGACTGGATCCTGAACTTCCGAACCCACAGACCACAATCAGTAAGGATAGGCAACAACACCTCCTCCACGATCATCCTCAACACCGGTGCCCCACAAGGCTGTGTTCTCAGCCCCCTACTATACACCTTATACACCTCTGACTGTGCAGCCAAATTCCACCCCAACTCGATTTTCAAGTTTGCTGACGACACCACCACAGTGGGCCGGATCTCAAACAATGATGAGACAGAGTACAGGAATGAGATAGAGAATCTGGTGAACTGGTGCGGCAACAATAATCTCTCCCTCAATGTCAACAAAACAAAGGAGATTGTTATCGACTTCAGGAAGCGTAGAGGAGAACATGATCCTGTCTGCATCAACGGGGACAAAGTAGAAAGGGTCGAGAGCTTCAAGTTTTTAGGTGTCCAGATCACCAACAACCTGTCCTGGTCCCCCCATGCCAACATTATAATTAAGAAAGTCCACTAACGCCTCTACTTTCTTAGAAGACTAAGGAAATTTGGCATGTCAGCTACGACTCTCACCAACTTTTACAGATGCACCATAGAAAGCATTCTTTCTGGTTGTATCACAGCTTGGTGTGGCTCCTGCTCTGCCCAAGACTGCAAGGAACTACAAAAGGTCGTGAATGTAGCCCAATCCATCACGCAAACCAGCCTCCCATCCATTGAATCTGCCTACTCTTCCCGCTGTCTCAGCAAAGCAGCCAGCATAATTAAGGATCCCATGCACCCCGGACATTCTCTCTTCCACCTTCTTCCTTCGGGAAAAAGATACAAAAGTCTGAGGTCACGTACCAACCGACTCAAGAACAGCTCCTTCCCTGCTGCTGTCAGACTTTTGAATGGACCTACCTCACATTAAGTTGATCTTTCTCTACACCCGAGCTATGACTGTAACACTACATTCTGCACTCTCTCCTTTCCTTCTCTGTGAACGGTATGTTTTGTCTGTATAGCGCGCAAGAAACAATACTTTTCACTGTATGTTAATACATGTGACAATAATAAATCAAATCAAATCCCCATCCTCATTGATGGGGGAGCCCAGCACACCAGTGCAAAAGACAAAGAAAAGGAAAATATCATGGATGCTGGAAGTCTGAAATAAGAGCAGGAAGTGCTGGATAAACTCAGGAGGTCTGGCAGCATCAGTGAAGAGAGAAACACAGTTAACATTTCAAGTCCATTTCTTCAGGAAGCAAGAGATGAGGCTGAAGCATTCGCAGCAATCTTCAGCCAGAAGTACCGAGTGGATGATCCATTTTGGCCTCCTCCTGTGGTCCCCAGCATCTCAGATGTCAGGCTCCAGCCAATTTGATTCACCCTACTTGCTCTCAAGGAGTGGCTGATGGCACTGGATACTGCAAAGGCAATGGGCCCTGACAATAGCACTGGTGTTTTTTTGTCCCGAACTCTCTGCGTCACAGGATCCTGCTCCAGTACAGTTACAACACTGGCATTGATGCAACAAATGGAAAATCTCCCAGATACGTCCTGTACGCAAAAATTAGGGCATATGCTACCTGACCAATCACCGCCTCATCAGTCTTCTCTCGATCATCAGCAAAGTGGTGTGGAAAGTGTCATTGGTAATCCTATGAAGTTGCAATTATACAGCCATAACTTTCTCAAGGGCACTCAATTTGAGTTCCACCAGAACTACTCAGCTCCAGGCATTACAAACATGGACAAAAGAGCTGAAATCCAGAGGTGAGGTGGGAGTGACTGCCCTTAACTGGGAAAGAGGGAGAGAGAGAGAGTGACTTTGGGAAATAGAAATAGTGAGAGAGAAAAAGAGATAATGTTCAAAGAGACCGATAGATTGATAGAGGAGCGGGCGACAGATAACCAGAAAAGAGAGATGGAATGAGAGAGGAGAAATAAAGAGACAGTGGGGAAAAGCAAACAGATCGAGAGAGGATAGAAAAAGAGGTAGCATGCAAAAATAGTGATAGACTTGAAAGTGCAGGGAAAGAATTATTATGGAGAGAGAAATAGAATGAGAAATCTCCGGTGTGTAAAAGAAAGACACTGGGGAGAGGAGCGAGTGTGACAGAGATAGGAGAATTCACTGGGGAACGAGGGAGAATGGACGCACAAAGAAATAGATTGAGGAAAGAGATAGAAAGAAGGGTCAGAGAGGGATGCGAGAAATATTGGACGGGATTTTCCAGCTGTGCTCGTCCCAAATCTGGAATATCCCACAGGTCAACAGATCTTTTCATGCTGATTTCCGTGGAGGGCGGGACATAAAATTCCGGCTGTTGTGTTTTTTTAATGATGATATAAAGACATAAGAACATAAGAAATAGGAGCAGGAGTAGGCCATCTAGCCCCTCGAGCCTGCCCCGCCATTCAATAAGATCATGGCTGATCTGACGTGGATCAGTACCACTTACCCGCCTGATCCCCATAACCCTTAATTCCCTTACCGATCAGGAATCCATCCATCCGCGCTTTAAACATATTCAGCGAGGTAGCCTCCACCACCTCAGTGGGCAGAGAATTCCAGAGATTCACCACCCTCTGGGAGAAGAAGTTCCTCCTCAACTCTGTCTTAAACCGACCCCCCTTTATTTTGAGGCTGTGTCCTCTAGTTTTAACTTCCTTACTAAGTGGAAAGAATCTCTCCGCCTCCACCCTATCCAGCCCCCGCATTATCTTATAAGTCTCCATAAGATCCCCCCTCATCCTTCTAAACTCCAACGAGTACAAACCCAATCTCCTCAGCCTCTCCTCATAATCCAAACCCCTCATCTCCGCTATCAACCTGGTGAACCTTCTCTGCACTCCCTCCAATGCCAATATATCCTTCCTCATATAAGGGGACCAATACTGCACACAGTATTCCAGCTGCGGCCTCACCAATGCCCTGTACAGGTGCATCAAGACATCCCTGCTTTTATATTCTATCCCCCTCGCAATATAGGCCAACATCCCATTTGCCTTCTTGATCACCTGTTGTACCTGCAGACTGGGCTTTTGCGTCTAATGCACAAGGACCCCCAGGTCCCTTTGCACGGTAGCATGTTTTAATTTGTTTCCATTGAGATAGTAATCCCATTTGTTATTATTTCCTCCAAAGTGTATAACCTCGCATTCATCAACGTTATACTCCATTTGCCATATCCTCGCCCACTCACTCAGCCTGTCCAAATCTCTCTGCAGATCTTCTCCGTCCTCCACACGATTCACTTTTCCACTTATCTTTGTGTCGTCTGCAAACTTCGTTACCCTACACTCCGTCCCCTCCTCCAGATCATCTATATAAATGGTAAACAGTTGCGGCCCGAGTACCGATCCCTGCGGCACGCCACTAGTTACCTTCCTCCAACTGGAAAAACACCCATTTATTCCGACTCTTTGCTTCCTGTCGGATAGCCAGTCCCCAATCCACTTTAACACACTACCCCCAACTCCGTGTGCCCTAATCTTCTTCAGCAGCCTTTTATGGGGCACCTTATCAAACGCCTTTTGGAAATCCAAAAACACCGCATCCACCGGTTCTCCTCCATCAACCGCCCTAGTCACATCTTCATAAAAATCCAACATGTTCGTCAAGCACGACTTTCCCCTCATGAATCCATGCTGCGTCTGATTGATCGAACCATTTCTATCCAGATGCCCTGCTATCTCCTCTTTAATAATGGATTCCAGCATTTTCCCTACTACAGACGTTAAGCTGACCGGCCTATAGTTACCTGCCTTTTGTCTCCTTCCTTTTTTAAACAGCGGCGTAACATTAGCCGTTTTCCAATCAACCGGCACTACCCCAGAATGCAACGAGTTTTGATAAATAATCACTAACGCATCCACTATTACCTCTGACATTTCTTTCAATACCCTGGGATGCATTCCATCCGGACCCGGGGACTTGTCCACCTTCAGTCCCATTAGTCTACCCAGCACTGCCTCTCTGGTAACATTAATTGTATTAAGTATTTCTCCTGCTGCCAACCCTCTATCGTTAATATTTGGCAAACTATTTGTGTCCTCCACCGTGAAGACCGACACAAAAAACTTATTTAAAGACTCAGCCATATCCTCATTTCCCACTATTAACTCCCCCCTCTCGTCCTCCAAGGGTCCAACATTCACTCTAGCCACTCTATTCCTTTTTATATATTTATAAAAACTTTTACTATCATTTTTTATATTAATTGCTAGCCTAGCTTCATAGTCTATCCTTCCTTTCTTTATCGCTTTCTTAGTCTCTCTTTGTTGTTTCTTAAATTTTTC
Source organism: Mustelus asterias (assembly GCF_964213995.1). Lineage (NCBI taxonomy): Eukaryota > Metazoa > Chordata > Chondrichthyes > Carcharhiniformes > Triakidae > Mustelus > Mustelus asterias. The sequence continues at coordinate 100,438,458 of NC_135816.1, forward strand.
CCAATCACTTGTTTCTCCACTATTTTTGGCCACTCTGTACGCAGCTGTTTTTATTTTAATACTCTCCTTTATTTCCTTCGTTATCCACGGCTGGTTCTCCCTTTTCTTACAATCCTTGTTTTTTGCTGGAATATATTTTTGCTGAGAACTGAAAAGGATCTCCTTAAAAATCCTCCACTGTTCCTCAGCTATCCTACCTGCCAGCCTGCTCTCCCAGTCTACCTTAGCCAATTCATCCCTCATCCTATCATATTTCCCTCTGTTCAAACAGAGGACACTGGTTTGAGACCAAACTTTCTCCTCTTCCATCTGAATCAGAAATTCGACCATATTGTGGTCACTAGACCCAAGAGGGTCCTTCACAATAAGATCCTTAATTCTACCTACCTCGTTACACAATACCAGATCCAAAATAGCTCGTTCCCTCGTCGGTTCCGTAACATGCTGTTCAAGGAAACTATCCCGACAGCATTCTAAGAACTCTTCCTCCATTCCACCCTTACCGACTTGAGTCTGCCAGTCAATGTGCATGTTGAAGTCCCCCATGATTATTGCCGTTCCGTTTTTACACGCATCCCTTATCTGCTTGTTTACAGCCCTCCCTACCTCAACATGAATCATAAGACCATAAAACCACAAGACATAGGAGCAGAATGTTATAACAAATTATAACATTGGTTCAACTTTTCTGTAGGTGCCGTGATTTAGTTGGTTAAAGTGCCTGTCTAATAAACAGGAGATCCTGAGTTCAAATCTCAGCGGTGCCTTTGTGCATGTTGCATTTTGCAACTCTGAGAAGCCACAACTTTCCCGTCACACAGTTCGATCGCTAGAAAAGAAGCCCAGAGGCTCATTTTAAATGACCATAAGACATAGAACAAAGAACAAAGAACAATACAGCACAGGAACAGGCCCTTCGGCCCTCCAAGCCCGCGCTGCTCCCTGGTCCAAACTAGACCATTATTTTGTATCCCTCCATTCCCACTCCGTTCATGTGGCTATCTAGATAAGTCTTAAACGTTTCCAGTGTGTCCGCCTCCACCACCTTGCCCGGCAGCGCATTCCAGGCCCCCACCACACCCTCTGTGTAAAGGAGCAGAATTAGGCCACTCGGCCCATCGAGTCTGCTCCGCCATTCAATCATGGCTGATATTTTTCTCATCCCCATTCTCCTGCCTTTTCCCCATAACCCCTGATCCCCTTATTAATCAAGAACCTATCTATCTCTGTCTGAGACACTCAATGACCCGGCCTCCACAGCATTCTGCGGCAAAGAGTTCCACAGATTCACCACTCTCTGGCTGAAGGAATTCCTCCTCATCTCTGTTTTAAAGGATCATCCCTTTAGCCTGAGGTTGTGCCCTCTGGTTCTATTTTTTCCTAGTGGTAGAAACATCCTCTCCACATCCACTCTATCTAGGCCTCGCAGTATCCTGTAAGTTTCAATAAGATCCCCCCTCATCCTTCTAAACTCCAACGAGTACAGACCTCATACGACAAGCTCTTCATTCCAGGGATCATTCATGTGAACCTCCTCTGGACCTTTTCCAAGGCCAGCACATCCTTCCTTAGATAGGGAGCGCAAAACTGCTCACAATGCTCCAATGGGGTCTGACCAGAGCCTTATGCAGCCTCAGAAGTACATTCCTGCTCTTATATTCTAGCCCTCTCGACATGAATGCTTACATTGCATTTGCTTTCCTAACTGCCAACTGAACCTGCACGTTAACCTTAAGAGAATCTTGAACAAGGACTTCCAAGTCCCTTTGTGTTTCTGATTTCCTAAGCATTTCCCCATTTAGAAAATAGTCTATGCCTCCATTCCTCCTTCCAAAGTGCAGAACCTCACACTTTTCCACATTGTATTCCATCTGCCACTTCTTTGGCCACTCTCCTAACCCGTCCAAGTCCTTCTGCAGCCCCCCTGCTTCCTCAATACTACCTGTCCCTCTACATATCTTTGTATCATCTGCAAACTTAGCAACAGTGCCTTCAGTTCCTTCCTCCAAATTGTTAATGTATATTGTGAAAAGTTGTGGTCCCAGCACCGACCCCTGAGGCACACTACTAGTCACCGGCTGCCATCCCTGAGAGAGACCCCTTTATCCCCACTCTCTGCCTTCTGCCAGTCAGCCAATCCTCTATCCATGCCAGGATCTTACCCTTAACACCATGGGCTCTTAACTTATTTAACAGTCTCCTGTGCGGCACCTTGTCAAAGGCCTTCTGGAAATCTAAATCAATCACATCCACTGGTTCTCCTTTATCTAACTTCCTTGTTACCTCCTCAAAGAACTCTAACAGATTTGTCAGACATGACCTCCCCTTGACGAAGCCGTGCTGACTCAGTCCTATTTTATCATGCACTTCCAAGTTCTCCGCCATCTCATCTTTAATAATGGACTCTAAAATCTTGCCAATGACTGAAGTCAGGCTAACCGGCCTATAATTTCTCGTCTGCTGCCTCCCTCCCTTCTTAAACAGCGTCACTCATAAAGGATTGTGTAAACAGGTTGTGGTTTTTTTTTATTGAGACTAGGCACATGGGAACATCTATATACACATGGGTGGAAATTTGAAGATTTCCAAGTCTCTCTCTCTCTCTCTCTCTTTCCCAAGTCCTTTAATACTCTGCTGGAAAAAAAAGGTAAATTAAAACTGGATTGCATTTCTAGTGATGTCATTCTCCTACTCCTTAAAGGCTTGCCTTTCTTTTTAACGCTACTCTTCCCCCTTCCAAAAAATCATAGGTATTTACAATCCATGATGGTATTTAGTTCCCATTATATAATTAAATAGAGCAGCTGAATCTATGTCTGTGAAGCATAGGGGTAGTCAGTGTGGTGAACCATCGTTGGTTACCACTGGGGGTTGTTCTTCTGTTACTGTTGGGTTAGGGTGTTGTCACTGTGGGGGTTGTACAATGTTGTTGGGTTAGGGTGTTTACCTGTTGTAAATGTTATTATGGCACATCCCGGTGGGGCCCCGCCTCCGGAGGAGAGGTATAAGACCCTCTGCTCCGGCAGGACCCCTTCAGTCTGAACTGGTGTATTCGTGTTAGTAGTTCCATTGTTAGACAATAAAAGCCTTCAATACTGAAGCCTTGTTCCGGGAAATTATAGGCCGGTTAGCCTGACTTCAGTCATTGTCGCGCATCAATTTTATTGTCTAACAGAAAACTCTCAGCTGTACAAAAAAAAAAGAGTATGGAACAGATCTTGAAACCAGATCGTCTGGCGCTGGACCCACGTGCGGTCGGTGCCGCTAACACCTTCGACCACTGGTGGAAGTGTTTCGAAGACTACCTGGCTGCCTCTGTAGCTATTACTACAGACAGCGACAAACTCCAAGTCCTCCACGCAAGGGTAAGCGACACGATTTATCTCGCGATTCGTGCGGCTCCCACTTACCCGAGGGCCGTCGAGCTCTTGAAGAAAAGATACACGAAACCACCCAACGAGATACACGCTCGTTACCTCCTCGCTACCCGACGTCGGCAGTCGGGCGAAACCATGGAGGACTACGCCAATGAGCTCCTGCAGCTTGCCAGGGGTTGCGATTGTAAAGACGTATCAGCCGAACAATACATGTACGACCTCGCCCGAGACGCGTTCGTAGCAGGGGTAGGGTCCTCGTACATCCGGCTTAAATTACTGGAAAAGGGGAACCTCGACTTGACCCAAGCGATGGAGATGGCTGAGATGCTGGAAGCGGCGTCGAAAAGCTTGGCGCTGTACCCCGAGGACCACGTGGAGTCAACGTGGCAAGAGCAAGCTCAGCTCCCTCCTCGCCCCGCAAACCCGCGCTCCCAGATCGATCCGACGACGGCGGCAGCTCCAGGTGGCCAGCGATGCTATTTTTGCGGTGGGGCCAAGCATCCACGGCAACAGTGTCCGGCAAGAACGGCAATCTGCAGCCAGTGCGGTAAAAAAGGCCACTACGGTAAAGTCTGCAGGTCGAAGTCCAAAAACGGCAGTGCAGCTTGTAACCCTCCAGAACGGAGACAATCTCCTTCGGCGTCGCAGTACCCACGAGGTCCGACCACGTGCGAATCCAGGACGGCGCCATCGTGGCTGACGGAGGAGGAGGAAGACCACCAGGAGTCGCTGCGTTTGGCGCCCTCGCCCACGTGCGATTCATGGGGGCGGCCATCATGGTCCACGACGACTAGGAGCGACCAGCAGGGGTCCTCAGCATCAACATCGGCGGCATGCAGTGACGCCCAGGGGCCAACGGTGGCGTCGATCTCCCTGGACCAGACTAAGCACCACAGGCTTGAGAATTCAATGATGGATATTAAGGTAACTGGTCGAACTGTGAATTGTCTGTTTGACAGTGGGAGCACCGAGAGTTTCATACACCCTGAAACTGCTAAAAGGTGTGGACTCCGGGTTCTCCCTGCCAAGCAGACAATTTCCATGGCATCACGGTCCCGGTCTGTACCGATCCAAGGACGATGTATGGTAACTCTAGAGGTACAGGGCACAATTTACGAGCAATGCAGGCTCCTTGTGTTACCTCACCTTTGTGCGCCAATTCTCCTCGGACTAAATTTTATGGTCCACATGAAGAGTGTGATCCTACAGTACGGTGGGCCACTCCCTTCACTGGCAGTAGGGAATCAGCCGCAGCCTCCAAATTGCGCAAAGCGCCCCGCATGCAATCTTTCCACTCTGAAAATCACTACACCATCCCTATTTAAGAATCTGGTACCAGGCTGCAAGCCCATCGCTACTAAAAGTAGGCGTTACAGCGCTGAGGACCGGATCTTTATTAGATCTGAGGTTCAGCGGCTCCTCAAGGAAGGGATCATACAGGCCAGGGCTAGTCCGTGGAGAGCGCAGGTCGTGGTAGTCAAAAGCGGGAACAAACCTCGGATGGTCATCGACTACAGTCAGACCATTAACCGTTATACGCAGCTGGATGCGTATCCTCTCCCGCGCATTTCTGATATGGTCAATCAGATTGCGCAGTACCGAGTGTTCTCTACCATAGACCTTAAGTCCGCCTACCATCAACTCCCCATCCGCCCAGAGGACCGACAATATACGGCTTTTGAGGCGGATGGTCGTCTATACCATTTCCTCAGGGTTCCATTTGGTGTCACCAATGGGGTCTCGGTCTTCCAGCGTGCTATGGACCGAATGGTGGACCAGAACGGGTTGCGGGCTACCTTCCCGTACCTGGATAACGTCACCATCTGCGGCCATGACCAGCAGGACCATGACACGAATCTCCAACTACTCATTTCTTCCCCAGACGTGGCGCGGTCAGCACCGGGACCTGTGCATAACAGTTCTACTCCCATGTACAGCTTGCCTGAGACTCGGAGATCGGCGCCTACACCGAAGGTTCCAGGATCCCCTGCACCATCGCCTCACCAGGGCCAACTGGCCCGGGAGTCCTTGAGGGGACAGCCGGACGTTGTTTTGGAGAGAATGCCACCGCAAGCACCTGCTCCGGTTTCGCAACCGGTGTTGAGGAGATCACAGCGACGGTGCGGTCCTCCAGACCGTCTGGACTTGTGAATTTTGTACATATGACCTGTTTTTTTTGCACCCCGCCGGCCTTTGTTTTTAAAGGAGGGGTGAATGTGGTGAACCATCGTTGGTTACCACTGGGGGTTGTTCTTATGTTACTGTTGGGTTAGGGTGTTGTCACTGTGGGGGTTGTACAATGTTGTTGGGTTAGGGTGTTTACCTGTTGTAAATGTTATTATGGCACATCCCGGTGGGGCCCCGCCTCCGGAGGAGAGGTATAAGACCCTCTGCTCCGGCAGGACCCCTTCAGTCTGAACTGGTGTATTCGTGTTAGTAGTTCCATTGTTAGACAATAAAAGCCTTCAATACTGAAGCCTTGTTCCACGTGCTTGATTGTCGCGCATCAGTCAGTCCAGATTTTTTAACCATAGCCTTATCCGCAGGAGTCTCCAATTACGTTTCCGCAGAATGGATTGGATCCCAATCCTTAGGGTGGATTCATAGAAACCCTACAGTTCAGAAGGAGGCCATTCGGCCCATCGAGTCTGCACCGACCACAATCCCACCCAGGCCCTACCCCCACATATTTTACCCGCTAATCCCTCTAACCTACACATCCCAGGACTCTAAGGGGCAATTTTTAAACTGGCCAATCAACCTAACCCGCACATCTTTGGACTGTAGGAGGAAACCGGAGCACCCGGAGGAAACGCACGCAGACACGAGGAGAATGTGCAAACTCCACACAGACAGTGACCCGAGCCGGGATTCGAACCCAGGACCCTGAAGCTGTGAAGCAGCAGTGCTAACCACTGTGCTACTGTGCCGCCCGATTGGAACACACCTATCTGCAAAATATGAGCGCCACTGGTGACAGAATACTTGCACTTAAAAGTGTTGCTCTCAGATGTAAGATTGCATTGTGTAGCACTTAATTAGTCGGCAGCAGCACGACTGATCGAGCTGGTCGGGTCCTAAAGGATACAACTGTTAGACTGGGTCTAACAGCAGATGCTGAAGAAACCAACAAGAGGAAATAACATACTTGACCTCATCCTTACTAATCCAGGGAGCGGCGCGGGCTAATTGTTCCTGGTTTCTCGTTTCAAGGCTTCATTCTATGATCATCTTGCTGGTGCCAGTACAGAGTGAGACTGCGGATAGTTGGGAACCTGTCTCGGGGGCAGGGAATTCATATGGTGTTCGTGGAAGTGGAAATGACTAGGGTTGGGAAGCATTTTCCGATCGGGGCCATTGTGATCTCCTGGACTCGTTTCGATCGCCTCAGGGGGTCGGGGAGGAATTTCCCAGATTTTTTTTTCCCCATATTGGCCCTGGGGTTTTTCACTCTGGGTTTTCGCCTCTCCCTGGAGATCACATGGTCTGGAATGGGGGGGTGGGGGTGAGTTAATAGGTTGTAATGAACAAAGCATCGTAGCTGTGAGGGACAGCTCGGTGGATAGGATATTGGTATGTAGATAGGCTGGAAAATTGGGCGGGGATCCTGGATTCAGGATTCAATCCTGGACCGGGGAGCGGCGCGGGCTTGGAGGGCCGAAGGGCCTGTTCCTGTGCTGTATTGTTCTTTGTTCTTTGTTCTTTGTTCCTCCGGCTGCGTTAGGGTTAGGGTTAGGGCATCTGTCCATAACAGTATCGGTAAGAGTCCTTGTTTATTTTTATTCATTCGTGGGGCATGGGCATCACTGGCTGGCCAGCATTTATTGCCAATCCCTAGTTGTCCTTGAGAAGGTGGTGGTGAGCTGCCTTCTTGAGACTTTGTAGCGATTGATACAACTGAGTGGGTTTCAGAGGGCAGTTGAGAGTCAACCATATTGCCGTGGGTCTGGAGTCACATGTAGGCCAGACCAGGTAAGGACGGCAGATTTCCTTCCTGAAAGGTCATTAGTGAACCAGGTGGGTTTTTCCGACAATCGACAATGGTTTCATGGTCATCAGTTGATTCTCAATTCCAGATTTTTTTTATTCCATTATCTGCCGTGGTGGGATTCGAACCCAGGTCCCCAGAACATTAGCTGAGTTTCTGGCTTAATAGCCGAGCAATAATACCACAAGGCCATCGCCTCCTCTCTCCTTGTGGAGACAAAGTCGAACAGATTTAACAGCTCAGAATTGGCATCCATGAGGTGCTGTGAGCCATCAACAACAGAACTGTACTCCAGCACAATCTGCAACCTCATGGCCCGACATATCCCTCACGTAATCATTACCCTCAAGCCAGGGGACCAACCCTGGGTCAATGGAGAGTGCAGGAGGGCATGCTAGGAGCAGCACCAGGCAGACCTGAAAATGAGTGTCAACCTGGTGAAGCTCCCAAACAGGACTACTTGCATGCCAAACAACATAAACAGCAAGTGATAGACAGAGCTAAGTGATCCCACCACCAATCGATCATTCAAGCTCTGCAGTCCTGCCACATCCAGTTGGGAAAGGTAGTGGACAATTAAACACCTCACTGGAGGAGGAGGCTCCACAAATATCCCCATCCTAAATGATGGAGGAGCCCAACACATCAGTACAAAAGATAAGGCTGAATTATTCGCAACAATCTTCAGCCAGAAGTACCGAGTAGGTGATCCATCTCGGCCGCCTCCAGTAGTTCCCCAGCATCTCAGATGCCAGTCTCCAGCAGTTTGATTCACTCCACGTGATATCAAGAAACACTTGGAGGTACTGGATACTGCAAAGGCAATGGGCCCTGATAACATTCCGGCAATAGTACTGAAGACTTCTGCTCCAGAACTTGTCGCTCCCCTAGCCAAGCTCTTCCAGTACAGTTACAACACTGGCATCTATCCAACAATGTGGAAAATTGCCCAGGTATGTCCTGTACACAAAAAGCAACCCAGCCAATTACCACCCAATCAGTTCTACTCTCGATCATCAGTAAAGTGATGGAAGGGGTCATCAACAGTGCTCAGCAATAACCTGCTCAGTGACTCCCAGTTTGGGTTTAGCCAGGGTCATTCAGCTCCTGACCTTATTACTGCCTTGGTTCAAACATGGACAAAAGAGCTGAATTCCAGAGGTGAGGTGAGAGTGACAGCCCTTGACATCAATGCCGCATTTGACTGAGTGTGGCATCAAGGAGCCCTAGTGAAATGGAATCAATGGGTATCAGGGGGCAAACTCTCCGCTGGTTGGAGTCATACCTGGTACATAGGAAGATGGTTGTGATTGTGGAGGGTCAGTCTTCTCAGCTCCAGGACATCTCTGCAGGAGTCCCTCAGGGTAGTGTCCGAGGCCCAACAATCTTCAGCTGCTTCATCAATGACCTTCCCTCCATCATAATGTCAGAAGTGGGGATGTTCGCCGATGATTGCACAATGTTCAGCATGATTCACAACTCCTCTGATACTGAATTGTCCATGTTCAAATGCAACAAGATCTGGACATTATCCAGGTTTGGGCTGACAAGTGGCAAGTAACATTTGCGCCACACAAATGCCAGGCAATGACCATCACCAATATAAGAGACACTCTAACCACTGCCCTTTGACATTCAATGGTGTTGCCATCACTGAATCCCCCACTGTCAACATCCTTGGGGTCACCATCGACCAGAAACTCAACTGGACTCACCACATGAAAAGTGGCTACAAGAGCAAGTCAGAGGCCGGGAATACTGCAGTGAGTAACTCACTTCCTGACTCCCCAGAGCCGATCCACCATTTACAAGGCACAAGTCAGGAATGTGTTGGAATACTCCTCACTTGCTTGGATGGGTGCGGCTCCAACAACACTCAAGAAGCTTGGCACCATTGGCACAATGGTCAGTGCTGCTGCCTCACAGCGCCAGGGACTCGAGTTCAATTCCCAGCTTGGGTCACTGTCTGCACTTTTTCTCCATGTTTGCGTGGGTTTTTAAAAAATTCATTCGTGGGATATGGGCGTCGCTGGCTGGGCCAGCATTTATCGCAAATCCCAAGTTGCCTGAGGGCAGTTGAGACTCTGGAGCCTCAGTTGAGGCTCTGGAGGCACATGTAGGCCAGACCAGGCAAGGATACAGATTCCCTTCCCTAAAGGACATTCATGAACCAGATGGGTTTTTCCAACAATCGACAATGATTTCACGGTCACCGGTCGATTCTTAATTCCAGATTTTAAAAAAAATTGAATTCAAGTTCCACCATCTACCGTGACAGGATTTGAACCCAGGTCCCCAGGACATGAGCTGAGTTTCTGGATAAATAGTCCAGCGATAATGCCACTAGGCCATTGCCTCGTGCTGTTTGGCAGCATCACCAGGTTGACACCTCATTCCTCTGGGTGCTCCGGTTTTCTCCCACAGTCCAAAAGTCGTGCTGGTTAGGTGCATTGGCCATGCTAAATTCTCACTCAATGTATCTGAGCAGGCGCCGGAGTGTGGCGATTAGGGGATTTTCACAGCAACATCATTGCAGTGTTAATGTAAGCCTCCTTGTGACACTAATAAATAAATCATCCAGGACAAAGCAACCCATCTGATTGGCACTCCATCCTCCAGCACCGACGCTCAGTAACAGCAGTGTGTGTACTATCTACAAGATGCACTGCAGCAGTTCACCAAAGATCCTTAGGCAGCACCTCCCAATCCCACGACCACTTCCATCTAGAAGGACAAGGGCAGCAGATACTTGGGAACACCACCATTTTGAAGTTAGAACCATAGAACCATAGAAAATTACAGCTCAGAAACAGGCCTTTTGGCCCTTCTTGTCTGTGCCGAACCATTTTATGCCTAGTCCCACTGACCTGCACTTGGACCATATCCCTCCACACCCCTCTCATCCATGAACCTGTCCAAGTTTTTCTTAAATGTTAAAAGTGACCCCGCATTTGCCACTTTATCCGGCAGCTCATTCCACACTCCCACCACTCTCTGCGTGAAGAAGCCCCCCTAATATTCCCTTTAAACTTTTCTCCTTTCACCCTTAACCCATGCCCTCTGGTTTTTTTCTCCCCTAGCCTCAGCGGAAAAAGCCCGCTTGCATTCACTCTATCTATACCCATCAAAATCTTATACACCTCTATCAAATCTCCCCTCAATCTTCTACACTCCAGGGAAATAGAGTTCCCCTCCACCATCCTGAGTTGGAAATATATCACCGTTCCTTCACTGTTGCTGGGTCAAAATCCTGGAATTCCCTCCCCAACAGTGGGTGTGCCTACACCTCAAGGACTGCAATGGTTCAAGAAGGCAGCTCACCACCACCTTCTCAAGGGCAACTAGGGATGGGCAATGAATCCGTTAGCCTGTCCCATGAATGAATTAAAAAAACAACAAATTATTATTACAACACGTGGGAGCATTCTGTTTTTTCTCATGTGCACCCTCTCTAAGACCTTGACAACCTAGAGTCATAGAGTCATAGAGGTTTACAGCATGGAAACAGGCCCTTTGGCCCAACTTGTCCATGCCGCCCTTATTTGTTTTTAAAACCCCTAAGCTAATCCCAATTGCCCACATTTGGCCCATATCCCTCTGTACCCATCTTACCCATGTAACTATCTAAATGCTTTTTAAAAGATAAATTTGTACCCGCCTCTACTACTGCCTCTGGCAGCTTGTTCCAGACACTCACCACCCGCTGTGTGAAAAAATTGCCCCTCTGGACACTTTTGTATCTCTCCCCTCTCATCTTAAACCTTTGCCCTCTAGTTTTAGACTCCCCTACCTTTGGGAAAAGATATTGACTATCTCGCTGATCTGTGCCCCTCATTATTTTATAGACCTCTACAAGATCACCCCTCAGCCTCCTACGCTCCAGAGAAAAAAGTCCCAGTCTATCCAGCCTCTCCTTATAACTCAATCCATCAAGTCCCGGTCGCAACCTTGCAAAGGTGTAGTGTCCAAATTGACACAAGACTCCAGGTGAGGCTTCAGTCGAGTTCTTTTAAAGTATTCAGCACAGCTCTCTTGCTATCTCTTTTTAAAAAAGCCAAGGATTTTGTTTTTTAAATCTCACCCCTTCCACCACAACAGAAAATTGCATCTAGAATCATAGAATCCCGACAGTGCAGAAGGTTATTCGTTTGACCCATCAGGTCTTTGAGGCCTGAGTGGCACGGTGGTTAGCATTGCTGCCTCACAGCGCCAGGGACCCGGGTTCGATTCTGGCCTCGGGTCACTGTCTGTGTCGAGTTTGCATGTTCTCCCCATGTCTGCGTGGGTTTCCTCCGGGTGCTCCAGTTTCCTCCCACAGTCCAAAGACGTGCGGGTTAGGTTGATTGGCCGTGCTAAAATTGACCCTAGTGTTAGCAGGGTAAATGTGTGGAGTTACTGGAATAGGGCCTGAGTGGAATTGTGATTGGTGCAGACTCAATGGGCTGAATGGCCTCCTTCTGCACTGTAGGGATTCTACGAAGCCTGCACCAACTCTTTGACAGAGCATCTTATCCAAGCCCCCACCTCTGCCCTATCCCTGTGATCCCTCTAATCCACCTAACCTGCACTTCTTTGGACTGTGGGAGGAAACCGGAGGAAACCCACGCGGACAGGGGGAGAACGTGTAAACTCCACACAGACAGTGACCCGAGGCTGGAATTGAACCTGGGTCCCTGGCGCTGTGAGGCAGCAGTGCTAACCACTGTGCCACCCCTACCTGCTCGTGTGTGGGTTCCTCTCCGCCTCACTGTTCACAACACTCCTGGGTTTTGTGTCAACTACAAACTTTAAAATTTCAGTCTGTAAATTCAAGCTTGTGATACATATCAAACAGAACTCCAGCCTAATACTCACACCAAGTTTAATTTTCACTGCAATATCATTTAAAAACAGAAACGCAAATACTAATCGGGTTTCTCCTGCCTCTTGGTTAAATTGTGCTTAAATTATCTGGTTTCCTGGAGGCATCACCAAGTCCCAAAGAATTTTATCTCAGTCACTTTTACTGTAACTCCCAGGGTGAGGTCCTGCTGCCTGTACCTGGACCCTCCACCCGGGTTTATCAAGGACAAGCCACAGAGACATACGGATACTATTGAGGGAAAACTGGAACAGATCACTGATTAAACTAGATCACCGATTAAACTATCAGACAATAATAAAATACTGTGGATGCTGAGAATCTGGGATGGAAGCAGAAAATACTGGAAATATCCAGCCGGTCTGGCAGCGTCTGTGGAGAGAGGAACAGAATTGGTGTTTCAGATCGACAAGCTTTCTTCAGAACTGCCAGACCTGCCGAGTATCTCGATCATTAAACTAGCAAAGCCGTGCTCCACATCCTGAATTCAAACATGAAGGAATACGAGTTGCGACAGAGAAAGAGCAATGTTTTAACACCATCACTGCCTGCTCCCTGTACCCAGCGAATCTGAACAAGTTTAACTCATCACACCTGACAGAAGGTTTAACACTAACGTACCTGCACAAAGTCCCCAGCAGTCGGTCTCTGAATTACTTTGGCGGAGAGTGAGACTGGAGGAAGCAAACCCGTTGTCTATGTGGGCATGGCTCATCCTGATTGGTCTCTGAGAATCATCCCTGGACGTGCTGGAGATATCATCAGGTCGATGGGACTGTTTACAATCGAGGTAACATTCATTTAATTGTACCTCACCCACCCCACCTCGCCCAACCACATTCACCACACTGACATTTGCATCCACACAGGTTCGCACTTCAGCACTGGAACTGGTTACTCCTGAAAGTCAACACGCCAATTTTCAATCGAAACCCCACCCCAATCTTGGGACGTGTGCAGACAACGAACCCAATGTTGACAGGTCGAATCAATGCAACTGTGCAAACTCTGTGAAAGATTCTAACCAATTATCCCACTCTCTCTGCACCTTACTAGCCGACCTGTAAGTGTTTGTGAAATTCCTGTTGCAAAGTTCCATCTGAATCCGCTTCCACCGCCCTTTCGTGCCGTCAATTCCAGATCCTAACTCTCTGTGTAAAATACTGTTTCTCATTGCCTATCTGTTTGTCAATTGTCTCACGCCAGTCCTCCTGACCCTTCCCTCATGGGAACTATTCTCTCTGCCTTTATGCCATCTAAAACACACATGATTTTGATAAACTCTGATAAATCTTCTCTGCACCTTCCCTGCTCCAGGGGGAACAATCCCAGCTTCTCCAGTCTCTCCACATTAACTCAAGTCCCTCATTCCTGGTACTGTCCTGTTGAAGTCTCCCTTGCATTGTCTCTAAGTCTGTGACATCCTTACCCAAAGTGCAAGGCCCAGGATTGAACACAATACTCCAGCTGAGGCCTCAGCAATGTTATATGAAGTTTCAGAATGACTTGCTTGCCTTTGCATTCTCTTGCTCTATGAATACAACCAAGGAATTATCTTTTCTTTTCTAATAACGGACTGCCTGGCCTAACCTTCCACCTTCAGAGATGAACGTGTACGATCCCCTGGGTCTCTCTGTTCCGGTGCTACTTTTAAAATTGCACCAGTCAGCTCATATTGCCTTTCCCCACTCTACTAAAGTCACACACTTCCCTGCATTAAATTTCATCTACCATGTGTCTGCTCTTCTCATCAGCCTGTCCGTGTCCTTTGGAAGTCTGTTACTACCCTCCCCGACCGTTGGTGGGTTTACCATGCCATGGCATGGGGCGGCCAAAATGACAGGGGTCCCCGTAACGCTGGACAAATAAATTACAACCAGCCAGCGAGAAGGTAAAGTCCCCTTCGAAGCGCAGCCTCGATGGCATCGCTGCCTCGCCCCACTTGTTTATAACCATCATTCCCACATTTTGCTTCTTGCTGCAAACCTTTTACACGAGGAAAGAGAGAGAGAGAGCGTTGGAGTGTAACTGAATACACCCGGAACCAGCAGAAGGGGAGGGAACTGCATTGTTTGCAAAACAAATAGTCACCAAGCTTTCAACCAAAAAGATGGAAAAGATGGTGTCAGGTCGTGGGAAAGTAATGTGCATCAGGGTAAGGTCAGCAGAGCTGAAAACCTGGCACTTTGGACATAGGACCCTACAGTACAGAAGGAGGCCATTCAGCCCATCGAGTTAGCACAATCCCACCTATCCCCATAACCCCACGCATTTACCCTGCCAGTCCCCCTGACACGAAGGGGCAGTTTCGAATAGCCAATCCACCTAACCCGCACATTTTTGGACCGTGGGAGGAAGCAGGAGCACCCGGAGGAAACCCACGCGGACACGGGGAGAAAGTGCAGCCTCCACGCAGTGACCCAAGCCGGGAATCGAACCGGGGTCCCTGGAGCTGTGAGGCAGCAGTGATAACCACTGCGCCACCGTGCCGCCCCAAGCATCTAAGGTTGTCCCTGACTACAGTTGCCAGTAATTGCCTGGACTGGGATACGACAGACCACTAAATGGTCGAGTTATAATTGCCAAAAATGCATAATATTGACTGGTCAGGCTGTTTTAAAAGGAACCCCTAACATCGAACATTCAGAAATTTAATGTTCTGATAAACTTTAACTTTAAGCAGCGCTCCAGACCTGATCACAGATTTTTTAACTTTTTAAAAATTAATTTACGGGATGTCATAGAATCCCTACAGTGCAGAAGGAGGCCATTCGGCCCATCGAGTCTGCACTGACCACAATCCCACCCAGGCCCTATCCCCACATATTTACCCACTAATCCCTCTAACCTACGCATCTCAGGACTCTAAGGGGCAATTTATAACCTGGCCAATCAACCTAACCCGCACATCTTTGGACTGTGGGAGGAAACCGGAGCACCCGGAGGAAACCCACGCAGACACGAGGAGAATGTGCAAACTCCACACAGACAGTGACCCAAGCCGGGAATCGAACCCGGGACCCTGGAGCTGTGAAGCAGCAGTGCTAACCACTGTGCCACCGTGCCGCATGTAGGCGTCACTGGCTGGGCGAACATTTTTTGCCCATCTCTCATTGTCCTTGAACTGAGTGTCTTGCTTGGCCGTTCCAGAGGGGCATTTAACACTCAACCACATTGCTGTGGCTCTGGATTGACATGTGGGCTAGACCAGGTAAGGACGGCAGATTTCCTTCCCTAAAGTGAACCAGATGGGTTTTTCCGACAATCGACAAAGGTTCCGATTTTTAAGAATTGAATTCAAGTTTCACCATCTGCTGTGGTGGGATTTGAGCCAAGGTTTCCAAGAGCATTCCCCTGGCTCTCTGATTATCACTGTGCCACCATCTCCCTGCATACTGCAGCGTACCTTAGAAGCAGTGTTTCCTGAAAAATGTCACACATAATTTCCAAAACACTAGTTTTGCAATAAAACACGAGAGGGTATTTGCAGTTTTTCCACATCCATTCTGAAGCAACAAAATTCAGTTCTTCCTTTCAGGATTGGCTAATCCAACAGATCTAAAACTAACTGCAGCAACGATAAGCAATTCAGGCGACTTTTAAATCCATGTCACTAATTTATACACTTAACTGCTCATATCAAGGACCTCACCAATCCATTTAGTGGTTCACTGCCATGTTCTTGTTCAGTGATATTTTATCAGGAATTGCAGTAGAGATAATTTTACACTTGTCCACAGGTAAGCGGGATTAGTCAGGATAGCGTACTGGTAAGAATGTGGCCAAAGCACTTGGTTCAAATGTTCACAATGACTCTCTGCTTCATTTATCTGACAATTATGTACCAATAAGTCAGGAAGGCATACGGCATGCTTGCCTTCATCGGCCGGGGCACTGAGTTTAAAAATTGGCAAGTCATGTTGCAGCTTTATGGAACCTTCGTTAGGCCGCACTTGGAATATAGAACATAGAACATAGAACAGTACAGCACAGAACAGGCCCTTCGGCCCACGATGTTGTGCCGAGCTTTATCTGAAACCAAGATCAAGCTATCCCACTCCCTATCATCCTGGTGTGCTCCATGTGCCTATCCAATAACCGCTTAAATGTTTCTAAAGTGTCTGACTCCACTATCACTGCAGGCAGTCCATTCCACACCCCAACCACTCTTTGCGTAAAGAACCTACCTCTGATATCCGTCCTGTATCTCCCACCACGAACCCTATAGTTATGCCCCCTTGTAATAGCTCCATCCACCCGAGGAAATAGTCTTTGAACGTTCACTCTATCTATCCCCTTCATCATTTTATACACCTCTATTAAGTCTCCCCTCAGCCTCCTCCGCTCCAGAGAGAACAGCCCTAGCTCCCTCAACCTTTCCTCATATGACCTACCCTCCAAACCAGGCAGCATCCTGGTAAATCTCCTCTGCACTCCTTCCAGCGCTTCCACATCCTTCCTATAGTGAGGTGACCAGAACTGCACACAATATTCCAAATGTGGTCTCACCAAGGTCCTGTACAGTTGCAGCATAACCCCACGGCTCTTAAACTCCAACCCCCTGTTAATAAAAGCTAACACACTAAAGGCCTTCTTCACAGCTCTATCCACTTGACTGGCAACCTTTAGAGATCTGTGGATATGGACCCCAAGATCTCTCTGTTCCTCCACAGTCTTCAGAACCCTACCTTTGACCCTGTAATCCACATTTAAATTTGTCCTACCAAAATGAATCACCTCACATTTATCAGGGTTAAACTCCATTTGCCATTTTTCAGCCCAGCTTTGCATCCTATCTATGTCTCTTTGCAGCCTACAACAGCCCTCCACCTCATCCACTACTCCACCAATCTTGGTGTCATCAGCAAATTTACTGATCCACCCTTCAGCCCCCTCCTCTAAGTCATTAATAAAAATCACAAAGAGCAGAGGACCAAGCACTGATCCCTGCGGCACACCGCTAGCAACCTGCCTCCAATCCGAAAATTTTCCATCCACCACCACCCTCTGTCTTCGGTCAGACAGCCAGTTGCCTATCCAATCGGCCAACTTTCCCTCTATCCCACACCTCCTCACTTTCATCATAAGCCGACCATGGGGGACCTTATCAAACGCCTTACTAAAATCCATGTATATGACATCAACTGCCCTACCTTCATCAACACACTTAGTTACCTCCTCAAAAAATTCTATCAAATTTGTGAGGCACGACTTGCCCTTCACGAATCCGTGCTGACTATCTCGGATTAATCCGCATCTTTCTAAATGGTCGTAAATCCCATCCCTAAGGACCCTTTCCATCAATTTACCAACCACCGAAGTAAGACTAACCGGTCTATAATTACCAGGGTCATTTCTATTCCCTTTCTTAAACAGAGGAACAACATTCGCCATTCTCCAGTCCTCTGGCACCATCCCCGTGGACAGCGAGGACCCAAAGATCAACGCCAAAGGCTCTGCAATCTCATCCCTTGCCTCCCAAAGAATCCTAGGATACATTTCATCAGGCCCAGGGGACTTATCGACCTTCAGTTTATTCAAAACTGCCAAGACATCCTCCCTCCGAACATCTATTTCCTCCAGCCTATTAGCCTGTAACACCTTCTCTTCCTCAAAAACATGGCCCCTCTCCTTGGTGAACACTGAAGAAAAGTATTCATTCATCACCTCGCCTATCTCTACTGACTCCATACACAAGTTCCCACTACTGTCCTTGACTGGCCCTAACCTCACCCTGGTCATTCTTTTATTCCTCACATAAGAGTAAAAAGCCTTGGGGTTTTCCTTGATCCGACCCGCCAAGGACTTCTCATGTCCCCTCCTAGCTCTCCTAAGCCCCTTTTTCAGCTCATTCCTTGCTAACTTGTAACCCTCAATCGAGCCATCTGAACCTTGTTTCCTCATCCCTACATAAGCTTCCCTCTTCCTTTTCACAAGACATTCCACCTCTTTTGTGAACCATGGTTCCCTCACTCGGCCATTTCCTCCCTGCCTGACAGGAACATACCTATCAAGGACATCCAGTATTTGTTCCTTGAAAAAATTCCACTTTTCATTAGTTCCTTTCTCTGACAGTTTCTGTTCCCAACTTATGCCCCCTAATTCTTGCCTAATCGCATCATAATTACCCCTCCCCCAATTGTAAACCTTGCCCTGCCGTACGGCCCTATCCCTCTCCATTGCAATAACAAAAGACACCGAATTGTGGTCACTATCTCCAAAGTGCTCTCCCACAACCAAATCTAACACTTGGCCCGGTTCATTTCCCAGTACCAAATCCAATGTGGCCTCACCTCTAGTCGGCCCATCCACATATTGTGTCAGGAAACCCTCCCGCACACACTGCACAAAAACTGCCCCATCCAAACTATTTGACCTACAAAGGTTCCAATCAATATTTGGAAAGTTAAAGTCCCCCATGACAACTACCCTGTGACCCCCACACATATCCATAATCTGCTTAGCAATTTCTTCCTCCACATCTCTATTACTATTTGGGGGCCTATAGTAAACTCCTAGCAACGTGACCGCTCCTTTCCTATTTCTAACTTCAGCCCATATTACCTCAGTGTGCAGATCCCCCACGAAGTGCCTTTCCGCAGCCGTTAAACTATCCTTGATTAACAATGCCACTCCTCCACCTCTTTTACCAGCTTCCCTACACTTAGTGAAACATCTATACCCCGGAACGTCCAACAACCATTCCTGTCCTTGTTCTACCCACGTCTCCGTAATGGCCACAACATCGTAGTCCCAAGTACCAATCCACGCCCCAAGTTCATCTACCTTGTTCCGGATGCTCCTTGCATTGAAGTAGACACACTTCAACCCACCTTCCTGTCTACCAGTACCCACCCTTGACCCTGATACCTTCCCCAATACCTCACCACCCTCACTGACTTCTGGACTACAACTCCCTTTCCCACTCCCCTGACAAATTAGTTTAAACCCCCCTGAAGAGCCGTAACAAATTTCCCTCCGAGGATATTGGTGCCCCTCTGGTTCAGGTGCACCCCGTCCTGTTTGTACAGGTCCCACCTTCCCCAGAACGTGTTCCAATTATCCACGTATAGTGTTCAATTCTGGTCGCCACACTACCAGAAGGATGTGGAGGCTTTGGAGAGGGTACAGAAAATATTTACCAGGATGTTGCCTGGTATGGAGGGCATTAGCTGTGAGGAGAGGTTGGAGAAACTTGGTTTGTTCTCACTGGAATGATGGAGGTTGAGGGGCGACCTGATAGAGGTCTGCAAGATTATGAGGGGCATGGACAGAGTGGATAGTCAGAAGCTTTTTCCCAGGGTGGAAGAGTCAATTACTGGGGGGCACAGGTGTAAGGTGCGAGGGGCAAAGCTTAAAGGAGATGTATGAGGCAAGTTTTTTACACAGAGGGTGGTGGGTGCCTGGAACCCGTTGCCGGGGGAGGTAGTGGAAGCTGATACGATCGTGACTTTTAAGGGGCATCTTGACAAACACATGAATAAGATGGGAAGAGAGGAATATGGTCCCCAGAAGGATAGCAGCATGGTCGGTGCAGGCTTGGAGGGCTGAAGGACCTGTTCCTGCGCTGTAATTTTCTTTGTCCTTTGTTCAATGATCGATATGCGGAAGTAAAATGATCTCATCTGCAATTCCTGATAAAATATCACTGAACAAGAACATGGCAGTGAACCACTAAATGGATTGGTGAGGTCCTTGATATGAGCAGTTAAGTGTATAAATTAGTGACATGGATTTAAAAGTCGCCTGAATTGCTTATCGTTGCTGCAGTTTGTTTTAGATCTGTAGCATGATTTTTGTTCAAAGATCGATATGTGTTCCGATGATCGACATGCTGATCTACTCATGGAATTTGGAAGATGAAATGGATTGATGTGAAGACAGAAACTTCGATCAGAACATGCGGGCTCTTGTGTGTTGACGTTAGGTGCCTTGAGTGGTGCTGATGAACCTTTGTTGTGTAAATTTAGAGTTTGATCACTTGGGGTGGGGCCTCGGAAGTCAAGCCCGACTAACTCTAAATCAGCAGTTGAAGATCACCACCGCCTTTTCAAGGACAGTTAGTGCTGGTCTAGCCAGCACTGCCTGCATCCCACAGATAAATGTTAAAAAACTGTCCTCACTGATGCACGTCAATCGAACTCAAGACACAAGGCTTCGGTAACTGAAGGCTTTTATTGCCTAACAATGGAACTAATAGAACGTAAGTACCCCACCCCAGACTGACGAGGTCCCGCCCGAGCAGGGGGTCTTATACCTCTCCCAGGAGGCGGAGCCCGACTGGGATGTGCCACAACAGTAACAACCACAGGTGTATTAATCCCACCCTAGCCCAACAACAACATTAGAACAACCCCACAGTGGGAACCAACGATGGTTCACCACATTCACCCCTCCTTTGAGAACAAAGGCCGGCGGGGTGCGAAAACAGACAAAAAAAAAGTCAACAGATTATAAGTCCAGACGGTCTGGAGGACCGCACCGCCGTTGTGACCTCCTCAATACCGGCGGTGACACCGGAGTAGGTGCTTGCGGTGGCGTTCTCTCCAAAACAGCGTCCGGCTGTCCTCTCGCGGACTCACGGGCCGGTTGACCCTGATGAAGCGGTAGTGCAGGGGATCCCGGTACATTCTGCGATGGCGCTGATCTCCGAGTCTCAGGCAAGCTGTACAGTGGAGTATAACTGTTATGCACTGGTCCCGGTGCTGACCGCGCCACGTCCGGGGGAGAAATAAGGGACAAGGGATTCGTCACTGGGGGTATGGGAGCGACAGGAGTTGCTACGTCCCCTGCGGGCGCCAGGTCTCGGATCAAGACTGTGTCCTCTCGCCCGTCAGGATATGCCACATAGGCATACTGAGGGTTGGCGTGGAGGAGGTGGACCTGTTCGACCAAGGGGTCGGACTTGTGGGCCCTTACATGTCGCTGCAGAAGGACGGGTCCTGGGTACGTCAACCAGGCTGGTAAAGATATCCCCGAGGACGACTTCCGAGGGAATGAGAACATCCTCTCGTGGGGAGTAGCATTGGTTGCCGTACACAGGAGGGAGCGAATGGAGTGAAGCGCATTTGGGAGGACCTCCTGCCAATGGGAGACTGGAAGGCCTTTGGACTTCAGCGCCAATAGGACAGCCTTCCAGACTGTAGCATTCTCTCTTTCCACCTGTCCATTACCCCTAGGGTTGTAACTCGTGGTCCTACTAGAGGCAATCCCGTATGAGAGCAGGAATTGCCTCAAGTCATTACTCATGAACGACGAGCCCCTGTCGCTATGTATATAGCTGGGGTACCCGAACAGGGTAAAAAGATCACGGAATGCCTTGATCACCGTGGCAGTCGACGTGTCCGCGCAGGGGACAACAAACGGGAACCAGGAGTACTCGTCTATTATGTTCAGAAAGTACACGTTCCGATCTGTTGAGGGAAGGGGGCCCTTAAAATCCACACTCAGCCTCTCGAAGGGGCGAGTGGCCTTGACCAAATGTGCCCGGTCAGGTCGGTAAAAGTGCGGTTTGCATTCCGCGCAAATCCGACAGCTCCTTGTCACTGACCTGACGTCCTCCACCGAGTAAGGCAGGTTGCGGGCTTTGATAAAGTGGTAGAGCCGAGTGACCCCAGGATGGCACAGGTCATTATGGAGGGCGTTCAAGCGATCCTCCTGCATAGTAGCGCATGTTCCGCGCGAGAGGGCATCCGAGGGCTCATTGAGTTTCCCTGGACAATACATGATATCGTAATTATAGGTGGAGAGCTCAATTCTCCACCGCAAGATCTTGTCATTCTTGATCTTGCCCCTCTGCGTGTTATTGAACATGAACGCCACGGACCGCTGGTCCGTGATCAGGGTGAACCGCTTCCCCGCCAGGTAATGGCGCCAGTGTCTGACGGCCTCCACAATGGCCTGGGCCTCCTTTTCCACCGCTGAATGCCGAATTTCAGGACCTTGGAGGGTGCGGGAAAAAAACGCGACGGGCCTGCCTGCCTGGTTTAGTGTGGCGGCCAGGGCGAAATCAGATGCATCGCTTTCCACCTGAAAAGGGATGGATTCGTCTACCGCGTGCATCGTGGCTTTTGCAATGTCATGTTTCAATGCCTTGAAGGCCACTTGGGCCTCTGGCGTGAGTGGAAAAGTCGTGGACTTAATAAGCGGACGGGCTTTGTCCGCATAGTTGGGGACCCACTGCGCATAATAGGAGAAGAAGCCTAGGCATCTCCTCAGTGCTTTTGCGCTAGCGGGCAAGGGAAGTTCAGCAAGGGGGCGCATATGGTCGGGATCAGGGCCAATGACCCCGTTTTCCACTACGTATCCCAGGATGGCTAACCGGCGCGTACGGAATACACACTTCTCCCTGTTGTAGGTCAAATTCAGGCGAGATGCAGTGCGTAAAAAGTTCTGGAGATTTGTGTCATGGTCCTGCTGATCACGGCCGCAGATGGTGACATTATCCAGGTACGGGAAGGTAGCCCGCAGCCCGTTCTGGTCCACCATTCGGACCATAGCACGCTGGAAGACCGAGACCCCATTGGTGACACCAAATGGAACCCTAAGAAACTGATACAGACGACCATCCGCCTCAGAAGCCGTGTAGTGTCGGTCCTCTGGGCGGATGGGGAGTTGGTGGTAGGCAGACTTAAGGTCTATGGTGGAGAACACCCGGTACTGCGCAATCTGATTGACCATATCAGATATGCACGGGAGAGGATACGCATCCAGCTGCGTATATCGATTAATGGTCTGACTGTAATCAATGACCATCCGGGGTTTGTTCCCGCTCTTAACCACCACGACCTGTGCTCTCCACGGACTAACACTGGGCTGTATGATCCCTTCTTTGAGGAGCCGCTGAACCTCAGATCTGATGAAGATCCGATCTTCAGCGCTGTAACGCCTACTTTTAGTAGCGATGGGCTTGCAGCCTGGTACCAGATTCTTGAATAAAGAGGGTGTGGTGATCTTTAATGTAGAAAGATTGCATGCGGGGCGCTTTGGACAATTTGGAGACTGCAGCTGTTCCCCTACTGTCAGCGAAGGGAGTGGCCCACCGTACTGTAGGCTCACACTCTTCATGTGGACCATAAAGTTTAGTCCGAGGAGAATTGGTGCACAAAGATGCGGCAACACAAGGAGCCTGAATCGCTCGTAAATTGTGCCCTGCACTTTCAGAGTTACCACGCAACGTCCTTGAACAGGGACAGACCGGGACCGTGATGCCATAGAGATTGTCTGTTTGGCAGGTTGAACCTGGAGTCCACACCTCTTTACAGTGTCAGGGTGAATAAAGCTCTCAGTGCTCCCGCTGTCAAACAGACAATAAATTGCACGACCATTTACCTCTATGTCCATCATTGAACAGTCAAGCCTGTGGTGCTTAGCCTCGTTCAGGGTGATCGACGCCACCGTTGGCCCTTGAACGTCACTGCAGGCAGCTGAGGTCGATGCTGAGGACCCCTGCTGGTCGCTCCTGGTCGTCGTCGTCCAAAATGGCCGCCCCCATGAATCGCACATGGTTGAGGGCGCCAAGCGTAGCGACTCCCGGTGGTCATCCTCCTCCGACTCCGCCGACCACAATGGCGTCGTCCTGGACTCGTACGTGGACGAACCCCGTGGGTACTTCGACGTCGATGGTGATGATCCCCGTTCTGAAGGGTCACAGGCTGCACTGCCGTTCTTGGGCTTTGATCTGCACACCTTCGCGTAGTGCCCCTTTTTACCGCATTGATTACAGACCACCGCTTTAGCGGGACACTTTTGTCGTGGATGCTTGGCTCCTCCGCAGAAGTAGCACCGCGGGCCGCATGGGGCTGCCGCCGTCGTCGGGTCTACATGGGAGCACGCCATAACACTGCACTTCAAGCCCGTGGGGCGAGGAGGGATTTGTGACTGCTCCTGCCACGTTGTCTCCACGTGGTCCTCCGGATACAGGACCAAGCTCTTCGAAGCCGCCTCAAGCATTTCAGCCATCTCCATAGCTTGGGTCAGGTTGAGATTCCCCTTTTCCAGCAGCTTGAGACGGATGTACGAAGACCCTACCCCTGCCACAAACGCATCTCGGGCGAGGTCATACATATACTGCTCAGCCGACACAGCTTTGCAGTCGCAGCCCCTGGCAAGCTGCAAGAGCTCATTGGCGTAATCCTCCATGGTTTCGCCCGACTGCCGACGTCGTGTAGCGAGGAGGTAACGAGCGTGGATCTCGTTGGGAGGTCTCGTGTAGCGCTTTTTTAAAAGCTCGAGGGCCCTCGGGTAGGTGGTGGCCGCACGGATCGCGAGGTAGACAGTGTCGCTTACCCTCGCATGGAGGACCCGGAGTCTGTCGTCATCTGTGATGACCGCTGCAGAGGCTGCCAGGTAGTCCTCGAAACACTTCAGCCAGTGGTCGAAGGTGTTAGAGGCGCCCACCGCACGTGGATCCAGCGTCAGACGCTCTGGCTTTAAGATTTGTTCCATACTCTCCTTTCCGTCGAGAGCTTAGTGTTAGGCAATAAAATTGATGCACGTCAATCGAACTCAAGATACAAGGCTTCGGTAACTGAAGGCTTTTATTGCCTAACAATGGAACTACTAGAACGTAAGTACACCACCCCAGACTGACGAGGTCCCGCCCGAGCAGGGGGTCTTATACCTCTCCCAGGAGGTGGAGCCCGACTGGGATGTGCCACAACAATAACAACCACAGGTGTATTAATCCCACCCTAGCCCAACAACAACATTAGGACAATCCCACAGTGGGAACACCCTAGCCCAACAACAACATTAGAACAACCCCACAGTGGGAACCAACGATGGTTCACCACACTCAGTACATTTCTGAGTCAGTTACAACATTAAAATTTCTAACCTGCAATCCCAAGTCTAGATCATATCAATCCCAATTCATCGTCCAGTACTTCCCCGGAGCGGAGAAGCTACGGCATCTCCTCCAGAGCCTTCAACATGTCATTGATGAAGACAAACATCTCGCCAAGGCCATCCCCACACCCCCACTTCTTGCCTTCAAACAACCACGCAACCTCAAACAGACCATTGTACGCAGCAAACTACCCAGCCTTCAGGAGAACAGTGACCACGACACCACACAACCCTGCCACAGCAACCTCTGCAAGACGTGCCGGATCATCAACACGGATGCCATCATCTCACGTGAGAACACCATCCACCAGGAACACGGTACCTACTCTTGCAACTCGGCCAACGTTGTCTACCTGATACGCTGCAGGAAAGGATGTCCCGAGGCATGGTACATTGGGGAAACCATGCAGACGCTACGACAACGGATGAATGAACACCGCTCGACAATCACCAGGCAAAACTGTTCTCTTCCTGTGGGGGAGCACTTCAGCAGTCACGGGCATTCAGCCTTGGACCTTCAGGTAAGCGTTCTCCAAGGCGGCCTTCACGACACACGACAGCGCAGAGTTGCTGAGCAGAAACTGATAGCCAAGTTCCGCACACATGAGGACGGCCTAAACTGGGATGTTGGATTTATGTCACATTATCAGTAACCCCCACAGCTTGCCTCCTGGGCTTGTAGAATCTCACTAGCTGTTCTGTCTGGAGACAATATACATCTTTTTAACCTGTATTGAATGCTCCCTCCACCCACATTATCTGTACCTTTAAGACCTAGCTGGCTCTGGAGATTTGCATTCTAATTAGTATTCTGTAACTTGATTTCTGTGTCTGTGCACTGTTGGAGAACAGATTTCCACCCCATCTGACGAAGGAGCTGTGCGCCGAAAGCTTATGGTATTTGCTACCAAATAAACCTGTTGGACTTTAACCTGGTGTTGTGAGACTTCTTACTGTGTTCACCCCAGTCCAACGCCGGCATCTTCACATCATCCCAAGTCTAAGCCAGTGATATATCTCTGTCTAATATTCACACCCAGAGTTCATTTTCACTTCAATACAATTTGAAAACAGAAGGACCTGAATTCATTGAGTGGGCCTCCTGACTCTTGGTTAAATGTTTCTATTTCGGGGAGGCATTACCAAGTCCCAAAGAATTTTAGTCTCTTTTACTGTAACTCCCAGGGGGAGGTCTTGCTGCCTATATCTTGATCCTCCACCCGGGTTTATCAATAACGAAAAGCCATGGAGACACATGGATACCAGGGAGGGAAAACTAGAATAGATCACTGATTGAACTAGATTGCCGATTAAACTATCCCTGGAATGAAGAGCTTGTCGTATGAGGAACAGTTGAGGACTCTGGGTCTGTACTCGTTGGAGTTTAGAAAGATGAGGGGGGATCTTATTGAAACTTCCAGGATTCTGCGAGGCCTGGATAGAGTGGACGTGGAGAGGATGTTTCCACTAGTAGGAAAAACTAGAACCAGAGGGCACAACCTCAGGCTAAAGGGACGATCCTTTAAAACAGAGATGAGGAGGAATTTCTTCAGCCAGAGAGTGGTGAATCTGTGGAACTCTTTGCCGCAGAAGGCTGTGGAGGCCGGGTCATTGAGTGTCTAAGACAGAGATAGATAGGTTCTTGATTAATAAGGGGATCAGGGGTTATGGGGAAAAGGCAGGAGAATGGGGATGAGAAAAATATCAGCCATGATTGAAAGGCGGAGCAGACTCGATGGGCCGAGTGGCCTCATTCTGCTCCTATGTCTTATCAGACAAAAATATAATCCTGTGGATGCTGAAAATCTGAGATAAAATGCTGGAAATATTCAGCTGGTCTGGCAGCATCTGTGGAGAGAGGAATAGAGTTAGTGGGCGGGCTTTTATGACCTCGCCGGCACGAGACCAGAAATTCCCGCCCAATGAGGTCAGCGGACATTTCCGTTGTCTGCCCCTCGCCCGCTCCGAATCCGTGGTGCGCAGGGCGCTAGAATTCTGGCGAATGGGTGAGGTTCTCTGGCCTGCACACAGCCTGTTTCTCAGCAGAGGGAGATGGCCCACCATTGTCCTGCTGGCATCAACCCCACGCCACTGGAAACCCGCGGTGGGGCTTGTGCTGTCGGCGGGACCAGAAGATTCAGCTGCCATGAACAGGAGAAGATCTCATCCAATGTTTCAGATCGGAACCCTGTTTTCAGAACTGCCAGACCCACCGAGTATTTCCATTATTAAACTCGCAAAGCTGTGTGTGGTGGACCTCAGTTGTGCCTTTGTCCTATATGGACCACCGTTGTGTGTGCTTGTCATACCTGGACACATCCCCTTCCGGTTTGGTTCCTCCCCTCGGCACCTAGTATAAATGTGGCTGTCTCCTCCCCCTTGTTCAGTTCAGGTTGGTTATTTGTTGGGATCTGCTCCTGATTCTGTTGTGAATAAAAGCCTACACTTGTATTGGCACACCGGTAGTCTTTCGCCTTATTGATAGCGCATCAATTTTATTCACAACAGTTACCAGCATGGAGCAGTTTCTAAAACCCGACAAGTTCGCATTAGACCCTCAAGAGGTTGGAGCCTCTGATAAATTCGATCATTGGCTGGACTGCTTCGAAGCATTCGTCAACACCGCTACGTCCATCGACACCGACGACGCTAAACTCCACGTGCTCCGCGCCTGGGTAACCGAAGCTGTCTATGGAATCTTCCGGGACGCTGCTACATACGCGGACGCTATCGAACTCCTAAAAGGGCAGTTCCGAAAGAGCCCTAACGTGGTTTACGCCAGACACCTCCTAACTACCCGCAAGCAGCAGCCAGGAGAATCGTGTGCCCAATTTCTGCACGCCCTGCGGGTCCTAGCTCGAGCTTGTGACTGTAAGGCTGTTACAGCAGCTCAGAACACGAGGACCTGATCCGCGACGCCTACGTTGCGGGCATTGAGTCTACATACATTCGGCAGCACCTGCTGGAACAAGATGGCCTAGATCTCCGAAGAACAGCCACGATGGCTGAAACATTAGAAGCGGCCTCCCACAATCTCGGGTCTTACCTTGCATCCCGTTCTACCGACGGCTCCACCGCGACGGCTGTTCCGGCGGGGCCCAAATATTACTTCTGTGGCCTACCCAAGCACCCTCGGCGTCGCTGCCCGGCGAAGGACACGATTTGCTCCGGATGCAGTAAGCTAGGCCTCTTCGCTAAAGTCTGCCGGGCAAAGCCGTTTCCGAAGCCTCGTGGCGCCACGTGTGTTCCGCGGGCGCAGCCATCTTCAATGCAGGCGGCCTCTGCGCGCGAATCACCATCTTTAATGCGGTCACCGGAAGTGCGGGAATCGCCATCTTTGAGACTGGCATCAAGACGCGCTGAGCAGGAAGCTTTATCCGTGACGTCATCAGACGGGACGAAGACGGATTCTTCTTTGATTCGACGGTGGCATCGATTTGCCTGGACCAGTCGCAGCCACATCAACTCTCCAAGTCAATAATGGAGATCAAGGTAAATGGTCATGCAGAAAACATGCCTGTTCGACTGTGGGAGCACAGAAAGTTTTATACACCCTCGCACAGTGCGTCAATATGCCCTTCCCGTGCGACCCTGGAGCCAGACCATCTCCATGGCCTCGAATTCCCACTCAGTGGAGGTCCTCGGGTGCTGCTTGGTGACGCTGACGGTACAGGGCACAGTCTACGAGCGTTTTCGGCTCCTCGTGCTGCCGCGACTCTGCGCAGCTGTACTGCTGGGGTTAGATTTCCTCACCCATCATAGAAGCGTCACCCTGCAGTATGATGGCCCTTATCCCCCGCTCTCCGTCTGCCAGGCGCCGTCACGGCAGCGCCCCTCGCGCACCACCTGCAGTCTCTCGACCCTCAAGATCACCCCCCCCCCCGTTATTTGATAACCTCACCCCGGATTGTAGGCCTATAGCCACCAAAAGTAGGCGCTATTGTGCGGATGACCAGGCCTTCATTCGGTCCGAGGTACGACGTCTGCTCCGGGAAGGGATTATCCAGGCCAGCACCAGCCCCTGGAGGGCGCAAGTGGTCGTAGTTAAATCGGGGGAGAAACACCGCATGGTGATTGACTACAGCCAGACCATAAACAGGTATACACAACTAGATGCGTACCCTCTTCCCCGTATCGCGGACATAGTCAACCGCATTGCGCACTATAGGGTTTTCTCGACGATCGATTTGAATCTGCTTATCACCAGCTCCCTATCTGCTCGGAGGATCGCCCATATACTGCCTTTGAGGCGGGTGGCCGCCTCTACCAGTTCCTCCAAGTCCCCTTTGGTGTCACCAATGGGGTCTCAGTCTTCCAGCGGGCCATGGATCAAATGGTAGACCAGCACGGGCTACGGGCCACTTTCCCGTATCTGGATAACGTCACCATCTGCGGCCACGACCTGCAGGACCATGATACCAACCTACAAAAATTCCTTCGTACGGCCACTCTCCTGAACCTCACATATAATGAGGCGAAGTGTGTTTTCCGGACACGCTGCCTCGCCATCCTTGGGTACGTGATAGAAAATGGTGTCCTTGGTCCCGACCCAGCCCGTATGCGTCCCCTTATGCAGCTTCCCCTTCCTACTACCCTCAAAGCACTGAGGAGATGCCTGGGCTTCTTCTCCTACTATGCCCAGTGGGTTCCCCGTTTCGCGGATAAAGCCCGTCCACTTCTAAAATCGACCTCTTTTCCCCTGGCGGAGGAGGCCTGTCGGGCCTTCGATGACATCAAAGCGGACATCGCGACGGCCGCGATGCATGCTGTGGACGAATCCATCCCATTCCAAGTGGAAAGTGATGCGTCTGACTTTGCCCTAGCCGCCACCCTTAACCAGAGGGGCCGTCCGGTGGCCTTCTTTTCCCGGACCTTACAAGGCCCTGAGATTTGACACTCCTCGGTCGAGAAGGAGGCCCAGGCCATCATGGAAGCCGTCCGGCACTGGCGCCATTATCTTGCGGGCCAACGATTCACCTTAATTACGGGCCAGCGGTCAGTTGCCTTCATGTTTGACACCAGGCAAAAGGGCAAGATTAAGAATGACAAGATCTTGCGGTGGAGGATTGAGCTCTCCACCTACAGATATGACATCATGTACCGGCCCGGGAAGCTCAATGAGCCCCCAGACGCCCTGTCCCGTGGATCATGCGCCAGCGCCCAACTAGACCAGCTACAGTCCCTCCATAACGACCTCTGTCATCCGGGTGTCACCAGATGTTTCCATTTTGTCAAGTCCCGTAACCTGCCCTTCTCCCTTCAGGAAGTCCGGACGATTACCAGGCAATGCAGGGTCTGCGCTGAGTGCAAACCGCAGTTCTACTGGCCAGGTAGGGCTCACCTTGTAAAGGCCACTCGCGCGTTTGAGCACCTTAGCATTGATTATAAAGGCCCCCTCCCCTCCTCCAACCGCAATGTTTACTTCCTCAATATCATTGACGAATACTCACGTTTCCCTTTTGCCTTCCCCTGCTCGGACATGACCACGGCTACAGTGATTCGGACCCTGAACACGCTCTTCACCCTGTTCGACTTCCCAGCCTATGTCCATAGCGATCGTGGGTCCTCTTTCATGAGTGACGAGCTGAGGCAGTACCTACTCGCCAAAGGCATTGCCTCCAGCCGCACCACTAGCTATAACCCCAGGGGCAATGGTCAAGTAGAGCGGGAGAACGCAACCGTCTGGAAGGCCGTTCTATTAGAGTTACGGTCTAGGGGCCTTCCAGTCAGCCGTTGGCAAGACGTCCTTCCGGACGCATTACATTCCATTAGGTCACTCTTGTGCACAGCGACCAATACGACCCCTCATGAGCGGATGTTTTCGTTTCCCAGGAAGTCCTCCTCGGGTACTTCGCTCCCGGATTGGCTGATGTCCCTGGGACCCGTCCTGCTTCGGAAGCATGTCCGGACCCATAAGGCAGATCCCTTGGTCGAGGAGGTCCAACTGCTCCACGCTAATCCTCAATACGCTTATGTAGCGTACCCTGATGGGCGGGAGGACACGGTTTCTGTCCGTGACTTGGCACCCGCGGGTGCCCCTGAGGTCACCACGTCCTTCCGCCCCACGGTCCCTGGTGTCGTCCATTCAGAGACTGCTATGCCTCTTCCTCCCTCAGTCCCTGTCCCCAATGTAGTGCGCCCAGAGCCTGTTGCAGCCCCCCACCCCCCAGCTCCGGTTCCCACTGTTCCCCATACGCCACCAGGGCCACTGCTCACTTCTCTCGCCCCTATGTACAGCTCGCTTGCGTCGCCGGACCGTCGCCACGCAGTACCCGACAACTGGACGGGACGACGGACCGGTCCGCTTCACACCACCGAGCGCCTTCTCTCGACGCTCACTGTGCGGAGCCTGGGCCGACATCGCACCCTGCTCGGACGACTCTGCGACCTGCACTACGACGTTCGTGACGGCGGATCAAGCCACCGGTTCGTCTGGACTTGTAATATTGTTTCCGCTTCACCCCCGTGTTGTTTTTTTAAAAGGAAGGGGTGAATGTGGTGGACCTCAGTTGTGCCTTTGTCCTATATGGACCACCGTTGTGTGTGCTTGTCATACCTGGACACATCCCCTTCCAGTTTGGTTCCTCCCCTCGGCACCAAGTATAAAGGTGGCTGTCTCCTCCCCCTTGTTCAGTCCAGGTTGGTTATTTGTTGGGATCTGCTCCTGATTCTGTTGTGAATAAAACCCTACACTTATATTGGCATATCGGTAGTCTTTCGCCTTATTGATAGCGCATCACCGTGCTCCACATCCTGAATTCAAACATGAAGGAATACATATCACTGCGGAGAAAGAGCAACGTTCTAACACCATCACTGCCTGCTCCCTGTGCCCAGCGAATCTGAACAAGCTTAACTCACCACACCCTACAGAACGTTTAACACTAACGGATAGAAAACTGGTTGGCAGAGAGGAAACAAAGAGTAGGAATTAATGGGTGCTTTTCAAATTGGCAGACAGTAACTAGTGGGGTGCCACAGGGATTGGTGCTGGGGCCCCAGCTATTCACAATATATATTCATGATTTGGTTGAGGGAACAAAATTTAACGTCTCAAAGTTTGCAGATGATACCAAACTGGGTGGGAGGGTGAACTGTGACGAGGATGCAGAGATCCTTCAGCATGTTCTGGACAGGTTGGGTGAGTGGGTAAATCAATGCAGATGCAGTATAATTTGGATAAAGGTGAGGTTATTCACTTTGGAAGCAAAAACAAGAAGGCAGATTACTACCTGAATGGTGTAAATTGGGAGAGGGGAGTGTGCAGAGGGACCTGGGTGTCCTTGTGCACCAGTCGCTGAAGGTGAGCATGCAGATGCAGCAGGCAGTAAAGAAGGCAAATGGTATGTTGGCCTTCATTGCAAGAGGTTTCGAGTACAGGAGCAGGGATGTGTTGTTGCAATTATACAGGGCCTTGGTGAGGCCACACCTAGAGTATTGTGCGCAGTTTTGGTCTCCTTTTCTGAGGAAGGATGTTCTTGCTCTCGAGGGAGTGCAGCGAAGGTTTACCAGGTTGATTCCGGGGATGGCGGGATTGATGTATGAGGAGAGATTGACCCGGTTAGGATTGTTTTCACTGGAGTTCAGACGAATGAGGGGGGATCTCATAGAGACTTATAAAATTCTAACAGGTCTCGACAGGGTAGATGGAGGGAGGGTGTTCCCGATGGTGGGGGGGGAGTCCAGAACCAGGGGTCACAGTCTGAGGATTCGGGGGAGACCATTTAGGATGGAGATGAGGAGACGTTTCTTCACCCAAAGAGTGGTGAGCCTGTGGAATTCATTAGAATCATAGAATCCTACAGTGCAGAAAGAGGCCATTCGGCCCATCGAGTCTGCAGCAACCACAATCCCACGCAGACCCTACCCCCATATCTCTACATATTTACCCACTAATCCCTCTAACCTATGCATCCCGGGACACTAAGGGGCAATTTAGAATGGCCAATCAACCTAGCCCGCACATCTTTGGACTGTGGGAGGAAACCGGAGCACCCGGAGGAAACCCACGCAGACACTGGGAGAATGTGCAAACGCCACACAGACAGTGACCCAAGCCGGGAATCAAACCCGGGTCCCTGGAGCTGTGAAGCAGCAGTGCTAACCACTGTGCTACCGTGCCGACTACGACAGGAAGTAGTTGATGCCAAAGCATTGAATGTATTCAATAGCACTTGGGGCGAATGGGATCAGAGGTTATGGGGAGAAAGCAGGATTAGGCTATTGAGTTGGACGATCAGCCATGATCGTGATGAATGGCGGAGCAGGTTCGAAGGGCCGAATGGCCTCCTCCTGCTCCTATCTTCTATGTTTCTATGAACTTGTACAAAGTCCCCAGCAGTCGGTCTGTGAATTACTTTGGCGGAGAGTGAGACTGGAGGAAGAAAACCCGTTGTCTATATGGGCATGGCTCATCCTGATTGATCGCTGAGAGTTGTTCCAACATTTGCTGGAAAAGACCTCAAGTAATCCGAGACAGGGATAAAAGCAAATCGCTGCGGATACTGGAATCTGAAACCAAAAGAGAAAACACTGGAAAATCTCAGCAAATCTGGCAGCATCTGTAAGGAGAGAAAAGAGCTGATGTTTCGAGTCCAGATGACCCTTTGTCAAAGCTAAAAGGCGTAGAAAGTGGGAGATATTTATACTGCAGGGGGAGGGAATGAAAGATGAGTCGTAGCCACAGAAACCAGGGGAAAAGACTGCTAATAGCAGTCCCCAGAGAGAATAAAGGGTGTGAATGGCCAAACGGCAGAGAAGCTGTAAGCTGTGACAGCTGGAGATGTTGGGGGAAGGGGGGTGGAGAAAGGGGACGGAGGTACTGGGACTGTTTACAATGGAGACAATGGGTACAACTACATTTCTGTCTTTCGTGTCATTAAGATTTAAAATTCTGCCCTGGAGACCTAAGTTCAGATGTGGAGATGCCGGCGTTGGACTGGGGTAAACACAGTAAGGAGTCTAACAACACCAGGTTAAAGTCCAACAGGTTTATTTGGTCGCAAATGCCATTAGCTTTTGGAGCGTGCTGCTCCTTCATCAGATGGAGAGGAAATGTGCTCTCAAACAGTGCACAGAGACACAAAATCAAGTTACAGAATACTGATTAGAATGCGAATCTCTACAGCCAACCAGGTCTTAAAGATACAGACAATGTGTCCAGGATGCGGTGTTTGCTGTAGAGTTGGTGTATGAGGTGGTTGAGGAGGGTGAGAGAGGTGCGACGGCAAAGTCTCTCAGCGTAGTCTGTGTTATAGGTTGACCTGAGTGGGTTCGTGATCTGTAGTCCTTTCGGTATCTTGTCTGCTTAATGCTCCCTCCACTCACATTGTCTGTGTCCTGTGTCGGTAGTTGGTAGTTCCTGTGTCGGTAGTTGGTAGTTCCTGTGTCGGTAGTTGGTAGTTCCTGTGTCGGTAGTTGGTAGTTCCTGTGTCGGTAGTTGGTAGTTGCTGTGTCGGTAGTTGGTAGTTCCTGTGTCGGTAGTTGGTAGTTCCTGTGTCGGTAGTTGGGTCTGCGCAGTCGGGCGTTCCGGGTCACTGTCGGGCTGTGTTTTGGCTTCGCCGGTTGGTGGATATCCAGACCATGTGTGGACGGGTTGACGTGGATGATGTCCCTGGGGTCAGGGTCGCGGATGAGTCTGTGTCTTGGGGTCCACTGGGTCACTGTCGAGTCGGGGCCTTTCTTTGGAGGCCGGAGAATTTCTCGAGCTGCGGGTAAATTTAAAAGAACAGCGTTAGTGATTGTGAGGCTGTGGGAGCTTATTTTTAAGAGTTTGGGGTGACTGTAGAAGGGGGGAGAGGAGGGACTGCCCTGGAGCCTGCAGGAGGTCGCAGCTCTCCGGCTCAGAGGGGTTTGGGGGGGGGGAGAGGGCTCCCGCTTCAGGGAAGCAGGTCTGGTCGTTGGGGACTAGCAGAGTGAAGGTCCCGGCTCCCGAGGCATTTTCCTGTGCTCGAGGAGTCCTCCAAATGTAGGCCCAGGCTTCCAGGGCGTTTTCCTGGTGTGTGGGAGCTGGTGTGGAGGAATCCTCGGCTCTGGGACTGCAGCGCCGGCTGCTGGAGGCAGCTGGTTCGGGGCAAGTCCAGGTCAGTCAGGTTGGATGTCTCCAGGATCCTAATCTGTAAGAGAAGGAATTAAAACATTGTTCGAGAGTTTAAAAGAGTTAGAATGAAGCTTTAGAAGCATAGAACGAGAGTAAAAGGTAAAATTACCTTTACCTTATATGGAAAAGAGTTACATGGGATAGATATCTTCCATATCTGAACCCATTGGGTGCTGCAGCCCCCGCCCAATAACCTCATTGGCTGGAAGCGAGAGAACCTTCCAGAAGGTTGTGAAGAGGGGGTTCAGATTAGACATCTGGAGGCCACCCTCAGTGAAGACTTGGTATTGGCAGCAGAGGCGCATTGAGGAAGCAGCAAAGTCTCAAGACCAACATTCATCAGCGAAGACCCAAGACCAAGATTCGTACCTGATGGAGCGAGCTGGCCAGTTCAATCTCATAGGTAGTATCGACGTCTTGGGTAAATTAAGATTGATTTGATTTGATTTATTATTGTCACATGTATTAACATACAGTGAAAAGTATTGTTTCTTGCGCACTATACAGACAAAACATACTGTTCGTAGAGAAGGAAACGAGAGGGTGCAGAATGTAGTGTTACAGTCATAACTAGGGTGCAGGGAAAGATCAACTTAATGCAAGGTAGGTCTATTCAAAGGTCTGACAGCAGCAGGGAAGAAGCTGTTCTTGAGTCAGTTGGTACGTGACCTCAGACTTTTGTATCTTTTTCCCAACGGAAGAAGGTAGAAGAGGGAATGTCCGGGGTGCATGGGGTCCTTAATTATACTGGCTGCTTTGCCGAGGCTATGGGAAGTGTAGACAGAGTCAATGGATGGGAGGCTGATTTGCGTGATGGACTCGGTTTCATTCACGACCTTTTGTACTTCCTTGCGGTCTTGGGCAGAGCAGGAGCTGTGATACAACCAGAAAGAATGCTTTCTATGGTGCATCTGTAAAAGTTGGTGAGAGTTCGAGCTGACATGTCAAATTTCCTTCGTCTTCTGAGAAAGTAGAGGCGTTGGTGGTCTTTCTTAACTATAGTGTCAGCATGGGGGGACCAGGACAGGTTGTTGTTGATCTGGACACCTAAAAACTTAAAGCTCTCGACCCTTTTTACTTCATCCCCATTGATGTAGACAGGGGCATGTTCTCCTTTATGCTTCCTGAAGTTGATGACAATCTCCTTTGTTTTGTTGACATTGAGGGAGAGATTATTGTTGCCGCACCAATTCACCAGATTCTCTATCTCATTCCTGTACTCTGTCTCGTCATTGTTTGAGATCCGACCCACTACGGTGGTGTCGTCAGCAAACTTGAAAATCGAATTGAAGGGGAATTTGGCCACACAGTGATAGGTGTATAAGGAGTATAGTAGGGGCTGAGAACACAGCCTTGTGGGGCACCGGTGTTGAGGATGATCGTGGAGGAGGTGTTGTTGCCTTTCCTGACTGATTGTTGTCTGTGAGTTAGGAAGTTCAGGATCCAGTCACAGAGGGAGATCATAGAATCATAGAAACCCTACAGTGCAGAAAGAGGCCATTTGGCCCATCGAGCCTGCACCCACCCAGGCCCCCCCATATCCCTACACATTTACCCGCTAATCCCTCTAACCTACGCATCTCAGGACACTAAGGGGCAATTTTAGCATGGCCAAATCAACCTAACCCGCACATCTTTGGACTGTGGGAGGAAACCGGAGCACCCGGAGGAAACCCACGCAGACACGAGGAGAATATGCAAACTCCACACAGACAGTGACCTAAGCCGGGAATCGAACCCAGGTCCCTGGAACTATGAAGCAGCAATGCTAACCACTGTGCTACCATGCCGCCCAATGCCAAGGCCCAGCCACAAAGTTTGGAGATGGGTTTTGTGGGAATAATAGTGTTGAAGGCTGAGCTGTTGTCAATAAATAGGAGTCTGACATTGGTGTCCTTGTTATCTAGGTGTTCCAGGGTTGAGTGCAGGGCCAGGGAGATGGTGTCTGCTATGGACCTGTAGCAGCGATAGGCAAACTGTAGTGGATCCAGGTAGTCCGGGAGGCTGGAATTGATTTGTGCCATGACTAACCTTTCGAAGCACTTCATAATGATGGGTGTCAGAGCCACCGGCCGATAGTCATTAAGACACACTGCTTGGTTTTTGTTAGGTACCGGGATGATGGTCATCTTCTTGAAGCAGATAGGGACCTCAGCTTGTTGTAAAGAGAGGTTGAAGATGTCTGTGAATACTCCCGCCAGCTAGATTGTCTATTTGACTTTAAAAAAAGTGGTTTGGTACCACGAGCGTTGAAATAAAGACGAAAATTTATTTTAAGTTTAATCGCGAATCAACTCTTGTCCTTTCTTTGTCTTGTGAGTAAGAGCACCTGGGTAAACTAGTTTATTGGTTGAATTTCCAGTCAATACTGGGTTGGTTGACCTTGTGGTGAACCTGAGATTGTTGAATCTGTGACTGAGGAGAAGAGCATTTACAATCTTTCAAAGTCATACTCCACACCCTGAATTCTAACTCAATGAACCTTCTGTTGCCCTGAAACACGCACATTATTTTAACACCATCATTATGTGGCCTCAGCCGACCCAGAAAATGCAAAAACTTCAACTCAGAACACATTTCAGAACACGGTGGCATGGTGGGTTAGCACTGCTGCCTCACAGCGTCACGGACCCGGGTTCGATTCCCGGCTCGGGTCACTGTCTGTGTGGAGTTTGCACATTCTCCTCGTGTCTGCGTGGGTTTCCTCCGGGTGCTCCGGTTTCCTCCCACAGTCTGAAAGACGTGCTGGTTAGGGTGCATTGACCCGAACGGGCTGTGGTGACGAGGGGACTTTCACAGTCACTTCATTGCACTGTTAATGTTAGCCTTACTTGTGACCAATAAGTAAACTTTTAACTTTTTATTTAGCAAATTAGAAACCCGGTTAAAACCACTTGGCTCAATTTAGCATGGCCAATCTACCTAAACTGCTCGGAGTGTCAGGGGGATTAGCAGGGCCAACACATGGGGTTATGGGGTAGCGCCTGGGTGGGATTGTGGTCAGTGCAGACTGGATGGGCTGAATGGCCTCCTCTGCACTGTCAGGATTCTGATTCTACGATTGTCCGAGTTGGTTCTGTGAAAAGTTTTATCGCATTAATCTCACTCTCCTGCTCTGTCTCCAGAGTTCTGCAATTTGTTTACCTGTGAGTCTTTATTCAAACCTCTCTTTGCATTCCTTGGTGTAGCTTCTTCTACATCCCTTTCAGGAATCAGATTACACATCAGGCTAACCGGCTGGATGGCTGTGTGTTGTTTCCTCTAGTTCCTTCTGGTTCTTTTGCAATTTGCCCTGTATTCGTACTGATCCTCCTGACATGGGAAACTGCTTCTCTTTACCTGCTCTATCGAGACGTTTCATAATTTTACTGAGCGCTACGAAACAGCTCTTTAACCTTCTCTGCTGCAAGGAGAAGAATCTCAGCTTCTCCAGTCACTCCACATGAACTAAAGTCCCACATTCCTGGAACTATCCTGGTCAATGTCCTCTGCTCCCTCACCTGAGATCTTGAAATTTGCCCGGAGGGTGTTGCCCAGAATAGAGCACAAAACTCCAGCTGGGACTGACCTCAATCTCAGATAAAGATTTAGCAAAACATTCTCCCTCATAGAAACCCTACAGCACAGAAAGAGGCCATTCGGCCCATCGAGTCTGCACCGACCACAATCCCACCCAGGCCCTACCCCCATATCCCTACATATTTACCCACTAATCCCTCTAACCTACGCATCTCAGGACACTAAGGGCAATTTTAGCATGGCCAATCAACCTAACCCGCACATCTTTGGACTGTGGGAGGAAACCGGAGCAGCCGGAGGAAACCCACGCAGACACGAGGAGAATGTGCAAACTCCACACAGACAGTGACCCGAGCCGGGAATTGAACCCAGGTCGCTGGAGCTGTGAAGCAGCAGTGCTAACCACTGTGCTACCGTGCTGCCCTAATGCCGTCATAGAGTCATAGAGGTTTACAGCATAGAAACAGGCCCTTTGGCCCAACTTGTCTATGCCACCCTTTTTTTTAAAACCCCGAAGCTAATCCCAATTAGCGGCACGGTAGCACAGTGGTTAGCACTGCTGCTTCACAGCTCCAGGGACCTGGGTTCGATTCCCGGCTTGGGTCACTGTCTGTGTGGAGTTTGCACATTCTCCTCGTGTCTGCGTGGGTTTCCTCCGGGTGCTCCGGTTTCCTCCCACAGTCCAAAGATGTGCAGGTTAGGTTGATTGGCCATGCTAAAATTGCCCTTAGAGTCCTGAGATGCATAGGTTAGAGGGATTAGTGGGTAAATGTGTCGGGATATGGGGGTAGGGCCTGGGTGGGATTGTGGTCTGTGCAGACTCGATGGGCCGAATGGCCTCTTTCTGTGCTGTAGGGTTTCTATGATTCTTTCTATGAATTGCCCGCATTTGGCCCATATCACTCTGTACCCATCGTACCCATGTAACTGTCTAAATGCTTTTCAAAAGACAAAATTGTACCCGCCTCTACTACTACCTCTGGCAGCTTGTTCCAGACACTCACCACCCTCTGTGTGAAAAAACTGCCCCTCTGGACACTTTTGTATCTCTCCCCTCTCACCTTAAACCTGTGCCCTCTAGTTTTAGACTCCCCTACCTTTGGGAAAAGATATTGACTATATACCTTGTCTGTGCCCCTCATTATTTTATAGACCTCTATAAGGTCACCCCTCAGCCTCCTACGCTCCAGAGAAAAAAGTCCCAGTCTATCCAGCCTCTCCTTATCACTCAATCCATCAAGTCCCGGTAGCATCCTCGTAAATCTTTTCTACTCATGTGTTCATTCCTCTATTTATATAGAATGTGCTTTTCCCCTATGTTCTTGTTTCACGGATTCTTCTCTTCTCTTGTCAACTTCAATGATCTGTGCACCTTCGCCCCCATTTCTCTATTCCCGTTAAAATTCCGCATTCCTTTTTCTACGGCATTTCCTCATTTTACCAAAATGTGTCACACTTCCCCTCAATAAATTTCATCCGGAAGTAGCAGAGATTTCAAACAAATACTTTGTACCTGACAAAATAGAGCATTCCAGATTTTTGATTTGATTTATTATTGTCACATGTATTAACATACAGTGAAAAGTATTGTTTCTTGCGCGCCAGACAGACAAAGCATACCGTTCATAGAGAAGGAACCGAGAGAGTGCAGAATGTAGTGTTACAGTCATAGCTAGGGTATAGAGAAAGATCAACTTAATGCAACGTAGGCCCATTCAAAAGTCTGACAGCAGCAGGGAAGAAGCTGCTTTTGAGTCGGTTGGTACGTGACCTCAGACTTTTGTATCTTTTTCCCGAAGGAAGAAGGTGGAAGAGAGAATGTCCGGGGTGTGTGGGGTCCTTAATTATGCTGGCTGCTTTGCTGAGGCAGCGGGAAGTGTAGACAGAGTCAATGGATGGGAGGCTGGTTTGCGTGATGGATTGGGCTATATTCATGACTTTTTGTAGTTCCTTGTGGTCTTGGGCAGAGCAGGAGCCCATACCAAGCTGTGATACAACCAGAAAGAATGCTTTCTATGATGCATCTGTAAAAGTTGGTGAGAGTCATAGCTGAGATGCCAAATTTCCTTAGTCTTCTGAGAAAGTAGAGGCGTTGGTGGGTTTTCTTAACTATAGTGTCGGCATGGGGGGACCAGGACAGGTTGTTGGTGTTCTGCACACCTAAAAACGTGAAGCTCTCGACCCTTTCTATTTCGTCCCCGATATAATGGGGAAACCAAAGGACTGTTGAGAATAAAGAGTTTAAGGAATCTGGTTAAGTGCGAATCGTGCTTGAGAAATTCCTGGGAAAAAGTGCAGACAAATCCCCTGCACCTGGTGACCTGCATCCTAGGAATTGAGAAGAGCTGGCAGCAGGGATGGTGGATGCATTGGTTTTGATTTACCCATGGTGAGGGTTAGGGGTGGTCTGGTTAGACAGAGCTCAGGAGGCTGGACTGGAAATGGATGAAGTTACGTCCAGGATCTCAGGGCCCAGGCCACTGCTAACCCGAGATAGTTGAACTTGACCTGCCCAAAAAAGTGGAGGGAGGAGAGAAATGAGTTTCTAACGATTAAACTGTTAGACCGTGGACGCTGGGAATCCAAAACAGAAGCGGAAAATGCTGAAAATACTCAGTAGGTCTGGCAGCTTCTGTGGACAGAGAAACCATGTCAATATTTCAGGCCAATAACTTTTCTTTACAACGACCAGACATACTGAGTATTTCCTTTATTAAACTACCATTTCCCTGGCCCTGCACTCAACCCTGGAACACCTCGATAACAAGGACACCTATGTCAGACTCTTATTTATTGACTACAGCTCAGCCTTCAACACCATTAGTCCCATGACCCCATCTCCAAACTCCATGGCCTGGGCCTCGGCACCTCCCTCTGTGACTGGATCCTGAACTTCCTAACTCACAGACCACAATCAGTAAGGATAGGCAACAACACCTCCTCCACTATCATCCTCAACACCGGTGCCCCACAAGGCTGTGTTCTCAGCCCCCTACTCTACTCCTTATACACCTATGACTGTGCGGCCAAATTCCCCTCCAAAACGATTTTCAAGTTTGCTGATGTCACCACCGTAGTGGGTCGGATCTCAAACAATGACGAGACAGAGTGCAGGAATGAGACAGAGAATCTGGTGAACTGGTGCGGCAACAATAGTCTCTCCCTCAATGTCAACAAAACAAAGGAGATTGTCATCGACTTCAGGAAGCGTAAAGGAGAACATGCCCCTGTCTACATCAACGGGGATGAAGTAGAAAGGGTCGAGAGCTTCAAGTTTTTAGGTGTCCAGATCACCAACAACCTGTCCTGGTCCCCCCATGCCGACACGATAGTTAAGAAAGCCCACCAATGCCTCTACTTTCTCAGGAGAGTAAGGAAATTTGACATGTCAGCTATGAACATGTGGGAAATAGTGACCACAATTCTGTTAGCTTTAGGATAGTGATGGAAAAGGATGAGTGGTGTCCCAAGGGTAAGGTGTTGGATTGGGGGAAGGCTAACTTTATTGGGATCAGGCAGAAATTGGCAGCTCTTGATTGGGAGAGGCTGTTTGAGGGTAAATCCACATCTGGTATGTGGCAGTCTTTTAAGGAACGGTTGTTAGGGCTACAGGACAAGCATGTGCCTGTAAAAAAGAAGGATAGGAAGGGTAGGATTAGAGAACCGTGGATAACCAGGGAAATTGAGGGACTGGTCAAAAGGAAAAGAGAGGCGTATGTTAGGTCCAAGCAGCTAAAAACGGAGGGAGCTCTGGAGGAGTATAATGAAAGTAGGAAAATACTCAAACGGGGAATTAGAAGAGCAAAAAGGGGTCACGAAATGTTCTTGGCAGACAGGATTAAGGAGAATCCCAAGGCATTTTATTCATACGTTAGGAACAAAAGGGTTGTTAGGGAAAAAATCGGACCTCTCAGGGACAAAAGTGGGGACTTATGCTTGGAGCCCAAAGAGGTAGGGGAGATCCTAAATGAATACTTTGCATCGGTATTCACTAAGGAGAGGGATGTGTTGACTGGGAGTGTCTCGGAGGGGAGTGTTGAACCGTTGGAGAAAATCTCCATTACAAAGGAGGAAGTGTTAGGTTTGTTAGAGAATATAAAGACTGACAAATCCCCAGGGCCTGATGGAATCTATCCAAGGCTGCTCAGGGAGACGAGAGGTGAAATCGTTGGGCCTCTGACGCAAATCTTTGTCTCGTCACTGGACACAGGTGAGGTCCCAGAGGATTGGAGGATAGCCAATGTGGTCCCGTTATTTAAGAAGGGTAGGAAGGATAACCCGGGTAATTATAGGCCGGTGAGCTTGACGTCCGTGGTGGGGAAGTTGTTGGAGAAGATTCTTAAAGATAGGATGTATGCGCATTTAGAAAGGAATAAACTCATTAACGATAGTCAACATGGTTTTGTGAGAGGGAGGTCATGCCTCACGAACCTGGTGGTGTTTTTTGAAGAAGTGACCAAAATGGTTGACGAAGGAAGGGCCGTGGATGTTGTCTATATGGACTTTAGTAAAGCATTTGACAAAGTCCCTCATGGTAGGCTAGTGAAAAAGGTTGGATCCCATGGGATAAAGGGGGAGGTGGCTAGATGGGTGGAGAACTGGCTTGGTCATAGAAGACAGAGGGTGGTAGTGGAAGGGTCTTTTTCCGGCTGGAGGCCTGTGACTAGTGGTGTACCGCAGGGCTCTGTATTGGGACCTCTGCTGTTTGTGATTTATATAAATGATCTGGAAGAAGGAGTAACTGGGGTGATCAGTAAGTTTGCGGACGACACAAAACTGGCAGGACTTGCGGATAGTGAGGAACATTGTCAGAGGCTACAGAAGGACATAGATAGGCTGGAAATTTGGGCAAGGAAATGGCAGATGGAGTTCAATCCTGATAAATGCGAAGTGATGCATTTTGGTGGGAATAATGTAGGGAGGAGCTACACGATAAATGGAAGAACCATAAAGGGTGTAGAGACGCAGAGGGACCTGGGTGTGCAAGTCCACAGATCTTTGAAGGTGACGTCACAGGTGGAGAAGGTGGTGAAGAAGGCATATGGCATGCTTACCTTTATAGGACGGGGCATAGAGTATAAAAGTTGGGGTCTGATGTTGCAGATGTATAGAACGTTGGTTCGGCCGCATTTGGAATACTGCGTCCAGTTCTGGTCACCACACTACCAGAAGGACGTGGAGGCTTTGGAGAGAGTACAGAGGAGGTTTACCAGGATGTTGCCTGGTATGGAGGGGCTTGGTTATGAGGAGAGATTGGGGAAACTGGGGTTGTTCTCCTTGGAAAGACGGAGGATGAGGGGAGACTTAATAGAGGTGTATAAAATTATGAAAGGCATAGATAGGGTGAACGGTGGGAAGCTTTTCCCCAGGTCGGTGGTGACGTTCACGAGGGGTCATAGGTTCAAGGTGAAGGGGGGGAGGTTTAACACAGATATCAGAAGGACATATTTCACACAGAGGGTCGTG
This sequence comes from Mustelus asterias, assembly GCF_964213995.1. Taxonomy (NCBI): domain Eukaryota; kingdom Metazoa; phylum Chordata; class Chondrichthyes; order Carcharhiniformes; family Triakidae; genus Mustelus; species Mustelus asterias. Next base: position 100,482,617 of record NC_135816.1, read on the forward strand.
GGGGCCTGGAATGTGTTGCCGGGCAAGGTGGTGGAGGCGGACACACTGGGAACGTTTAAGACTTATCTAGACAGCTATATGAACGGAGTGGGAATGGAGGGATACAAAAGAGTGGTCTAGTTTGGACCAGGGAGCGGCGTGGGCTAATTGTTCCTGGTTTCTCGTTTCAAGGCTTCATTCTATGATCATCTTGCTGGTGCCAGTACAGAGTGAGACTGCGGATAGTTGGGAACCTGTCTCGGGGGCAGGGAATTCATATGGTGTTCGTGGAAGTGGAAATGACTAGGGTTGGGAAGCATTTTCCGATCGGGGCCATTGTGATCTCCTGGACTCGTTTCGATCGCCTCAGGGGGTCGGAGAGGAATTTCCCAGATTTTTTTTTCCCCATATTGGCCCTGGGGTTTTTCACTCTGGGTTTTCGCCTCTCCCTGGGGATCACATGGACTGGAATGGGGGGGTGGGGGTAAGTTAATAGGTTGTGATGAACAAAGCATCGTAGCTGTGAGGGGCAGCTCGGTGGATAGGATCTTGGTATGTAGATAGGCTGGAAAATTGGGCGGGGATCCTGGATTCAGGATTCAATCCTGGACCGGGGAGCGGCGCGGGCTTGGAGGGCCGAAGGGCCTGTTCCTGTGCTGTATTGTTCTTTGTTCTTTATGACTCTCACCAACTTTTACAGATGCACCAGAGAAAGCATTCTTTCTGGTTGTATCACAGCTTGGTCTGGCTCCTGCTCTGCCCAAGACCGACAAGAAACTACAAAAGGTCGTGAATGTAGCCCAATCCATCACGCAAACCAGCCTCCCATCCATTGACTCTGTCTACACTTCCTGCTGCCTCGGAAAAGCAGGCAGCATAATTAAGGACCCCAGGCACCCCGGACATTCTCTCTTCCACCTTCTTCCTTCAGGAAAAAGATACAAAAGTCTGAGGTCACGTACCAACCGACTCAAGAACAGCTTCTTCCCTGCTGCCATCAGACTTTTGAATGGACCTACCTCGCATTAAGTTGATCTTTCTCTGCACCCTAGCTATGACTGTAACACTACATTCTGCACTCTCTCCTTTCCTTCTCTACGAACAGTATGCTTTGTCTGTATAGCGCGCAAGAAACAATACTTTTCACTGAATGTTAGTACATGTGACAATAATAAATCAGATCAAATCAATCCAGTGTCCCTCATCCTGGAGTCTGGCAGAATGGAATTGACCTTGCCAGTTTGAGGGAGAATGAACTCAGAAGAATTATTCCACACTGAAGCCTGATTTTAATCAGCGAAGAGTTTGCTAAGTTACGCCAGCCAGCGCTGACTCCACTGCAAGAAGAAAAACATTAATTCTTGTACAGTTACTCAGCTCAACCCGGCTGGACGCAATCCAATCAATCAAGTTACAGATTTATATACATTGCATATAGGTCCAATAAAATTAATAACTGGGCATCATGAGGCAGCGGCATCAGCTGGTGAACAGATAGGTGTCCTCTCTCATGCTTCCCAGATCCCTTATCAGACCCCCTTGTCCTTAGGCCTTCTCTGTACATTGCCCGAGGCATCTTTATCTCAACTTGGTCTCTGCCCAAGCACAGTCGACCCAGAAAATGCAAAGAATCTTCAACTCACATTTCAGAACATTTAGCAAATTAGAAACCTGTTTAAAACCACTTGGCTCAATTCAGCATGGCCAGTCTACCCAACCTGCCCGTAGTGTCAGCGGGATTAGCGGGGTCAATACATGGGGTTATGGGGCCTGGGTGGGATTGTGGTCATTGGCTGGAAACAAGAGAACCTTCCAGAAGGGCGCGAAGAGGGAGTTCAGAAGAGACACCTGGAGGCCACCCTCAGCGAAGCCTTGGCACTGGCAGCAGAGACGCGTTGAGGAAGCAGCAAAGACCAACATTCACCAGCGAAGACCCAGATTCGTACCTGATGGAGCGAGCTTGATGTGGGGATGCCGGCCTTGGACTGGGGTAAACACAGGAAGAAGTCTCACAAACACCAGGTTAAAGTCCAACAGGTTTATTTGGGAGCTTATTTGGCTTTTGCGACCAAATAAACCTGTTGGACTTCAACCTGGTGTTGTGAGGCTTGTTACGGAGCGAGCTTGGCCAGTTCAATCTCACAGGTAGTATCTAGGTCTTGGGTACATTAAGATAGAGTTGTTTATTTGACTTACAAAAGTGTTGTAAGAGGTTTGGTACCACGAGCATTGAAATAAAGACCAAAATTTATTTGAAGTAGAATCGCGAATCAGCTCGTCCTTTGTCTCAGGTTGGTGACTGAATGGCTTCTTTCTGCAGGGATTCTGATTGGATGATTGTGTGAGTTGGTTCTGTGAAAGGTTCTATCGCATTAATCCCAACCTCCTCCTCTGTCTCCGCAGTCCTGCAATTTCTTTCTTTATTCAAATCTCTCTTCACATTTCCTGGTGTAACTTCTTCTATTGCCCTGTCAGGCATCGGATTACACATCAGGCTAACCGGCTGTATGGCTGTGAATTGTTCCCCCTTTAACGGGGAGGCAGGAATGGAGAAATGGGGGCAAAGGTGCACAGATCATTGAAAGTGACAAGAGAAGAGAAGAAGACCGTGTAACAAGAATATCGGGGAAAAACACATTCTATATCAATGGAGGAATGAGTACATGCAAGCGTAGCTGCCCGGGGGTGGCTAAAATAGGAGGCCCTGTTGGGCGAGCTGTGTCTGTATTAGTGAATACATGCTAGCCCCACGATGCTTCTCAAACTCTCATACCCCATTTTGATGAGTACCATATATTGCTAGCCTGAAATAAAATATATTTATTTTAATAAAAAAGGGCGGCACGGTAGCACAGTGGTTAGCACTGCTGCTTCACAGCTCCAGGGTCCTGGGTTCGATTCCCGGCTCGGGTCACTGTCTGTGTGGAGTTTGCACATTCTCCTCGTGTCTGCGTGGGTTTCCTCCGGGTGCTCCTGTTTCCTCCCACAGTCCAAAGATGTGCAGGTTAGGTTGATTGGCCAGGTTAAAAATTGCCCCTTAGAGTCCTGAGATGCGTAGGTTAGAGGGATTAGTGGGTAAATATGTGGGGGTAGGGCCTGGGTGGGATTGTGGTCTGTGCAGACTCGATGGGCCGAATGGCCTCCTTCTGCACTGTAGGGTTT